>NC_047095.1:58815119-59127619 GCF_902459505.1 Geotrypetes seraphini
AAAGGTGTGAGCTTGGGTTGGGTAAGAATTTATATACAGTATTCATCTACCAAAATAATAGAGAGCCAAAAGGAAGACTAGAATAAGACTGAAGGAGCTGATTGATTCTGATCTTTCAGTGGTTTCAGTTTCTTCTGTTTACAATGGACTGTGATTAATAGCATTGTAATGTGGTTTTCTCCCACAAAACCCAGTAGGTCAAAGTTTGTTGCTCACATGTGACACTGAAAGAGCAGTGTTCTCCCTTTGAAAGACAGTGCCATCCAGCAGATTTTTGCCTACTACCCAGTTATACCCTCACCCAGCAGGCAAAAATTTCTGTGGGAGTTTACTTGTGAAACATACTATTCATCCTTAACAGCTATTGACCCATACTCATAAGTTAAAAGAGAAGATTAGGTTCACACCTCAATAATCTTTCTAGTAGAAGGGCATATGAGTGTTGACTAGTGGGTTATTCTCCCCTAACCAGAAGGCATCATCCACATTTTTCAGCTCTGCCTCCTTCCTCACTGGGCTGTGTTATAGCTCCACAGTTTGTCCCAAAACAATTGTAAACCACTATTGGAGGAGAAATAAAAAGGATGGGTGTGGGGAACTTCTCAGACAAGTCAGTTCTATTCTGATCTACAACAATCAAGTTTAATAACATTATGTAAAGCACAGTGGAACAACCTACCTGAGTGCAACCCACACTACCACTTATGGTTATGGAGCTCTTGTCTTTTAAGAATAGAGATGTCTCTTTACTCTTCAGACCTGTCTGACAGGAGAAAATTCCAACATCTGTTCAAGACAGTAAGCAAGTAAAATCAATAATTGACAGGGTGGGCCATCAAGACTCATGCCCTTCTACTAGAAGGAAGATTATTGCTGTAAGAACCTAATCTTCCATTTTAGTTCAAAGGGCAATTTGGGATCTCAAAGTCCCTCCTTGAGGGCTGCAATCCAGTCGGATTTTCAGGATTTCCCAATGAATATGCATGAGATCTATGTGCATGCACTGCTCAAGGAGGAACTTTGAGATCCAATAGCAGTACTCTGATCTGTATCCTCCAAACTCCACTTCTGAAATAGCTGAGAAGTGCACTGCAATCATCACAAAGTTCCAAAATCCCGCCCAAAACAAGACCCAACAACAACAAAAAAACAAAACAAACAAACACTGAGGCCAAAGTGAGGCTTGGAACGTCTTGGAGCACCAGAATGAGGCTTGGAATACACTTAGAAGGAAAATAGCCCTAAAACCCGTAACAGCAAGAACTTCCTTCCTATAGCCGATCCTCGAAAGTAGGCCAAATTGAACGCTACCGCCAAGCTCTGCGCCTGCACACTTGCCCAGCGAATTCCCAGAAGCGGAAACCCGACCCCCGGCCTGCGCCTGCGCGATGCAATAAGCTTGGGTTTCTCTCAAGCAGCGGAGGCCGGCCTGCACCTGCGCAGTTCGGAGAGGGCGTGCGCTCGCGCGCTTGCACTGCTGGCTGAGGTAGCGTCACGCGGGCTGATGACAGTAGCGTATGCGCCGGTGCTCTCCGTCCGTCTCTCGGTGACCGGGAGGGTGACGCGCCCACAGGGTCCGGCCCCTGAGCGTGAGGAGCTCCTGTTTGTCGAGTGCCGGCGGAGGTTGCGACGCTCTTTCTTTCCCGAACCAGCGTTACCTGAGCGCGGAGGGGAATCCGGTGGTCGTGACAGATCGGTAAAGGTGAGTGAACTAAAGGCGCCAATGTCGTCTTCTTGAGAACGAGACAGGAAAACTATTTTCGAGTCTCTAAATATCAGGTTGTGTAATGTAATCTGAACCTCTATTCTGTAACCTTGTAACCGTAATTTTCCAACTGCTATGCCATTTATTTATTTTTATTTTATTTATTTTTATTTTTTAATCCTAATTCAATTTTCATTGAAAACTTGTTGAGATGTTCATATCTTGTATATATTTCTGTCTTTATATTTTATAACTTTTACTATTCATTAATTGTTTTTCTCAGGTACTTTAGCTAGATTGTGAACCTTGGGGACAGTTAGGGAACTTCAAAGTACCTATTTTATTTTAATGTATCTTTAATATATCTTCATTGTAAACCGCTTTGAACCTCACGGAATAGTGGTATATAAGAAATAAAATTAAAAAAAAAAAAGAGCTATGGCTCAAGCAGTGGCAAGACTAACAAACAGCTGCTCATTGGTGACTATACAGCAGTGTCCCGCAAACTTTCTCGGGCCGTGGCACACTAAAGGTAGTGGCTGTGCTTCGAGGCATCCAGAGGTGCGCAGATGTCGCTGTGATGACATCAGGTGCACGTGTGATGTTATCACGTCGATGGCCACGCATCTGCGAAGGCTTCCAGAAGGGCCCTGAGATGCCAATGGAAGAGGGCCGGATAGAAGCACTTGTGCCTGCTGATTACCTACTGGATGTGCCTCTTACCGCGAGAGGCACAGGGCAGGATTAATTTGTCGAGGGCCCCTAGGCACACAAGTACACTGGGCCCCCCTGCCCCGCCCCACCGTGTGCCCAGGCGGAAACAGGAAGCTGTGTTAGAGGGAAGCTTTGGGCAAGCAGCACCGCTTGCACAAATAGAAGTTGCTTACCTGTAACGGTAGTTTTCCTTGGACAGATGATCTTACAGCCACACAAGAAGGTGATGTCCCCGTCACGGAGCCGGGTCCGGCAGTCTAAAAGCTGCAAAGCTAAAGAGCTTTGCGCATGTGCCAGCCCTCCCGCCCGAAAGTATCCCACCTGGCCCCTATATAAGCACACCCCCAACTGACATAAACAGTTCGGTATAAAGCTGGCGGCAACAATAGGGGAGGCAGGGCGGGATTGTGTGGCTGTAAGATCATCTGTTCAAGAAGAACTACCGTTACAGGTAAGCAACTTCTATTTCTCCCTGGACAGGGATCTTACAGCCACACAAGAAGGTGCCTCCCGAGCTGAAGGTAACAGAATAACCATATGCTATTATAATAATAAAGATCTGTTACCTGAGACGTAGAGGAGGAGGGATGTTGACGCCTCACAATGCCGCTTGCAGGACCGTAGAACCCTGCAAGTGATGCATCTGCGCCGGATTCCACATCAAGGCAGTAGTGTTTGGCAAAGGTATGAATCCTGGACCAGGTGGCCGCTCGACAGATCTCTTGAAGAGGAGCGAGGCGAAGGTTAGCCCAGATGGTAGCCATAGCTCGGAGGTCATGAGCCTTGACATGCGGAGGGATCTCCTGAAGAGCAGGACTGGAGGCGGAGGCGTAACAGTACGCAATGAGCTGGGTAATCCAAGAGGACAAGGTCAACTTCGAAACTGGTCTAGGAGAGGAAGATGGACGGATGGAGAGGAACAACTGAGACGGGCGCTGAGGAGTCGCAGTTCTGTCCAAATAGATGCGGAGAGCTCTGGCACAGTCCAGTGTGTGGAGTCGTTCGGCCTCCGGCGAAGGGTGAGGGGGTGGATGAAAAGTAGGCAGCACAATGGATTGGTTCAAATGGAAGGCCGAGACCACCTTGGGCAGGAATTTAGGATGAGTGCGTAACAGCACTTTGTCATGAAGAAATTGGGTATAGGGACTATAGGATACCAAGGCATGGAGTTCTCCAATGCGGCGAGCCGAGGTAATAGCTACCAGGAATAGAGTCTTCCAGGTAAGAAATTTGAGTGGTATGACCGAGAGAGGTTCAAATGGGGGAGCCATGAGAACCTGCAGCACGAGGTTGAGATCCCAGACCGGCACAGGAGGGCGGAGGGGAGGATGCAGACGAAGGAGTCCTTTGAAGAAGCGCTTGACCACAGGATGGCGTACCAGAGAGACCGCGTCCACGGGGTCATGATACACTGAGATGGCCACCAGATGAAGGCGAATAGAGTTGTAGGATAATCCGCAGACCTGCAGAGAGGTAAGGTAGCGGAGGACCTGAGCCAAGGGCGAGGTGCTGGGGTGAACACGACGGGTGGAGCACCAGCGCTAGAAACGGGTCCACTTGGCGGAGTAGGAGCGTTGAGTCGCAGGAGCTCTGGAGGCAAGAAGGATGTGTAGGACCTCCGGAGGGAAGGCAGAGTCCCCAGTCAGCGTGGGAGCAGGAGCCAGGCTGTCAATTTGAGAGACGGAAGATTGGGGTGTAGCAACTGACCGTCGTGTTGTGTGAGAAGATCCGGGAACTGCGGGAGAATCCAAGGAGCCTGAGAAGCCCGGTTGAGGAGGACGGGGAACCAGGCTTGTCGCGGCCAATACGGTGTGATGAGGATCAGGGAGACATTGTCTGCGATGGCCTTTTGAAGTACTTTTCCAATCAGAGGAATCGGAGGAAACGCATAGAGGAGATGCGGAGACCAGTGGAGGAGGAACGCATCGTCTGCCAGACAGGTTGGTTCTCCGTACCTGGAGCAAAATCTGGGACATTTGGCATTCGTCTGGGATGCAAAGAGGTTGACGTGAGGAGTGCCCCATTTTGCAAAAAGTTTTCGCGTAACTGTGCTCCGAAGTGACCATTTGTGAGGACTGAATTGTCTGCTGAGTCTGTCTGCGAGCTGGTTGTCCGTGCCCGGAAGGTAGACCGCCTGCAGGGTGGAGTGGAGCTGGAGAGCGAGGTTCCAAATGGAGACTGCTTCGCGGGATAGGCGAGAGGAGCCCATCCCCCCCTGTTTGTTCACATAGAACATGGCAATCTGGTTGTCGGTGCGGATTCGGATGATCTGACTGTGCAAGTGGTGTTGGAACACCTGCAGAGCGAGATGGATGGCATGCAGTTCCAGGAAGTTGATGCTGCAGCGAGCTAATGCGGGGGACCAGGTGCCCTGCGTGGACCAAGAGAGGAGATGAGCGCCCCAGCCTTTCTTGGAGGCATCCGTTGTGATGGTGACAGTAGGCTGAGGAGGATGAAATGGAAGCCCGTGAGAGAGGGGATCCACGTGAAACCACCATTGCAAGTCCTGAAGCACTTGGGGCGTTAATTGTAGCTGCGTGGAAAGAGGCTGAAGGAACTGGTTCCAATGGGTTTTGAGAAACCATTGGATAGGTCTCATCTTTAGGCGAGCAAACTGCAGCACTTGCACTGTGGCCGCCATGTGTCCTAGCAAGGTGAGAACGTTCCTGGCTGTGACCCAGAGCCCTGGGTACCAGGGGGACATCAGCTGTTGGATGACTTGTGCTCGTAGTGACGGGAGGAAAACCATAGCCTGCTGAGTCTGAAAAGTTGCCCCGATGAATTGCAGCGATTGAGATGGGAAGAGATGGGACTTTGGAAAATTGAGGAGAAATCCCAACTGTAGAAGGAGGTTGACGGTTTGGCTCAAAGCGTGGCGGGCGAGGCAGGGCGTCATAGCCGAAATGAGCCAGTCGTCCAGGTAGGGGAAGATGGACAGGCCCTGTTTTCGCAGATGTGCTACTATGGGGATGACACATTTGGAAAAGACCCTTGGTGCTGACGAGAGGCCAAAAGGGAGAACCGTGTATTGGTAGTGAAGGTTCTGAAACACAAAACGGAGATACTGCCTGTGAGAGGGATGTATGGGAATATGCAGATAGGCATCCTGAAGGTCTATGGACGTGAGCCAAGCGTCGACTTGGAGCAGAGGAGCAATGGCGGAGATCGAGAGCATGCGGAACCTTTCCTTTAATATGAATTTGTTTAGGTTCCGTAGGTCCAAAATCGGGCGAACGCCCCCCGTCTTCTTCGGAATGAGGAAGTATCGGGAATAGAACCCCTGGCCCCACTGGTGTTCGGGGATCGGCTCTACGGCCCGAATGTCCAGCAACCGAGACAACTCCTGTTGCAAAGGAAGCAGGTGAGATGGTTGGAGGGACTGGTGGGACGGGGGGCACCAAGGAGGAGGAGCCAGGAAGCGAAGGCGGTATCCATGTTGAATGATGCGCAAGACCCAGGTGTCTGTGGTTATATCCCGCCAGGTCTGGAGAAAAAACCTCAACCGACCTCCCACCGGGACAGCGGGAAGGGGAGGGTTGTCAAAAAGAGGGTTGGGGCTTCTGACCAGCAGGTTGAGCGGGTTTAGGAGAGCGACGGTCTCTGGGGGCTCTGTTGGAGGATTGCTGTCGATAGGGCCGAAACTGCTTCTGCGGATATGGAGCAAACTGTCTGGCAGAAGAAAACGACTTCCTGGTCTGGAACTGCCGTTGAGAAGGTAGCTGCTTCTTAAAGGGCTGTTTTGAGTGATGTGCGGTATCCTCCTCCAGAGCATCCAGTGTGGTGCAATCCTCTTTAAGCCCCTCAATAAGATCCTTAACCTTGTCTCCAAACAAGCTGTCTCCGAGACAAGGAGCATCTGCCACCTTTGCATGGATGTCCACCCCCAGTTTAGAGCATTGCAACCATGCCAGTCTGCGGGTGGAAATACCTGTAGCCGCTCCCCGCATGGCGGTATCAAAGGCATCGTCAGCTGCCTGGATAAGGTTCTTGGAGCATTCTTCGAAGTTGGAGAGGACGGCATTAAAAGCCTCCTGCGTGGGCCCCGGTAAGGTCTCGACCAGTTTCCTCATATCCTCCATGTTGGAATAGAGGTATTGGGTGTAGAAGAACTGATGGATGGCAATTTGCCCAGACAGCATGGAATTTTGGTATGCTCGTTTACCCATGGAGTCCATGATGCGCATCTCGCGGACTGGTGGAGTAGATGCGAAGTCCTTGGAGGACTTGGATTTCCGCAAGGCAGAGCGGACAACCAGGGATTGGTGAGGGAGTTGAGTTTTGCCAAACCCCGCTACATCCTGAACCTTGTATTTATGTTCCAAACTGCGTTTCGTGACCCGGGACGAGTAGGGGGTGTTCCAGATTGCTTTCTGAGAATCAGCCAGAGTAGCATGAAGGGGCAAAGAGACCACTTCTTTTGGAATATGAAGATACTTAAGCACCTGAAGCCTCTGTTCCCAGGGGTCCGGCTGGGCCGTGGTGGTCAATTGTAAAGAAGACGCCATCTTGGACAGGAAGCGTGGGTAGGAGGTGTCTTCCGGGGATGATGCCCTATCCCGCTCAGACGGAGTATCTTCATGAGCTAGAGAAGAGAGCAGGGGATCCATCTGTAGATCAGGCGAGGGAGAGCGCGAGGAGGAAGCATAGTAAGATTCCAGTTCCGCCGCCATAGAAGAGGTAGTGGAGACAGAGTCGGAGAGATGGGCATCATGCTGGACCAGATGAGGTGCGGATGTAAGCTGAGTGCCCTGTTCAATAGGCTGAGCGGAGAGGAGCGGAGGAGATGCAGAAAGCAGTTGTTGTTGCTGAAAGAGCTGGAATTGCTGGAAAAGTTGAAAAAGTGCAGGCTGCATCAGAGGCTGAGACTGGTGAGAGAGCTGGGGAGGATCCTGGGTTAGAGCAGCAGCAGCAGACGACAGTGTAGGAGGAGAGCCCGAGGAGGAGGAGGAACTGGAGGAAATAAGATGTTTAGCTTTCCTCTTCAGTTTCCTGGGTGGGCTGGCTGAAGCAGAGTGCAGATGCCGGTCTGGGGAGGCAGAACGCTGGGCTGCAGGCTCTGTATGAGAAGGAGCACGGTGCCGATTGGCCAGTGGGAGCAGTCACTGAGCCAATAGGCAGTGGAGGAGCAAGGGAGCCAATAGGCAGCGTCCCTGCGTGTGACATCATCGGCCCCGACGTGTCACAAGCAGGAGACGCTGGTGCCTGAGCTGGTTTACGAAGCACCAGCTTAGGCACCTTGGGAGGCGGTCCCTGCAGCTCTGATGCTCCTTGCTGGCAGGCGGAGGAGAGAGCTCAAATTCTTTTAGTTTAAGCGCTCGAATTTTGAGCGAGCGCTTGTTTAATTTAGCGCAGTGAGCGCAGGAAGACGTCCGGTGGAGGGGACCCAGGCAACGGATACAGGAGGCGTGCGGGTCAGTCGCCGACATCTTGAGGTCGCACGTGGAGCAGCGTTTAAAACCAGGTTTGGCTTTTTCAGGCATGCTAAACCAGAGCGCTGCTAAATCAAAATCATGTAGAAGAGAAATGTTGGTAATAAAAGTTGAAGCGATAAGGAAACGGGATGACCCCGTTAAGACTACCGAGTCGGATAGATCGCGGAAACTTTTAAAACTGTTTATGTCGGTTGGGGGTGTGCTTATATAGGGGCCAGGTGGGATACTTTCGGGCGGGAGGGCTGGCACATGCGCAAAGCTCTTTAGCTTTGCAGCTTTTAGACTGCCGGGTCGGCTCCGTCACGGGGACGTCACCTTCTTGTGTGGCTGTAAGATCCCTGTCCAGGGAGAATTACAGTTCCCATTGCCTTTCTTACCCGCGTTAACTTGCTTGTCTTACTTTACGTCGATGGGGGAGGGCTGCGTTGCCGATCGATGTTGGAGGGGCCCATCGCTGTTTGGAAAAAAACAATGTTGATGCCCTCCTTCATCGGGCCCCCCTGACCATTTCGGGCCCTAGGCACGTGCCTACTTGGCCTATTGGTTAATCCTGCCCTGGAGAGGCACATCCTGCAGGCAGTTAGCTGGCGCCTCTCCTCCTCCTCCCAAGTGTGCTACGGCACACCTGAAATCTCAGGAAGCACACTAGTGTGCCACGGCACACAGTTTGAGATGCGCTGCTGTAGAGCATTGTGTCTTAAGCAATGCTACCATTCCCCTTGTAGCTGGTAAAAAAAATAACAGCCTGACTATTTGAGTGGAGGAGTAGCCTAATGGTTAATCCAATGGACTGTGTTCCTGAAGAACTAGGTTCAGTTCCCACTACAGCACCTTCTGACCCCCCCCGGCAATTCACTTAATCTTCCATTTCCTCAGGTACAGAAACTTAGATTGTGAGTCCACTAAGGACAGAGAAGGTACCTGCTGTAATGTGTGCAGTGCTGCATATATGGTTCAAGTAAGTAGTAGTCCCCCTGAAATCTGTACTCCTGAGTTGCTACTGTAATGGCACCACTTTATGTTCTCTTCCTTATCCTATGAGTCAGTGCAGACGGCAGAGTTAAGTTTAAGATGAAAGAATTAAAACAATCCAACCATTAAAAAAAATCAGATTAAAGAAAAAACTATTGGACAAATGGGTCCATACTGTATTCTATAAACAGTGCCTTAAGTTAGGTGCTGGTAGGTACCCTACCAGCGTCTAATTTAAGTTGAAAAAGCCATTTAAAGGCTACAGATGAACTTTATGATAAGCTTCTTTGACTGGATAACGAAACAACTGGACAGAGGAGAGTGCCTGGATATCGTGTATTTGGACTTCAGTAAGGCTTTTGATAGTGTCCCACACCGTAGGTTATTAAGCAAGATGAAAACGATGGGACTAGGTGAAACATTGACTGCATGGGTTAAAGACTGGCTCAGTGGTAGACTTCAGAGGGTGGTGGTAAATGATACCCCCTCAGAAACCTAGGAAGTGACCAGTGGAGTGCCACAGGGTCTGATACTGTTTCATATCTTTGTACGAGATCTGCCTCAGGGACTTCAAGGTAAAATTACACTATTCGCCGATGACGCTAAGCTATGCAACATGGTTCACAGCGCAACCGTGCCCTACACTATGAGGCAGGACCTACTTTTACTGGAACAATAGTCTAATACTTGGCAACTGAGTTTAACTTTTAACGCCAAAAAGTGTAAGGTTATGCATCTTGGTAGCGGTAACCCCAGCAGAACATACATCCTGAATGGTGAAACTTTAACAAGAACTGTCGCAGAACGAGACCTGGATGTAATCATTAGCAAAGATATGAAGACTGTCACTCAAGTGGAGAAAGCCTCGGCCAAGGCTAGACAAATGCTGGGTTGCATCCGAAGAAATTTTTTCAGCCGTAAACCTGAAGTCATAATGCCATTGTACAGGACCATGGTGAGACCTCATCTGGAGTACTGTGTTTAGTTTTGGAGGCCACATTATTAAAAGGATGTGAAGAGAATGGAATCGGTTCAGCGAATGGCCACTAAGATGGTCTCAGGACTCAAGGATCTCCTATATGTAGAACGTCTAAGCAGGCTACAGTTATATTCTCTCGAAGAACGCAGAGAAAGGGGAGACATGATAGAAACGTTCAAATATCTTACAGGGTGTACCGAGGTGGAGAAAGATATCTTTTTTCTTACGGGTCCCATGGCAACAAGAGGGCATCCGCTCAAACTCAAGGATGGGAGATTTTATTGTGACATCAGGAAATACTTCTTCACCGAAAGGGTGGTTGATCGTTGGAATGGCCTTCCACTTCAGGTAGTTGAAGCCAGCAACATGCTCGACTTCAAGAAATGATGGGATAAACATGTGGGTTCACTTTCAGGAATTGCTTAGGGGAAGTGTTCTTTTAAGGGTAGGGCTCTTTTGAGTGGGCAGACGTGTTGGGCCGACGGCCCTTTTCTGCCGTCATACTCTATGTTTCTATGTAACACTACTGTAGGCG
This sequence comes from Geotrypetes seraphini, assembly GCF_902459505.1. Lineage (NCBI taxonomy): Eukaryota > Metazoa > Chordata > Amphibia > Gymnophiona > Dermophiidae > Geotrypetes > Geotrypetes seraphini. The sequence continues at coordinate 58,825,457 of NC_047095.1, forward strand.
TAGCTAACTCCAGAAGTGGCATTAAGCGTTGAAAAGTGCCTCCGTAGCTGCAATTCACATGAAAGGTAAGCACCAGAAATGTAGGCCTTTAAAACCCTGGCCTACATTTCCAGTGCCTACCTTGCACGAAGCCGCATATCTATAAATGGCATCATTGCGTGATTGACAAGTGATCAGTGGCCATTTTTTAGGCAGCCAACGACAGTGCAGTTTATAGAATCTGGCCCATGGTGTTTCTGTGGGTGCAGTAGGTGTTTGAGCAGCTCTAATACTGACCAACCCATTTAGTTTCCAAAATTAGCTCCAGTGCTATTAAATTATGTGAGATGTTGATTTTTATCTATAAATTGGGCTATATAATTTGAAGTTGTGTTAATTTTGCAGTTGAATAATTCTTGCAGCTGACGGGACTAAAGCGTGCCAGACAATCGCGCGCAGACAAAGGAGCTCAGACAAATGCACGCAGGACGTCAGCGCACCGGATTAAAAGTTAAATTTAAAGTGCTCCGAGGGGGTATGTGGGGGACCCCCACACACACTTTACTTAGAAGTGTTGGCGTTGCTGTTGGGGGGGTGGGTGGGGGGAAACCCCCCCTCCACTTAGAGAGGAAACTTAATTTTTCCTTAAAACAGGGAAAAATTACACTTTCCTCTGTAATGGGGGTTTCCCCTGAACCCCGCAACGGCAGCGCCAACTCTTCTAAGTAAACCCAACACCCCCTTGAAGCACTTTAAATATAACTTTTAATCCAGTGTGCTGACGTCCTGTGCACATTTGTCTGAGCTTTGTCCTTGCGGGATTGTCCCGTGCGCTTTCATCTATATATCATTCTTGCATTGTTTCCATAAAATTAAATGTCCACCTGTTTCACTGCTAGTGCATTATAGGTACCGCAATACAAGTTTGAATTAATTTGAGTTCGGTTTATTATTTTAGAATGATCTAATTTTATTTTTCAACTTTAACCCCCCCTCTTTTTTTTTACAAAACCGTGATAGCGGTTTTTAGCGCAGGCCGGCGCACTGAATGCTCTGCACTGCTCCTGACGCTCATAGGAGCTCTGAGTGTCAGTGCATTGGCCTGCGCTAAAAAACATTATTGCAGTTTTGTAAAAAGGGGGGGGAGGGGTAAGTTAATTTAAAAAATGTGTTCTTATTTTGTAACTACTTTCCATAATAAGTGTACAGAAATATAGGTAACTCAAGGAACAGTAGAAAACTTTATGTAATTCATGTAAATATTTGTAAATTTGCCTTGTTTAGTATATTTTGTATTTAGGTTTTGTTCTGCATATAGGAATGTCTATGTTGAGTGTACAAAGTGTTCGAGGTTTTTTTTTCTTGTGCAGTTTCTCTTTCAAAATGAGCTTGTAAGTGCAAAAGTGCCCTTGCTGTTCTAGCTGCTGTTTTTCTAGGTTCACCAGAATTGTTTCTCTTCATTGTGGGGGTCTTGGATGTTTTCTGTTTGTTTGGGAAAATGTACATTACATTACATTAGATTAGTGACTTCTATTCCGCCTTTACCTTGCAGTTCAAGGCGGATTACAAAAGAGCTAACTGGACATTTCCAGTGACGTTACAATTGTTTTGTGTTTTGTTTTTTTTGGTTACAGAAGAGGTGAGAGAGCTGGATATTTCCAGAACTTGCAATTAGAAAGTAAGATGACTGGACAATTCTAGGTAATATTACAAATAAGGTTCCAAATAAGATTACAGTTAAGAATGCTGGACATTTTGAGGGAGCATTACATAAAATATTTGTGTTGTGCTGAAAAGTTCTCAGCCCATCCAACAAAACTGGGGCAGTCTCCATCAAGTGCTATACAAGTCCATTGAATTTCCACTTTTTTTGTTCCTTCAGAAAAGTACTGAATGAAAAAAGTGGAAACTCGCTGGACTAAGTGTATAGCCCTCAATGGAGACTGTTCCAACTGAAGTTAGTTGGTTTGAGAACTTTTCAGCACCCCCTTGGACAATGAGCTGTTTTTAGACTGCTTTTTCAAAGTAATTAGGCAGGATTATAAAAAAAGTATCTGGTAACACTGGGTTATAGGCTCTGTGCATGGGCTCATCCCCCATGAGTACACAGAAATCTGATTGTTAGTTGACCTGCTGTTATGAGCATTTGGGTGCCACAGCATTAATTACAGTTTACGGAAATGAGATATGCCATGCAATAGTACCAATCTATGCATCTGTGTTTTTCTTTGGTGACTTCCTAGCTGTTGTGGTTCTACCATACCAGGTGTCAAAGTGAAGTAGAAATGTGATGTGCTCATGTATCTTAGATTAGGAAATATTTGATACATTACTAGATTTTTTTTTCCTCTGGATTATAGGGGGTAGCGCAGTAAGAGCTGAGATGCCAGGCATGAGACCTGCCAAGAAAGGAACCCAGCCCAAGGGCCAGGGAGCCACTCTAGCCAAACAGGTAAAACTACTTCTAACAGTACCTTAACAGAGAGGATGCTATGATGTATCTTAAAGGATCTTCCCAGCAAGATTGCTTAACTATTGAGAATTCTGAAATGAGTCCATTTACTTTCCTGTACCTTGGTGAAGTAATTTGATGATAATAAAACATTTTATTCCTTTACTATTTTCCTGTTTGGTGCTAGAAAAGTGCCCTCCATGCAATTCATCCAGATTAGGGTTATTGGATGTCCGGGTTTTCCTGGACATGTCCTCTTTTTGACAACTGTTGGAAGTCCAGATGGAAGACTGTTGGAAGTCCAGGTGGCTTTTTAATTTTATAACTTTTATCTGGAGAAACCAGTCATCTAGTACCCCGTACAGTAGCTCGTGCACCTATTTGGAGTCCTCCTTCCCCCTCCCTCCTGCACTTACCTGGAGTCCTCCCTCCTTCCCACCTCCCCAGGTGCTTGCTCACATAGCATTGCTCTAAGACTTTGGGCCGTTGGCAGTGAGACTAATATAAACATGCTGCCTTCAGCAACCCGGAAACTTTCTTTCTGCTACTGCTTTCTGCCTATGCAGGAACAGGAAGCAGTAGCAGCAGATGAGCTTCCGGGTCATCAAAGGCAGCATGTTTACTTTAGTCACGCTGCCAACATCTCGAAGACTTAAAGCAGCACCATGTGAGCAAGCACCAGATCCCGGAGTTGGGGATAACATGGAGAGGGTAAGAGAGATGCTGGACTGCAGGGATGAGGAGAAAAGGGAAGGAAAAATGCCAGACCTCCAGAGGAGACAAGGGAAGGGGCAGATAAAGATTACCAGACCATGGAAGTGGGGAAAGGAGAGAGATGTCAGACCACTGGATGTGGAGGGGGGGAGGGAGAGAAGAGAGAGGTCAGACCAGGGAAAGGAAGGAGGAGGGAGGGATTCCAGACTAAGGCAGAGGGAGGGGAAGGGAAAACAGAGAGATGCCAGACCACAAAGGGAGGAGAAGGGAAAGGAAGGAGGAGAGAGAGATGCTAGACCGGGGAAGGAGAGGATAAAGATCCCAGACCATAGGAGGGGGAAGACAGATATCAGACCATAGGAGAGGGAAAGAGAAGGAAGAGATGGTACATAGGGATGGAGGGGAAAGGGAGAGAGAGGGAGGACATGGTGCACAGGGATGGGGAAGGGAAGAAAGATGGAAAAAATGCTGTTTATGGATAGATGGGAATAGGGGAGAAGAAAGAGGGAGGAGATGGCATGCATGGATGGTGGGGAAGGGTAGAAAGAGGAAGGAGAGAGTGTACATGGATAGTTGGGAAGGGAAGACATGGAAAAGTAGATAGATCCTGAGGAGGAAGCAGAAACATGGAAGAAAGTTAAATATTAATGCCAAAGATGGATGTAGGGCAGAAAGTGAAGGAAAGAAAACAGTAAGTGGATAAACAGGCCCTAGAGAGAGTTAAGAGCACAAACCAGAGACTGGAAAAAGATGAGTAGAAAAATAAAAATCACTCCGAAGTTATCCATTTTTAGAATTTACATCGGCTGTCTATATTTTGCACTACTCGGGAAAAAATATATTTCTGTTTCTCTGTTGTACTGCATGCAGAGTCTGGCATCTTCGGTTTTCATGTGTGTATATTAGGACTTTTAGTTTGTAGTCCTGAATTTGCATAGTGTTTATCTGTGTTCTGCATATGTGACGAAGGCCAGGTGTTCTGGTAGGAATGAATGTTGTGAAGCGTTATTGGTGTCATGGCCCCAAGTAGGAAGATATTTGTCGGCAGTTTGTCTGAGTTTTGGAAGGCCTAAGCTCGGGGCTGCATCTGGAGGGTCTCTGCTCATGTGCAGATGCCGACGTAATGACATCACAGGCATGCGCGCATGAGCATGATGTCACTGCGCTGACGTCCACGCATGCGCAGGGCCAGAGCTCAAGGAAGGAGACACAAGGTTTGTGTGGGGGCGGGGCCACATGTGTTGTTTTTTGTTTTTTTTTAATTTAAAAGAGGAAATCTGGTAACCCTAGTCCAGATATATCTTCATGGTATTTTTTAATGAGTTAGTATTGTAAAGTGTATAAGATTCTGTTTGGATGAATGGGATTGTAAAAAACCAAATTAGCAAGTTTAAATAAAAAGTTTTGGCGTCATAGATTTGATTTATATTAATACAGAAAGTTTTTTTATATGGGGCGAAAAAAATCACATGATTGGACCAATAATGCAAGTAATCAGATACTTTGGGCTCCTTTTATGAAGGCACGCTAGGGCCTTAACGCGCGGAATAGCGCGCACTAAAATACCGTGCACGCTAGCTGCTACCGCCTCTTGAGCAGGCAGTAGTTTTTCGGCTAGCGCGTGCTATAGCGCGCGCTAATCCGGTGCTTGTGCTAAAAATGCTAGCGCACCTTCGTAAAAGTAGCCATTTGTATCAGATAAATTTGTGTGGCTACATTTTATGGATGCGGCCTGGTGTGAGCTAGAAGAGGACTTCTTTTTGATATAGCCTTTGGCTGAAACATAAGCTTATGTCAGATGTTGCCCCCCCCCCCTTTGTTGTTTGAAAGTTGAGTAATCACTAATATTATAATGATTATAATAAAAATTTAGGATAAGGATTAAGCCATTGAATAAATATGTTATAGGTTTTGATAGAGAGTTTGGACCGATGTCGACTATAGTACTAAAAACTTACAGCTGCACATCTGAAGGTCCACTGAACAAAAATAAATATCTTTGCTTGGAGAGGCAATATATGCTGTGCATTTAGTAACAATTCCTCTTTTATATGTTTTGCTGTGTCAGTTGGAAGCCTTTATAAGAGGGGTGCAACATATTGCAACAGGCAAAGGAAGTACCTGTGCAGAGTCACAAGGTCAGAATGGTAAATTGGTCTTACTCAGGATTTCCCTTCCCCCCAGCATCCCCCAATGCACACCAGGTCTCTTGGAAAGGAAACAAGGCTGGTTTTATTAGAAAAAATGGAAATAAACCACAACAATATATCTTTCATCAGGATGGCAATTGTCAGGATATTCAAAACACATAAGGAAACAAAAAAGGCACGAGCAGTTTTCAGCACACACTTGTATTGTCCCACTTGCTATAGAAAAAAAAAAAAAAAGCAACCTTCTCTTGGTCCTGTGCTTGGCTCAGGATTCTCAGTTCATTCTCCTGTTCTTGATAACAGAGTCCAAAATACCCTGCTTAGGACTTCCCTTGAGAGTTCACTTGTACATAGTGCAAAACAGTGTTTAAACAACCAAGTTCATTTCAGTGCAGCTCCTTTTCTTAATTCTCAGCTTGAGCACTGAGCATGTGGCCTCTTCCTTCCTGGAGAAGCCCAGCTTCAAGCACCAAAGCAACCAAAAACAAAACCTAGCAAAAATGCTTTCTCTCCTCTAGCTCAGACCTCTTAGCAAGGCAGGGCTTTGTGCCATGTCAAAATACAAGTCCACTCAAGGAGGTGGAGCTGATACCCATGGATCTTTCCACCCTGCCAATAATATGAGGCTACCAACACTCCAGTGTCCTTGCCCTTAGCTTTTCCACAGAACACAGTTCTTTTCAGAAAAAAAAGGTTTGGCAAAAGAAAACAAGAGCACACGTTTCCCTCCCTGGGCAATTAGCTTTAAGTCCCCCTTGTGACAATAAAGAAGAAAAAAAAAACACATCAGCTTCAGTCTTTAGTGTTTGTCCCCAAGCAGTAGCTTTTATCAGGAGAAAAAAAAGATCCATAAACACTTGTTGCAGCTACTCACAGTTCCCCATTGCCATGGGGTATTTTTTACAGTCCATGACCTCCTCTGAATTCTCCAGCATCTCTGAGTCAGGCTGCCATTCCATTACTTCCTCTCTTGGGTCCCAATTATCCCCTGGACATTCCACTTCCTGCATTTCAACATCAGACAGTTCTACCTACTCATTTTCTCTCACCAGCAGTTTCCTTCACAGCTCAGCAGCTCCCTTTCTGGACTGCCTTCTTCCATCTTGGCCAAGTGCAGCCTGTTCCCCTGACAAGGAAAGCTGCTCTCTAAAGTCCCATGCTGCAGGGTCCCATCCCATCTTTCTGGCCAGGACAGGTTGAGATTTAAAGGGAACTGCACTCTTAAACTGGAATTTAGCTTTTGCAGGCTTTAAAGGTACAGCTTTCAATAAGCAATAATCGCACCTTGGTTTAACCTCATTGGCTATGATACTGCCACTGCGCTAAAAAAAGGTGCAACTTTGTTTCTAGGATTTTTAATTTGGCTTTGCCTTTCTCTTACTGGTAGGACTAGGCTCATATTCCTGGGGTTCAAGCTCTGGGGTTATATGGTCCCTGTCACAATATGTGCCTGTGAGCCTTTACAACCTCGGTACCGTTTTATTAAATTACCTTTGGTGAAGTCATTGGTCTGTCTTGCCATTAAGTGAATATGTGAGTCTTTCAAAAGTTATTTTGTAGTTATGCTTCTTCTGTGCTCATTGCATATTTACATCATAAGAAAAACTAATTAGGAAGCTAATTGTAGGTTTCCCATATGAATTCTTGACCTATTTTTGGGCCAAACAGCAGCTCTATTCAGTAACACTGGCCACACCTACTAGCAGAATTTATGCTGGGGATGGACTGCTTCTTTTAACTTAAAAAAAAAACCCACAAAACCCCAAAAAACATATACAGTGGTGCCTCGCATAACGGCCGCCTCGCACAGCGAACGCTGCGCACAACGAACTTTATGTCTTGATTCGTACAACGGACTTCGTTTCACACAACGAAGTCGCCCGAGCTGCATCCTTCCGGGGTTCCTGCGGGGTTGGATCGCAGCGGGGTTGGTCGAGCTGCGAGGGTAGTCTCCTTCTCCTTACCTGCCCTGTCGCAGCACACAGCCGAACGGAAATCTTCCCGATGTCAGCGCTGACGTCGGAGGGAGGGCTTAAGCAAAGCCCTCCCTTCCTCCGACGTCAGCGCTGACATCAGGAAGACTTCCGGTCGGCTGTGTGCGGCTGCGGCAGGGCAGGTAGGAAGAAGGCAATGGCGAACGAAAGAGGGGGGAGGGGGCGGTCCGCCCCGAAGAATGTGCACAGCTGGTCAGGTCCCCCGATCGACCGACAACAGGCCCGGCCGACAAACCTCCCTGCCCTGTAGCCGCGAATCTAAATTACCTCTTACAGCAGCTTCAATAATCCAGCTGCTGTAAGAAGGTAATTTAGATTCGCGGCTACAGGACAGGGAGATTTGTCCGACCGGGCCTGTTCTGTTGTCGGTCGGGTGCAAAAGCGCCACAAAGGTGGAGGCAGGGAGGGAGGAAAGGTGGAGTGGAGAAGAAAAGACGCTTAAGGGGGGAGAAGGCCGCTGAAAGCACATGTTGGAGCAGGGGATGAGAGGGAGGGAGAGAAGGGGAAATATTGGACAAGGGCAGAAGGGATGCTAAATCATAGGGTGACAGGCAGAGAGAACAACAGGAAAAAGAGTGGAAGCAATCTTGAACCCTGAGGGTGAGGGCAGAGAGAGGTGGTGAGATGATTGATCATGGGGAGAGGGACAAAAGGGAATAGAGATGGGATAGGAAGATAGTGGAAGTAAAAGGACAGGGAGATGTATCTAAATAAAAATAATAACAAAAAATTTATCTTTTTTTATGTCATCTTAGCATATTTTATGCTACAGAACGAATTATTTTTTTTAACATGTATTGTTATGGGAAAACGCGTTTCACATAACGAACTTTTCGCATAACAAACTTGCTCCTGGAACCAATTAAGTTCGTTGTGTGAGGCACCACTGTAGACTGTATTTCAAGAAAAGATTACGGAGCACTTTGACTACTTTTATAATTTGCCATCTCTGTGCCAATTCTGCCCATTGGTAAATACTGTAAACTGTATACTCGAATATAAATAGAGATTTGGGGGCCAGAAAAATGGCCCAAAAATGGGAGGTTCTGTTTATATTTGAGTCTACCCACTCACCCTCCCAGAAGTGTCCCTTCTTCTCTCCACGGAGCTGGCAGTTCTCCCACCATCAACTCCCCCCAACCCAGTAATTTCCCATCTGTCAGTGCGCCTACTCCCTCCTTCTTCCCCCCATCCCATAGAGTCATGGCCCACTCCCTCCTGAACCCAGGTGAAATAGCTGGAAGTCTCAGCAGCCATTTTCAGTGTTGAGAGAGCACAGGCAGGACCAAGTGAGAATCGCTCCTGCCCCAATACCCTGCTAGACTACCAGGGAAGCCTGGGGTCCTACTGCTGGGTCTGAGAAGGGGGGTGGGTCATGCCTCTTTAGGGGTAAAGATGGATGCTGACAGTGGGGAAATTACCTGGTCAGGGGTGTTGACGATGGGAGAACATGCGGGCAGAGGATGGACACCATTGGAAGTGAGTGAAGGTGGATAGGAATGCCTATCATCAGAGGGGATATAGGGGAAGAATGGTATAATGTAAACCTTCAGTTTATATTCGAGTTACCATTTTACCCCCACTTTTAGGGGTAAAATGGTATTATCCCAGGACAAGCAGGCAGCATATTCTCACATGTGGGTGACGTCATCCACGGAGCCCCGATGCGGACAGCTTTTCAAGCAAACTTGATTGAAGATTTCAAGTTTGCTAGTGCTGTACCACGCATGTGTGTGCCTTCCTGATCCACTAGAGGGCGCATCCCCTCCTCATGGTCTTCAGTTCTTAGTTTTCCGCGGAGCCAGAAAGCTCTGTCTCTCTTCTCTGCGTTCTTATAAGTGCCTTTCTAGCACCGCGGCTTCTTTATTTTGTTAGGGAGTTGCTGTGCGTTTGTTGATTGATCGTGTATTTCTTTGTTTCAAAAAAAAAAAAAAAAGGACTTTTTATTGTGTTTCTGCTGGTTCCACCGGCAGGCCCTTCTTGGGCCTCAGCCATGCAGCTAGGCCTCAGCCATGCGGCTAGGCCTCATTTGGCTGCAGCTGTATTTTCTTCTTCCCTGGCCTCTCTCTGGGCTCACCTCGTGTGAGCAGGATGGCCGGGACCCTTTTTCCTTCGTTGGAATCGGACTGAGTAGCTTCGATCCCCGGTAAGTCTTCTTTCTTTCTTTCTGTTCTTCTAGCTGTGTTACCTCGGTAATGCCACCGGCTGAGTCTCAGGCATTCCAGGCATCGAGTGCAGTCGTGCCCGCCTCTACGAGACCTTCGAAGCGTGCCTCCTTTCATGGGAATACTCATCTCGAGGTTGCCCTTTATGGCGCGCACTGCTGCACCTTTATTACCAGTTTCATTGGTACGGTGCTGACTTCTGAACCTCGATGTGCCTCGACGTCGACTGGGGCTTCGTGCCTCGACGTCGACTGGGGCTTCGTGCCTTGACGTCGACTGGGGCTTGGTGCCTCGACGTCGACTGCGGCCCTGTGCCTCGACGTAGGAGGCGGCTTGGTGCCTTGACGTCGTCTAAGGCTTTGTGCTTCGACTTTCTGCCTCGATGTCGACTGGGGCTGGGTGTCTCGACGTCGACGGATGCTTTGTACCTTCGACGTCGGCTGCGGCCGTGTGCTCCGCGTCACTTGACGCTTGTGCTTCGGCGGCGCCTGAGGCTTGTGCCTCGACGTCGACTGAGGCTGGGGGCCTCATTGTCGGCTGGAGATCTGTGCCTCGTCGTTGCCGAGGCTTCGTGTCTCGCCGTCGACTGGAGCTTTGTGACTTGACGTCGCTTGGGGCTTTGCCCTTTGGTTGGCAGTGGCCTTGTGTCTCGATGTCGACTGTGGCTTGGTTCCGCAACGTCGCTGGGGGCTTTATATCTCGGCAGCGGCTGAGGCTTTGGGCCTCGGCGTCGACTGCGGGTTTGCGCCCCGTTATCGACGGGGGCTTAGTGTCTCGACGTCGTCTGGGGCTCTGTGCCTCGGCATCTCCGGCTCCTGTTCGAAAGGGTTCCCCGCTTTCTCTTCGGTTCATTCCGGGCAGCCGTGACGGAATCTTGTAGTATGGAGTTTGGTTGCCTGGAGGAGACTCTCTCCCTGCTCCAGCTCTATTGCTCCTGCCATGCGTTATCTCGCTTGGCGCAGAGTGTGGCTGAGGATCCGAACCTCCAGGATCGTCTCGCCACTTTTACTTGCGTGAGTTCTGCGCTTCTTGAGGCCTCTCTTGCGGTGGCCACTAACCGCCTCTCAGAACGCGACCGGTCCTTCGCCTATCGGGACGCCTTCAGCTGAATCCCGTCTGCCTTGGTGGTTTGGACTCCTTCTCCGGAGGGGCCCTCCGGATACCTTTCTTGTGTTCTCGGCCTCCTTCGCAGCAGCCGCAATAGCTGCAGCAGCGCCGGGTTATGGTCCAGTCGCCGGCTTCGGCGACTCCTGGCCATCTTTTTGACTATTCTCGCATAGCCTCCGGGCTGCTCTCCTTCTGGGATTCCTCCCCTCCCTTCGGGAGGGGTGTCTCCGTGTCTACGCACCGGGAGTATAGCCTCGCTTCTGTCGGTTGGGCATTCCCATCCTCCCATCTGCGTCTGGTCCAGGCCCTTCGTGACCTGCACTAGTTCTAGTCCGGGAGTGGTTCAGACTCTGCCCGCCCCAGTCTCGGGAGTCCGTCGGGGCGGACCTGGACCCAGTTTGTCTGCGCTCCTTCTTGTCTCGGCCTCAGGGGGTGGCCCTTGTTTGTTTATGCCGGAACGTGGCCCCTCTGTCCTCGGTCCGCCTCCGGTCTTTTCTGCCTCGGCAGGCCGCCTGTCTGCGCTTGAGTCAGCTGGTGTCTCCGCAGTCTTCGGCCTCGGCCGAGCTGATGCTGATCCTTTTGGGATCATGGGTCTCCACGGTTCATGTCCCGATGTTCGCCTGGTTTCATCTTCGTGTTCCCCGCTGGACCCGAGCATCTCAGTGGTGGCAGGATCGGGATCCCGCTTCCAAGCACATTGTGGTGCCTCCCTCCTTGACACGCTTGTTTCGTTGGTGTGCCACCTCTTCGTATCCCTGCATCAGAAGGTTCTGCCGATGGACTCCTCGGCATAGGCTTAGGGGTGCGCCTCGACGGCCTTCGGACTCAGGGTCTTTGGTCGGGTGCGGGCCCTTCAGTGCTGGATTTTCTGTTCCACTTGTCTCGGTCTGGTCTCAAATCGACATCTATCCGAGTCCACCTCTTTGCGATTGCTGCCTTTCCTTGGCCGCTGGATGGGAAGCTGCTCTCCGTCCATCCGACGGTTTCCCACTTTCTGAAGGGTCTCTTCAATGTTCATCCTCCACTCAAGCTCCCTCCGGTGGTTTGGGATCTTAGGGTGGTCCTGGCTCAATTGGTGAAACCTCCGTTTGAACCCATTGATAACGCTCTTTTGATCTGTTTCACCTGGCGGGTGGTATTCCTGGTTGGTCTCACGTCTGTTCGTAGAGTCCGTGAGCTGCAACCTCTGGTTGCGGACCCGTCTTCTGCTGTATTTTATCAGGACGCAGTGGTCCTGCGTACTCATTACAAGTTCTTGCCCAAGAAGGTTTCGGACTTTCATCTCAATCGTTCCATTGTTCTTCCGGTCTTTTTTCCGAAGTCCCACTCTCATCCTGGCGTGGTGGCGCTTCATACGATTGACTGTAAGAGGGCGTTTGCTTTTTATCTTCAACGCACTCAGTCTCATCGGACGGTTCCTCAATTGTTTTTGTCCTTCGACCCTACTTGGGTGAGACACCCTGTTTCCCAGCGCACCTCGTCCAACTGGTTGGCTGGTTTGCTACGCTCAGGCTGGTCTCGCGCTGCATGGTCGAGTCCCGGGACATAGAGTCCGTGCGATGGCGGCTTCTGTAGCTTTCCTCAGGTCAACGCCTATCGAGGAGATTTGCAAGGCTGCCACTTGGTCTTCGGTTCATTCTTTCACCTCCCACTACTGTCTGGATACTCTGTCCAGGAGCGACGGCCGGTTTGGCCAGTCGGTTTTGCGTAATCTGTTTTCTTGAATTGCCAACTTCCCTCCGTCCCTTTTTGGTTAGCTTGGAGGTCACCCACATGTGAGAATATGCTGCCTGCTTGTCCTGGGATAAAGCACAGTTACTTACCGTAACAGGTGTTATCCAGGGACAGCAGGCAGATATTCTCACAACCCGCCAGCCTCCCCAAGGTTGGCTTCTTTACTAGCTATCTAAACTGAAGACCATGAGGAGGGGATGCGCCCTCTAGTGGATCAGGAAGGCACACACATGCGTGGTGCAGCACTAGCAAACTTGAAATCTTCAATCAAGTTTGCTTGAAAAGCTGTCCGCATCGGGGATGACGTCACCCACATGTGAGAATATCTGCCTGCTGTCCCTGGATAACACCTGTTACGGTAAGTAACTGTGCTTTTCGGTTTATACTCAGATGGGTTTATATTGATATTATTTGTTAAGGTAGGTGCTTAGTATGTGATAAATTAAATCCAGATTTGTAGTTATTGCAGAAATACTTGCACATAGAACCCATCCATGTGAGTACAGGTCTTCCTCTGCCTTCCTCAGTACTACCAGGTCGTGGGCAGCTGCCTCTTTGGAATATGCTAATGATTTATCTCAATGCTTTCTTGCATCTGATAGGTTGGTCATTTGAATTGTTGAACTTTATGATTTGGTATTTTATGCAACTTGTATCTTACAAAATTATATTTCTTTGGTTTGTACTATAAATTCTTATTTCCCTGTGCTTCTTGCAACTAGCTGGGGTTATTTGTAGATTTCAATCCAGAAGAGATGATGATGGACATGGATGATGAAGAGGATGATGGAGAGTTAGAAGCTGAGCTGGCTGCTCTCACGGAAGAGGCATCAGCACCTAAACAAAAGCCTAAAAGCAAAGGTGAGCTTGTCATAAATAAGGCTTTACAGGGAAGGTTCAGATAGCTGTTTTTAATTTTTACTTGCCTTTCACACTTTCTGCCTTTTTTAATAGACTTTCAGAGCAGGGCCTCTGTTAACTCACAATCTTCTTTTAGTCCTTCTTTACCAGTTCAGGAAGTGGAAATTGGCAAATTTTCCTTAGTTCCAGTTCTTAACTCACTGTCTATGTACTAATTATTATTATCCTGCAGAAAAACAAACTGTGTGCTGAAAATATTCAACCCAATTAAAATGGATGGTGTTGGTGAACTTCCACAGAGTGTGAAATTTCTAGTAGCCTGCAACTCACTGGTGATCAGAAATGTCACACTGATGAATTAATCCCAATAAGCCATGGGGCTGTCAGAAAACATATTCTACCTCTTCATCCTAATTGTACAGGGCTCCAGCATAATACAAAGCTGTATCAGAGTGGGAAAGGGATTGGACTTGTATATTACCTTATCCCAGGACAAGCAGGCAGCATATTCTTGACTGATGGGTGACGGCACCGACGGAGCCCCGGTACGGACAATTTTAGAGTGATTGCACTCTAAGAACTTTGTATATTACCTTATCCCAGGACAAGCAGGCAGCATATTCTTGACTGATGGGTGACGGCACCGACGGAGCCCCGGTACGGACAATTTTAGAGTGATTGCACTCTAAGAACTTGGAAAGTTCTAGTAGGCCGCACCGCGCATGCACGAGTGCCTTCCCGCCCGACAGAGGTGCGCGGTCCCCAGTTTCTTAGTTTCCGCGGAGCTAAGAAGTCGCTTTTTTCAACGGCTGTTGAAATTTTTTCCTTAACGCCTTCCCGCTCGCGAAACCTTTTTGGAAGTTTTTTTCCCTTCATTTCTTTTCTTTATTTTAAAAAAAACAAAAAATCGAACATTTACTTTTTATTTTTCTCGTCATTTCGGTTTTGCCCCGGCGGGGCCTTCTGCCACCATCGAGGCCTCGGCCTTCGATTTGGCAGAAGCCGTTTTTACTTTCATGCCCCCCCAGCCAGGGTTCAAGAAGTGCCAGCGGTGTGCACGGCCTATATCCCTCACGGACCCGCACAACTGGTGCTTATAGTGCCTAGGTCCTGAACATTAGGCTTCCACCTGCACCCGCTGTGCCACGTTAAAAAAATGTACCTTAAAAAATCGCCAGATACAACAGCGATTACTTTTCGGTGCCGAAATGTCCGATCCCGCGTCATCGACACCGGCTTCGGCTCCATTGCAGTCGGCACCCACTTCGTCGACACCGTGCGGCGTCGCAACACCCAGGTAAGCCGGCTAAGAAGCCTTCCCCGCTGGAGCGTCCTCCGGTCTCGATTGCAGCGAGCCCAGTCCTGCCGACCGTGAGGCGCCCGCGGAAGCGCTCCGCCCCTATCGAGGTGAGTCCCTCGACCTCGGGCTCCTCATCTTCGGGGCGTCGAGCGGCACCGCAGGTACTACAAAAGAAAAAGGCGGTACCGGTGCCTTCTTTGGATGAGCGCATTGCAGCTATCCTACAAGTGCAGCTCAAGGAGCAGTTACAACAACTCCTTCCTGCTCTCTTGGCACCGAACCTTCCGGTCCCGGTCCGGTCTGAGCCACCGGTACCGGCAGTGGAGCAGCCCCTACTGTCAGCATCCACTGTTTCGGTACCGGTTCACTCGGCATCATCGGTATCGATGACAGTCCTTTCACCGGAGCCGAGAGCCCAGCATCAGTCGGTAACATCTCCTGGTACCGTATCTATGAGGTCGGGTAAGTCGGCACGCAAATCCCGACACCTAGAACCCTCTACTCCGGAGTATCGGGACCGCGGCTCCCATATTAGGGACCCTGATCTGTGGGGTGACTCCGAAGAGCCTTTTCTTTCTGAGGGTGAGTGTTCTTCGGATGAGGATGATCCTGCTATTCCTGATCCATCCTCCAAACATGATTCCACATCTTTCACTTCTTTCTTGAAGGACACGTGCGAATCTCTTTCCATTCCTTTGGAGGCTGAGACTAAAAAATCCAAGGCCTTTCTTGATGCCCTTGACTTTGACCAGCCTCCAAAATAATTTTTGAAACTCCCTTTTCATGACATCTTGAGGGAAACTTTCTATAAAAACCTAGACACTCCTTTAACTATTCCAGGAGCTCCCCGCAAATTGGATTCATTATACAAAGTAATCCCTATTCCTGGGTTTGATAAGCCACAGCTTCCCCATGAATCTCTGCTTGTGGAATCTAAGCTTAAAAAGTCTGCGGGGACTAGTGTATATGCTTCTGTCCCTCCTGGCAGAGAAGGTAAAGCCATGGACAAATTCGGTAAGCGATTATACCAGAATGCTATGCTCGCTAACAGATCTGGTAATTATGCTTTTCATTTTTCTTTTTATTTCAAGCATCTCCTTACCACCATGGCTTCCTTTGAAAAGTACCTTCCTGAGCGGAAACGACAGGCTTTTCACCACTGTTCGTCTTCTCTTTTCCAGCTCCATAAATTTATGGTAAGATCCATTTACGATACCTTCAAACTTACCTCCAGAGTGACGGCCATGTCTGTGGCCATGCGCCGCCTTGCATGGCTGAGAGTATCCGAGCTTGATGTCAACCATCAAGATCGGTTGGCTAATGCTCCATGCCTGGAGGATGAGCTCTTTGGGGAATCCATGGACTCGACCACCCAGAAGCTCTCCGCCCATGAGACACGCTGGGATACTCTCCTCAAAACAAAAAAGAAGACTCCACCAGCACGGCCTTTCAGACAGCAGTCGGCCTACCAACGCCGTTATGTGGCTCGTCCATTGCCATCAGCTCCCCAGCAACCTAGGCATCAACGTCAACAACAACGACAGACTCCTAGACCACCGCAGCAACAACCTGTGAAGCCGCCTCCACAGCAGAAATCTACGCAGCCCTTTTGACTTAATTCTCCAGGGCATAGCCAGCGTCACCACATCTACCCACCTACCTCAACCTATAGGTGGCCGTCTCACTTTTTTCCTCAGCCGGTGGGAAGTTATCACTTCGGACCAATGGGTCCTCAACATCATTCGCCACGGCTACTCTCTCAACTTTCAGACACTTCCTACCCTAAGTCTGCCAAGAGAGTCTGCTTTGAACACTCCTCAGTCTTCTCTCCTTCTCCAGGAGGTTCAATCCCTCCTCCTTTTGAACGATATAGAGGATTCTACTCCCGTTACTTTCTAGTCCCCAAAAAAACAGGAGATCTCAGGCCAATTCTAGATCTTCGCGATCTCAACAAATGCTTAGTCAAAGAAAAATTCAAGATGCTTTCTTTAGCCACTCTTTACCCTCTTCTCAATCAAAACGACTGGCTATGCTCCCTCGATCTCAAAGACGCATACACTCACATACCGGTCAATCTGACCTCCAGACAGTACCTCTGTTTCATGATCAATCACTGTCATTACCAATACAAGGTGCTGCCCTTCGGCCTTGCCTCCTCTCCAAGAGTGTTCACCAAATGTCTGATTGTTGGGGCTGCCTTTCTACGCTCTCACCACCTTCAGGTCTTTCCTTACCTGGACGATTGGTTGATAAAGGCCAATTCATCTCAGACAGTACTCCTGGCCACCAACCAGACCATCCTGTTTCTCCAACTTCTGGGGTTTGAGATCAATCTACCCAAATCTCATCTCATCCCCACTCAAAGACTTCAATTCATTGGAGCGGTGCTGGACACAGTCCTCATGAGAGCGTTCCTGCCGTCCAACTGTCTTCACACTCTTCAATCTCTATGTCAGCAGGTACTTCCACAACGTTCCATCTCTGCCAAGCAAATGATGATACTCTTGGGTCACATGGCCTCCTCAGTTCATGTCACACCCTTCGCACGTCTTCACTTGCGCACTCCTCAATGGACCCTAGCTACCCAGTGGTCCCAAGTGACGGATCCTTGCTCACGACACATATCTGTGACATCATCTCTTCGTCAGTCTCTACAATGGTGGTTGATATCCTCAAATCTCTCCAGAGGTCTTCTGTTCCATCTACCTCCTCATCAACTGGTCATCACCACCGACGCCTCCCCTTATGCCTGGGGAGCTCATTTGAACGAATTCCAAACTCAAGGACTTTGGACAGCCCAGGAAATGAAGCATCACATCAATTTCCTGGAACTCAGAGCGATGTTTTATGCCCTCAAGGCCTTCCAACATCTTCTCTTTCCTCAGGTTCTCCTGCTGTGCACAGACAATCAAGTTGCGATGTACTACATCAACAAGCAGGATGGGACAGGCTCTCGCATCTTGTGCCAGGAAGCCCAGAAGATTTGGGCTTGGGCCACAGATCACCACCTATTCCTGAAAGCTATCTACATTCAGGGAGAACAGAATTCTTTAGCGGACAAGCTCAGCAGAATTCTCCAGCCTCACGAGTGGACACTCGACCCTTTAACTCTACAGTCCATCTTCGCTCAGTGGGGCACTCCTCAGATAGACCTCTTTGCAGCTCCTCACAATCACCAGCTGCCTCTATTCTGCTCCAGACTCTACTCTCCTCACCGTCTGGCAGCGGATGCATTTCTCCTCGATTGGTCCAATCTCTTCCTGTACGCTTTCCCTCCTCTGCCTCTCATGTTACGAACCTTGTTCAAGCTCAAGAGGGAGGAAGCCACCATGATTCTGATTGCTCCGAGGTGGCCCAGGCAACATTGGTTCTTCCTTCTACTTCAACTCAGTTCCAGGGAACCTTTTCTTCTTCCACTGTTTCCTTCTCTGCTTACACAGCATCAGGAGACCCTTCTACATCCCAACCTCTAGTCTCTGCACCTGACAGCTTGGTATCTCTCGGGCTGACTTCTCATGATACTCTTTTGTCTCAGCCCGTTCGTTCCATTCTAGATGCCTCCAGGAAACCAACCACTCTGCAATGTTACCATCAGAAGTGGACACGATTTTCTTCCTGGTGTCTTCTTCATCATCTTGATCCCACTTCCCTGGCAGTGGAGCCATTGTTGGATTATCTGCTTTCTTTGTCTGACTCTGGCCTTAAGTCTACCTCTATCAGAGTCCACCTCAGTGCCATTGCTGCTTTTCATGAGCCGGTTCATGGAAAACTTCTCTCAGCTCATCCCCTGGTGTCCAGGTTCATGCGGGGTCTTTTCAATGTGAAACCACCTCTTAAAGCCCCTCCTGTAATCTGGGATCTCAATGTGGTTCTTTCCGCCTTAATGAAGCCTCCATTTGAACCTTTGGCTACCACTCCTTTCAAGTTTCTCACTTGGAAAGTACTTTTCCTTATTGCTCTTACCTCTGCCAGGAGGGTCAGTGAGCTACATGCACTAGTTGCAGATCCACTTTTTACGATCTTTCATCATGACAAGGTGGTTCTGCGTACACATCCAAAGTTTCTCCCTAAGGTTGTCTCTGAATTCCATCTCAACCAATCCATTGTTTTGCCTGTCTTCTTTCCGAAACCTCACTCTCATTCTGGGGAACAGGCTCTGCATACTTTGGACTGTAAGAGGGCTCTAGCTTACTATCTAGAGCGTACGAAACCCCACAGATCAGCTTCCCAACTCTTTTTGTCCTTTGATCCGAATAAATTAGGACGTCCTGTTTCTAAACGTACGTTGTCTAATTGGCTAGCAGCGTGCATTTCATTCTGTTATGCTCAGACCGGACTGACACTGGAAGGTTCTGTCACGGCCCATAGAGTTCGAGCGATGGCAGCATCTGTAGCTTTCCTCCGTTCCACTCCTATTGAGGAAATCTGCAAGGCTGCTACTTGGTCCTCAGTTCATACTTTTACATCTCATTATTGTCTGGATGCATTCTCCAGACGGGATGGACACTTCGGCCAATCTGTTTTGCAAAATTTGTTTTCCTAATGGCCAACCTTCCCTCCATCCCTCTTTTTGATAGCTTGGAGGTCACCCATCAGTCAAGAATATGCTGCCTGCTTGTCCTGGGATAAAGCACAGTTACTTACCGTAACAGGTGTTATCCAGGGACAGCAGGCAGATATTCTTGCGTCCCACCCTCCTCCCCGGGTTGGCTTCTTAGCTGGCTTATACTAACTGGGGACCGCGCGCCTCTGTCGGGCGGGAAGGCACTCGCGCGTGTGCGGTGCGGCCTACTAGAACTTTCCAAGTTCTTAGAGTGCAATCACTCTAAAATTGTCCGTACCGGGGCTCCGTCAGTGCCGTCACCCATCAGTCAAGAATATCTGCCTGCTGTCCCTGGATAACACCTGTTACGGTAAGTAACTGTGCTTTTTTGTAGTTATACAACTACATTCAAAGAGGTTTTACATACAGGTTCTTCAAGCATTTTCCCTATCTGTCCCGCTGGGCTCACAATCTATCTAATATACCTGGGGCAGTGGAGGATTAAGTGACTTGCCCAGGGTCACAAGGAGCAGCATAGGGTTTGAACCCACAACATCTCAGGGTGCTGAGGTTGTAGCTCTAACCACTGTGCCACACTCTCCAAAGAGGATAAAGGGAAGAGAGAGCAAATAAAAGTGGGAAAAGAAAACATGTGCATGAGGGAAAGAGAGAGAGAGAGTGAACCACAGAGAAAGAAGGGATGAGGGGCTTGGTAGGAGAATTCAGGGGACTGCACAGATTGAAGTAGAAATGCTGGAGTTTGGTACAGAGGAGAGTGTTGAAAGGCCACAAGCAGACGTATTGGAAGGAGAGGAGGAGGAGATGGGAAGCATAGTGAGGAAGGTGGTAGAGGAAATAGGTTGTCATGTTGTGTTTTCTGAGACACATGATAGATCCTGAAATCACCTAATACGCAGGTATGAGCATCTAGGAAAGTAAGTCTCTTCCTGTTTCCTTCACCTATTTTGTTGGTGGCACCTATCTGCATGAAAAGCACACTGGTACCTACATGACCATATATGGCACTACTAGATGTATAAGAAATCACTGAATTTCCTGGATTCCCCAAGCTAATCTTAGAGTTTGCAAATCTGGTGAGCATTGAAGTTGGCTCTACAATTTTATAGCTTAGGCTTTGGTTTAAGAAAACCCCCTCACTCACTTACCATGTACTTATAGTGCACTTATTAGTAGATTAGACTACTGTAATTCTCTGCATAATAGGGTTTACCAGCTTGCAATTAAACTTCAGTTTGTACAAAGTATGCCGATTCAATTTCTACACAATGCTAACTTGAATGTTACAACTTTGTTTCAACATCATTGGATGCCCATTTTCTACCAGGTAATTTAAGATACTGGTAGTGGTATTCAAGGCAATGCATATAGGCTTACCTGCTGCTCTTTTTAGCAATCTCATTCCACAATCCACCTCTAGATTCTTCTGCTGTTCTGATGACAGACCACTAGTAAGTCTCCCTTTCCACATGCTCCATTAAAGTCTACAAGGGATTTAGCATTTTATATATTGGCCCTACTTTTGTGGAATTCTATGCCAAAACATCACTAACTAGATTCAAGATTTCCCACAAAGCTTCCACTCCCATGTATATCTGCCTGTTTACTAAGCTACACATGTAATTGCCACCAGTTACTTAGTGAGACCACAATTGTAACTGTTTCATTTTGCAGGTGGAAATAAAAGTTAAGGATAAACAAAGCATGTCCAAATTGTTTCCCATATAAAATGCTAATATTTATTAATCACACATAAAATCAAAATAATTTAAAGCCCCAAATGGCCATGTTTTGCTCTTTCAAGGGCTGCATCAGGGGCTATTAAAAGAAAAGATGTAGTTCAGTTGTATCGCCTGATGGTAGAAGTCTGTCTGTACAAAATGTGGTGATCCTGTAAAGCCCTGGCCAAAGATAGCACTTTTTAAAACCTATATAGTATGGCCCTGATTCTCCAAAGTGCGTTCTGATTTTAGGCAGCTGTAGGCGTCCTACAGCTGTCTAATCAGCCATTATCCCAGGACAAGCAGGCAGCATATTCTTGACTGATGGGTGACGGCACCGACGGAGCCCCGGTACGGACACTTTTAGAGTGATTGCACTCTAAGAACTTGGAAAGTTCTAGAGACCGCACCGCGCATGCGCGAGTGCCTTCCCGCCCGACCCCGACGCGCGGTCCCTCAGTTTCTTAGTTTCCGCGGAGCTAAGAAGTCGCATTTTCAACGGCTGTTGAAAAATTTTTTTTCATTCGCCTTCCCGCTCGCGTAAACTTTTTCGGGTTCTTTTTACCCTTCCCTTTTTCTTTAAAAAAAAAAAAAATAATAATTCTTTCTCTTGTTTTGTCGAGTTTTCTTTATTTGACCCGGCGGGGCCTACTGCCATTATCGAGGCCTCGGCCTTCGATTTGGCAGAAGCCGTTTTTCCGTTCATGCCCCCTCAGCCCGGGTTCAAGAAGTGCCAGCGGTGTGCACGGCCTATATCCCTAACAGACCCGCATAACTGGTGCCTTCAGTGTCTGGGTCCAGAACATCAGGCCTCTACCTGCACCCGCTGTGCCACTTTGAAAAAACGGACTCTCAAGAATCGAGAGATACAGCAGAGACTGCTTTTCGGCACCGACATGTCCGATCCCGCGTCTTCGGCGCCGGTCTCGGTACCTGTTTCGTCGGCACCCACCTCATCGACGCCACGCGATACCGCGTCGGCGTCGCAGCATGCAGGTAAGCCGGCTAAGAAGCCTTCCCCGCTGGAACGTCCTCCGGTCTCCATTGCAGAGAGTCCAATCCTGCCGACCGTGAGGCGCCAGCGGAAGCGCTCCGCCCCTATTGAGGTGAGTCCCTCGACATCGGGCTCCTCATCTCCGGGGCGTCGAGCGGCACCACAGGTACCGCAGAAGAAAAAAGCGGTACCGGTGCCCTCCCTTGATGACCGCATTGCGGCCATCTTGCAGGTGCAGCTGAAGGAACAGCTCAAACAACTCCTTCCAGCTCTCCTGACACCGAGCCCTCCGGTATCGGTCCCCACTGAGCAACCGGTACCGATCGTGGAACAGTCCGTATTGTCACCATCCACTTCTTCGGTACCGGTACACTTGGCCTCATCGGCATCGATGCCTGTCCTCGCACCGGAGCCCAGGTCTCATCATCAATCGGTACAGACATCGGCTCCGGTGCGACCGATAACATCGCCCGGTACCGCGTCGGTGAGGTCGGGTAAGTCGGTACAGAAGTCCCGACACCGAGAACCATCCACTCCTGAGTCTCGGGACCGGGGTCCCCATGTTCGAGACCCAGATCTGTGGGGCGACTCTGAAGAACCTCTTCAGTCAGAAGGTGAGTGTTCATCAGAGGAAGACGAGCCTGTTCTGCAGGATATTTCCACCAAACCTGATTCCACCTCTTTCTCTTCTTTTTTAAGAGATATGTGTGAATCTCTTTCCATTCCTTTGGAGGCTGAGTCTAAAAAGTCCAAAGCTTTTTTGGACGCTCTTGATTTTGACCAGCCTCCAAAGGAATTCTTGAAACTCCCTTTACATGACATCCTTAGGGAGACCTTTTACAAGAATCTGGAGACTCCTCTTACTATCCCGGGAGCTCCCCGCAAATTGGATTCCCTTTATAAAGTAATCCCTATTCCTGGTTTCGATAAACCGCAACTCTCTCATGAGTCTCTTCTTGTAGAATCCACCCTCAAGAAGTCCTTAGGAGCTAGTGTCTATGCCTCTGTCCCTCCTGGCAGAAAGGGTAAAGCCATGGACAAATTCGGTAAGCGACTTTACCAGAATGCAATGCTTGCTAATCGTTCTGGTAACTATGCTTTTCATTTTTCGTTTTATTTAAAGCATCTCCTTACCACCATGGCTTCCTTTGAGCAGTACCTTCCTGTAGGGAATCGTGAGGCTTTCCATCAGTGCTCTTCAGCTCTTTTCCAGCTCAGGAAATTCATGGTAAGATCTATATATGACACTTTTGAGCTTACCTCGAGAGCAACAGCCATTTCTGTAGCCATGCGCCGTTTGGCTTGGCTCAGAGTCTCTGAGCTTGATGTTAATCATCAAGACCGGTTGGCTAATGCCCCATGTTTAGGGGATGAGCTGTTCGGAGATTCTATGGACTCAACGACCCAGAAGCTCTCGGCTCATGAAACCCGCTGGGATACCCTTCTTAAGACTAAGAAGAAACCTCCACCTTCACGACCATTCAGACAGCAAACGGCCTATCAGCGGCGTTTTGTGGCTCGCCCCTTGCAGCCTTCCACTCAGCAACCTAGGAGGCAGCGGCAACAGCAGCGGCAAACACCTAGGCCTCAGCAGCAACAACCAGCTAAGCAGCCTCCTCCACAAAAATCGACTCAGCCCTTTTGACTTGATACTCGAGGGCATAGCCAGCGTTCAACCATCTCCTCTCCTCCCTCAACCGATAGGAGGACGACTGTCTTTCTTTCTCAGCCGGTGGGAAGTTATCACTTCGGACCAGTGGGTCCTCAACATCATCCGCCACGGCTACTCTCTCAACTTTCACACCCTTCCGGGCCAAAGTCTACCAAAAGAGTCTGCTTTGCACACTCCTCAATCTGCCCTCCTTTGTCAGGAGGTTCAGTCCCTCCTGCTTCTGAACGCCATAGAGGAAGTTCCTCTGGACCAAAGAGGGCAAGGATTCTACTCCCGGTATTTTCTAGTCCCCAAGAAAACAGGAGACCTCAGACCTATTCTAGATCTGCGAGATCTCAACAAATGTTTGGTCAAAGAAAAATTCAAGATGCTATCTCTAGCTACGCTTTATCCTCTCCTCGATCACAACGACTGGCTATGCTCTCTCGATCTCAAAGAGGCCTACACTCACATTCCAATTCATCCGGCCTCCAGACAGTACCTTCGCTTCATGATCAATCGCTGTCATTACCAATACAGAGTGCTCCCCTTCGGTCTTGCCTCCTCTCCAAGAGTGTTCACAAAATGTCTGGTAGTGGTGGCAGCGTTTCTACGCTCCCACCACCTTCAGGTTTTTCCCTACCTGGACGATTGGTTAATCAAGGCCATTTCATCTCAGACTGTTCTTCTGGCCACCAACCAGACCATCTTTTTTCTACAACTACTGGGGTTCGAAATCAATATACCCAAGTCTCACCTTCTGCCTACGCGGAGACTTCAATTCATTGGAGCGGTACTGGACACGGTCCAGATGAGAGCCTTCTTGCCGGACAACCGTCTTCACAACCTCCAATCGCTCTGTCAGCTGGTGCTGTCCCAGCACTCCATTTCTGCAAAGCAGATGATGATTCTCTTGGGTCACATGGCCTCCACAGTTCATGTCACACCCCTGGCACGACTTCACCTGCGCACTCCTCAATGGACCCTGGCTCTCCAGTGGTCTCAAGCGACAGACTCTTGCTCACGACACATATCTGTGACATCGTCTCTTCGTCAGTCTCTGCAATGGTGGTTGATATCCTCAAATCTCTCCAGGGGCCTTCTGTTCCATCTGCCTCCTCATCATCTGGTCATCACCACCGACGCCTCCCCTTATGCATGGGGAGCTCATCTGAACGAGTTCCAAACTCAGGGCCTTTGGACTCCTCAGGAAAAGAAGCATCACATCAATTTCCTGGAACTCAGGGCAATGTTCTATGCCCTCAAGGCCTTCCAACACCTTCTATTTCCTCAAGTCCTTCTAATTTGCACAGACAACCAGGTGGCTATGTACTACATCAACAAGCAAGGGGGAACGGGCTCTCGCCTCTTATGCCAGGAAGCCCAGAGAATCTGGTCTTGGGCGTCCTCGCGCCGCTTATTCCTGAAAGCGATTTATATTCAGGGAGAACAGAACTTCTTAGCGGACAAGCTCAGCAGAGTTCTCCAACCCCACGAATGGACTCTCGACCCATCGACTCTACAGTCCATCTTTGCACAATGGGGCACTCCTCAGGTGGACCTTTTTGCAGCTCCTCACAATCATCAGTTGCCCCAATTCTGCTCCAGACTTTACTCTCCTCACCGTCTGGCAGCGGATGCGTTTCTTCTGGATTGGTCCAATCTATTCCTTTATGCTTTCCCTCCTCTGCCTCTCATGCTTCGGACCTTGTTCAAACTAAAGAGGGAACGAGCCACCATGATCCTGATTGCTCCACGGTGGCCCAGACAGCATTGGTTCTCCCTTCTACTTCAACTCAGTTCCAGGGATCCATTTCTACTTCCACTGTTTCCATCTCTGCTTACACAGGATCAGGAAACCCTCCTCCATCCCAACCTGCAGTCTCTACACCTGACAGCTTGGTTTCTCTCGGGCTGACTTCAACTGATCTTTTGTTATCTCAGCCTGTTCGCTCCATCCTGGACGCCTCCAGGAAACCAGCCACTCTACAATGTTACCATCAAAAGTGGACGAGGTTTTCTTCTTGGTGCCTCCTACATCATCATGACCCCAAGTCTCTTGCAGTGGAACCTCTATTGGATTATCTGCTTTCTCTGTCTACTTCTGGTCTCAAGTCTACTTCCATCAGAGTTCATCTCAGTGCCATTACGGCCTTTCATGAGCCGGTCCAGGGGAAACTCCTTTCAGCTCATCCCCTGGTCTCCAGATTCATGCGAGGTCTTTTCAATCTGAAACCACCTCTCAAAACACCTCCGGTGATCTGGGATCTGAACGTGGTTCTTTCCGCCTTGATGAAGCCTCCATTTGAACCCTTGGCTACTGCCTCTTTCAAGTTTCTCACTTGGAAGGTACTTTTTCTTGTTGCTCTCACCTCTGCCAGGAGGGTCAGTGAGCTCCATGCACTAGTTTCTGATCCACCTTTCACTGTCTTTCATCACGACAAGGTGGTTCTCCGTACACATCCAAAGTTTCTCCCTAAGGTTGTTTCTGAGTTCCATCTCAACCAATCTATTGTACTACCTGTTTTTTTCCCTAAACCTCACTCTCATTCCGGGGAACAGGCTCTTCATACTTTGGACTGTAAGCGGGCTTTAGCTTACTATTTAGACCGTACTAAGCCCCACAGATCATCTCCCCAACTTTTTCTGTCCTTTGATCCTAATAAATTGGGACGTCCTGTTTCTAAGCGTACGCTATCTAATTGGCTTGCTGCGTGCATTTCATTCTGCTATGCTCAGTCCGGACTGACACTGGAAGGTTCTGTCACGGCACATAGAATTAGAGCTATGGCAGCATCTGTAGCTTTCCTCCGTTCCACGCCCATTGAGGAAATCTGCAAAGCTGCTACGTGGTCCTCAGTCCATACTTTTACATCTCATTATTGTCTGGATGCTTTCTCCAGACGGGATGGACATTTCGGCCAATCTGTTTTGCAAAATTTGTTTTCCTAATGGCCAACCTTCCCTCCATCCCTCTTTTTGTTAGCTTAGAGGTCACCCATCAGTCAAGAATATGCTGCCTGCTTGTCCTGGGATAAAGCACAGTTACTTACCGTAACAGGTGTTATCCAGGGACAGCAGGCAGATATTCTTGCGTCCCACCCACCTCCCCGGGTTGGCTTCTTAGGTGGCTTATCTTAACTGAGGGACCGCGCGTCGGGGTCGGGCGGGAAGGCACTCGCGCATGCGCGGTGCGGTCTCTAGAACTTTCCAAGTTCTTAGAGTGCAATCACTCTAAAAGTGTCCGTACCGGGGCTCCGTCGGTGCCGTCACCCATCAGTCAAGAATATCTGCCTGCTGTCCCTGGATAACACCTGTTACGGTAAGTAACTGTGCTTTCGGGATGCACGTTTTTTAAAAAAATGCTCCCCAGGCAGGCCGCCTCTGGGAGCCTAGGGAGGCCCGCAAGATGCCTAAGCTCGCCTAAGGGCCTTAGGCGGGCCTTAGGCGAACCTAGGCGGCCCTACGCGTCTCCCTAGTAGAGGAAGAGACACTTAAAATGTAGGCCAGCAAAATGCTGGTCTACATTGTAAGTAGATGCGGCCGCTATACTTATGGCAGCAAGGGATCTCCCTGCTGCAATAAGTATAGCGGCCGCGGCCGCCTGTCCCATCGCCGACAGGAGGATGCCCAATCCTCCTGCCGGAACCCCCCTGGAATCCCCCTCCCCCCAAACTGGTAATCGCCGACAGGAGGATGCCCAATCCTCCTGCCGGAAAGCCCGACGACCCCTCCCTCCCCCAACTAACCTTTACATGTTGGTCGGCTGGACGGGTCTTGCTGCTGTCCAGCCGACGGGCCCGCCTCGTGGAAATGAGACGGGCTCGCCCCTTCCCGGCCCATCCCCGCTAAATCTAAGGCCTGATTGGCCCAGGCTAGGCACCTCTGTAAACTGCTCTGAACTGCTTGTGGTATTGCGGTATACAAAATAAAGTTATTATTATTATTATTATCTCCACATGGAGTGAATATTCACTTGTAAATAGAAGCTCTCTAAAATTGGTTATTCACATATGGATTTTTTTCTAAAATAATGTCCTGTAAGGGTAATTCTGCAGTATAACAGGGCACCCATTCTAGAAACTGGTTATGGTCTTGGTAAGGCAGAAAAAATTACACAAAGGTTGAGGAAAACCGAGAGCATCTTTACTTGTGTTTAAATGTTGCCTTACTTTGTGACACCAGGTTTCGCTACTGTAGTGCTCACAAAATTGGAACTGTCTAAGATAGAATTCATTATTTTAAATTGGTTTGGTGGGATATCAAATTTAATAAATTATAATAGGCTTAAAGTAGACAATTCTATGAAGAAAACGGGCACTTGTTCTTTTTTGGAATACCAGTGCAAATGACCAAAAATGCATATTCATTAAGGCATGGTCATTTACATCAGCCCTAGCACTAATGTAAATCATAGCATTTTATAATTTATGTTTCTGCTTGTGCATTCTGGCTCTGTTCACACCCACGGGCAAAGTATGTGCCATCAAATTACGGTGCATGTTTTTATTTCTAGTCAGTATTCTATAACGGGTCATTTGCATGTGGAAGTGTCTGGAATACCATTTATATGCTTTTCTGCTGCCTAAAACTAGCCAGCTCCATTGTACAATTATTCTCCATTCCCCCACCTCACAATATTCCCTCTAAGGATTGGCCAGGTGCGTGCAAATTTTTTCTCATGTGGATGACAGGTTCTAAACTTTTTTTTTCGTATGAGCAACAAGTTCTAAAAATCAACAATTTTTCAGATTTGCAAGTATTTTTGTAAGCAGCCATGTAAAATCTGTGAGAACACTTCTAGAATGTATGAGCAATTGCTCACGTGCTCAGCTTAGAGGGAACAATGCCCCCTACATGTCTTGAATGACTGTATAAACAGCTGATATTACATACCCACATATGAATTCAGATGCTCTTTTAAACAGTGCTTCCTAAATGAATAGCATTGTTGAATAACTATTTGATTTTGAAGACATGGACTACATGTGTGATTATCAACCTCCTTATGTTTCTGAATTATTTTCTGTAAAATTTCTGTAATCCTCGTTTGTTAATGTTTGATCTTCTTCCTTTCTTAATACAACTGTGAACTCCTCTGCACGATGGATTCTCACTTTCCATGTCAGAGAGAGCAGACTTCGTAAATGTATTAGAAGTGCAAAGCTTGATTAAGGGTTCAAATTGTGAATTTAGGATATCTAAAAGACTGGGTGTATATTAACAAGAGGCTCAGTAAATAAGAAGCACCTTTTTCTTATAGTTTGTAAAAACTGCTACTCCTGTTTTAATTTAATTTGATTATCTTGATGGACAATTTATGTATTTGACGTTTTCAGTGCAGTAGCCAGCCTGGCACCAGGAGGTCCTGCTGTCTCTGGGCAGCTGAGTCATCTTTACGTGCATTGTAATGAGCATTAATTGGATCTGCGTATTCAGACAAGAACAGAGGCCTTTCATGGGTTTGGGGTTAATTAGCAAGAAGCTCAAACATGCCTAATGAATTAAAAATGAAAGATGCACGAGGGACCCTTGTTTTGAAACACAAGGATACAGAGCAGAAGAAGCAGTTTGTAAATAGGGTCTAATAGTATTTAGAAAGGAAAGGGAATTGAATTTGATATGCTGTACTGTCTTTCTGTGGTTACAGCCAAGGTTGTTTACATACTCAATAAGGTACTAATATATGCCTGGGGCAATGGAGTGTTAAGTGACTTGCCCAGAGTCACAAGGATTTGCAGTAGGATCAGCAGAACAGAAATGAAATGGCCTAATAGGTGGCACAGTAGTACATTCTTATAACATAGATGTGATACTCAGTGTCAGCAGAGGGGGGATGTATCACTGGAAACATACAGACAGACAAAATGGATAAGACAAAAGCATTATTTGTTTATTGAAAGCTTCTGTATCGCTACTAATGACTGGGAAGTCAATTCAGAGCGGTTTACATGAGCTTCTGAAAAGGTATTATAATCCAGAGTTAGCGTTTTTTTGTGGATAAATAAAAGTGGGTGGTTAGACGGAGAGTAAATTATATTTTAGGGCTTCCCAAATTGTGAGTCAAGACCCCAGATGAGGGTCATGACCTGGGCAGGTCCGCCATAGAGATGTCATCAGCTTACACCTCCAGGTGATTTTTTGCTTTCTATGGCCATACAAATAAGGTTAGAAGCACAGAAAGTTTGCTATATGCTGCTTTAGTACTCTGGCCATTTTGGTTGAGGGCCTTGAAATTACTCACGCAATGCTGGTTCAAGCAAATGCGTTACAGGATGTGTACTTTTAAATATCTTTATTCATTTTCAAGCTTTCATCAAGTGTACAAATATCAAAACAGTAACATGGTAAACATCACTTGATATTCTTAATATTATATCGTACAATACATATATTTAACCCTCTCCCCTCCCATCAAACCCATTAGTATTTTCTAAAATGATCAATAAAATATAATACCCTCCCCCCTCCCTACAATAGCTGGTGTATACTTCAATAGAAAAATGGCGTTTAATCATTACAAAAGGATGTTAATAGCTCCCAAATTTTAATAAAGTTCTTATAATTTCCATGTTGTATAGCTAATGATCTTTCCATTCTGTACATGTGACATAATGAATTCCACCAAAAATTAAAATTGAGTCTACTATGATCTTTCCAATTATTAGTGATATGTTGAATGGCGACTCCAGTCATGATCAATAAAAGGATGTTATTATGTGAAGATAATTGACTCTCTTTTCTCATAGACATTCCAAATAGTACTGTATCATAAGACAATGCCACGTGGTTTTCCAATAAACAATTTACAGTGGTGCCTCGCATAACGGACGCCTCGCACAGCGAACGCTGCGCACAACGAACTTCTTGTCTTGATTCGTACAACGGACTTCGTTTCACACAACGAAGTCGCCCGAGGGGCCCGGGGGGGGCGGAACTACTCTCGCCGCTTCCTAATGTGAGCCGGGAACAGCAGCACCCTCCTGTCTGAATGCAGTGTTCCATCATCTCCCTCCACCTCACCTTAGATGCCGAGTTTTCCGGCTTTCTTTTTCGGCCAGCCACACACTTTCAAAGAGCAGCACATGCGCAGATGCTCTGTTGTTCAATCTTCTCCTCTGACGCAACCGGAAACAGGAAGTTGCAGGAGAGGAGAACATTGATCAACTCCAGCAGCTGCGCGTGCACAGCTTTTTGAAAGCGTGCGGCTGGGTGAAAAAGAAAGCTGGCAAACTCTGCATATAAGGTGAGGTGGAGGGAGGGAAATGGCGGAACGCTGCGATCGGGCGGGTAGGGCTGCAGAACGAATTATTTTGTTTTACATGTATTCTTATGGGAAAACAGGGCTGCAGAACGAATTATTTTGTTTTACATGTATTCTTATGGGAAAACGCGTTTCACACAACGAACTTTTCGCATAACAAACTTGCTCCTGGAACGAATTAAGTTCGTTGTGTGAGGCACCACTGTACTTGATCCCATATTGAGTTCCAAAAGGCTAAGATATAAGGACAATGAAACAAAAGATGGTCTAAAGTCCCTACTTTTAAGTGCTTTGTGTGTTGCTACGTTAACTTTTCTTGACCCTAAAATAATTGGTGAGACATAGCACTGTGTATCATCTTATCTAGCAGAGGACTGGTCACTATGGGAACAATCCTATATATTGATATCCCAATGCAGAGCAGAGCGTTCTATTCTATAATTTCATCTGCGTGCCCAGGTTCTGTTACAGAATACTTGCATAACCTGGTATTGGCACACTTAAAATGTGAATACCCACAGTGTGTGCATGTGAATGTGGTAAGGGTGTGCATAACTTACCGTATTCTTTAAGTTAAGTGCATAAGTGAGGGATACCCCCTCCTTTGCATTTTATACACTGAAGTGGCCCTTATAGAATGGTGCTTAGGGCACTTATACACACAAGGGTCAATTAACCCTGCATTGATATATATCCCTGAACTTTGTTGTGACTTTGGCCATGCATTAGGCATGTGTTGTCCTGCAGTAACAACCAAAACAAAATGGAGATTGCCTCACCGGGAACAAATTTACTCCTTCCATAACGTATAATCCCTGTGATCTTTGTAAAAAATGTATACAGTACACTATTACATTTGTACTTTTTTATGCTTCTAATTACATTGTCTACTAATGTTTTTTGCAGCCCCTTTACCTATGGATGACATAGAAAAAATGGCAAAAGACTGCATGAAAGAGGACGAGGAAGAAGAAGAGGAGGACGAAGATTTGGAGCAAGATGAAGATTTGTTGGTATGTTTGCAATTTCTCATCATAGTCTGCTTGAATTGGTAGTTTATAGGGAAGAGCCCTCCCAGCCATGGCAGTATACCATAGTGGATTAAGCATAGAGTTGTGAGCTTGATCGCCCCAGTCCATCACTCAGGGGCACAGTTATCAACGTCCTACCAGTAAGACATATTATTTTACCCAGGGCTGTGGAGTCAGTACACCAAACCTTCAACTCTAGCTCAGATAACTCTCTATTTTTCTACTGTTTGACTGATTATTACTGACATTAAGCTTTAAAGTTTTGTACAGGATCTAAAGTACAAGTAAATATAAATTATATTTACAAATACTTTAGATTCAGGACAATATATATAATATATATATATATATATATATATATATATATATATATATATAATAATTCCATATATGGAATTTACCATATTTCATAATGTAAGTTTTTATTTTGAAGCTGTCTTCATTTTTACCATCTCCAATGCCACAGTCCTGATTTTTACCACTGACTTGTGCTATTTTAGCACAAATCTCATTTTATGCAATGACACCTAGGGCTCCTTTTACGAAGGCGTGTTAGGGTCTTAATGCGCGGAATAGTACGCATGCTAGCCGCTACCACCTCCTCTTGAGCAGGCAGTAGTTTTTCAGCTAGCGCACGCTATAGCGTGCGCTAATCCAGTGTGTGTGCTAAATACTAGCGCACCTTCGTAAAAGGAGCCTCTAACTGGGATTAAACGTAAAATAATATGTCTTAACGGTAACCCATATCAATCAGGGGCAAGCCACTTCACTTTAGACTTAAGATTATGAGCATTATACAGCTGTAGTATATTTTAATTATGTTATGAAAGGACTGTGTATAAATTTCTCTGAGTATTGACTGTTAGAATTAATGCTATCTGTTTCTACTTGTCCTGGTTTGTTTTGACATTTTATGTATGTAACCATTTTGTAAACCGTTTTGATATAAAACGGAATAGAATTTTTTTAAATAAATAAATAAAAATATTGAATTCGTTTCTCTCTTATAAAATATCAATTTGGTTATGTTCTGATTTTAATTAATGTTTTTAAGATGCTCCTTTTTCCCCCAAAGCATTTGGTGTTGTGTGCATATATTTATTTTATGAAATAACCTAAGCTAATATAGGAAATCTTAACTTGTCTATTTGTGACTAAAACAATGCAGGATTCAAGGAATATTAAAATTGTGGGAAGTGGCTATTGATTTGAAGAAGAAAATACTGGCAGAAAAAGGTTTTTTTTTGTAACAGAAAAAGTCTACAAATAAGAGAGCTGCTAAGTTGCACTTCTTTAAAGCAAGGCCTGACAAATCCTGGTTATAGCAATGCCTGAGATTGTCAAACCCTATAGCAGAAGCTGTGGCCACAGCAAGATCATTAGTTTGCTTCTGTGTAGCACTATTTGGCTCCTAGTGAGTTTGAGCTGCATA
Source organism: Geotrypetes seraphini (assembly GCF_902459505.1). NCBI lineage: Eukaryota > Metazoa > Chordata > Amphibia > Gymnophiona > Dermophiidae > Geotrypetes > Geotrypetes seraphini. The sequence goes on from NC_047095.1 coordinate 58,858,567, forward strand.
GTGCTGAATTTTCACACTGATCTCTGAAGACCAGGGTCAGAGTTTAGGTACCAGGTAAGTCAAACTTAGTGAGAAATAAATGATGTAACCAAGACAACAACTTTTCTGGTAGTAGTGGGCAGGGTGGTGGTGGTAGAAGGAGTTAGTACCAACCTATTGCAGAGATGAGGAGATTAGCTGGGTGAGGAGTAATTGGATAGAGGGTGGATGGAGGCCAGGTGGGGGGTCAATTTGACATGGCTGCTGGGGATAGAGTGGACCAACTGAAATTAAATGCCTAACCTTAATGAGGCTCCAGAATATTGATGTCAATTTCAAATAGTTCCAGAACTGCTAATGCTACTATAAAAAATGTTCTAGATATACTTATTTTTTAAAATTTATCTCATGATAAATTTATCATGACCCTTGATAAAGCACAACAGTGTGAAACATGTCAGGTCATCCTCTCCCGGGTCACACTTGTTAAGCTAAGTGCTTGGAAAAATATAAAGCATTATAACGTATATCTAAAAGAGATATTTATTGAAAATATTTATTGAAAGCATCTAATATAATAAAGAGCTAGCCGCGCATGCGCACTCCTATTTGCGTGTTCTGTGCGCTGTAGGTCTGTGGCCTAAGGAGTGCGCATGCGCGCTAATACGTCACCAGCCTATCGCCTCCACAAGCCGGACCGCAGCCAGACGAAGTTCTCCGTTTCTCCTGCCGCCGCCGCCGATCTCCGTTTCTCCTTTGCCGCCCACCCCCTTCTTTTCCCGCGGGCCCGAATGGCGATTCCAGCAGCGTGTACATCAGTCTCCTCACGCTGTTTCGGGCCCTTCTACTCTGATTTGCTCTGCCGCGTCTCTGATGATGTCATCAGGGACGTGCCAGAGTAAATCAGGGCAGTAGAAGGGCCCGAAGCAGCGTGTGGAGACTGATGCAAGCGCTGCTGGAATCACCACCTTTGTAGTCCGGCCCGCGGGAAGGGAAAGGGGGGAGTAGAGGAAACGCTAATGCTGCTGCACAGGGAACTGGTGGGAGGGGGAGGGGAAGGGAATGCTGCTTTGGACGGACAGACAGACAGAGAGAGGAAGGGAAACACAAAGAAAATAAGAAATACACAGGGGCAGGTGCTCAGGGAACTGGTGTGGGGGGAGGGAAATGGAGGGGGATGGAATGCTGCTTTGGACAGACAGAGAGAGGAAGGGAAACACAAAGAAAATAAGAAAGACACAGGGGCAGGTGCACAGGGAACTGGTGTGGGGGGAGGGAAATGGAGGGGGATGGAATGCTGCTTTGGACAGACAGAGAGAGGAAGGGAAACACAAAGAAAATAAGAAAGACACAGGGGCAGGTGCACAGGGAACTGGTGTGGGGGGAGGGAAATGGAGGGGGATGGAATGCTGCTTTGGACAGACAGACAGAGGGAGGAAGGGAGACAGAAAGGAAAGAAGAAAGACACAGAGTCAGGGAGATACACAGAAAGACAGACAGGCAAAGAGGGCCAGGGACAGAGACAGACAGAAAGGACAGCGGGAGCCGCGTCAGGAGGGGTGCGGGATGCGGCAGTGGGAACTTTTCCAATGGGTGCAACTGGGCAGCTGTCGGGAACCTCTGATCAGGGGCAGAGCAAGGTAAGAGTATCATAGGGATAAGAAGGAGGAGGGAGGATAAAAAAGGAAGGGATGCCTACTGCTGGACAGGGGGAGAAGGAAAGAGATGCTGATGGACAGGGGAGGTGAAGAAAAAGGAACGGAGGACTAATGTTGGACAGAGGGAGAAGGAAAGAGGTGCTGCTGGACAGGGGGGAGGTAAAACAAAGGGAGAAGGGCTGCTGCTGCATAAGGAGAGCAGTGAAGGGGTGGTGGTGGACCCAGTGGAGGTAAAAGGAAGGGGAAATGGACAGGGGAAGCAGGCAAGGGGTGGTGATGGACAGCCAAGGAAAAAGAAAGGCAGAAAGAAAGAAAGTGGCTAAGGAGAGAGAGAGAAAAAAAGACACACACACACATATGTTCTAGCACCCGTTAATGTAACGGGCTTAAAGACTAGTGAAGTATAAAGTAATATCTCCCGGAGCCCAATTTGCCTAGTATATAAATAATAAGATGAGTAAACGTTATGCTGTAAGAAAATTATTAAGTGGCCAATGATGCAGAGCCATGTAATTCTTCCCGCTATAAAATTCTAATTAGCGGTGGAGTGGTGGGTCTAAGGCCATGAGATAAATTTTTAAAAATATAAGTATATAGTAACCTTAATAAGGGTCATAGAAACATGATGGCAGATAAAGGCCAAATGGCCCATCCAGTCTACCCATCCACAGTAACCTTCATCTCTTCCTCTCTTTAAGAGATCCCACATGTCTATCCTACACTTCCTTGAATTCAGACATAGTCTCTGTCTCCACCACCTCCTCCGGAGACTGTTCCACACATCTACCACCCTTTCTTTAGATTACTCCGGAGCCTGTCACCTCTTAACTTTGTCCTATGCCCAGAGCTTCCTTTCAATTGAAAGAGACTCGACTCATGCGCATTTACGCCACATAGGTATTTAAACATCTCAATCATATCTCCCCTTACCCGCCTTTCTTCCAAAGTATACAGATTGAGATCTTTCCCCATATGATTTGTTTATTGCTTAGATAGTAAAGCCAGTTGATGCTGGAATAGAGGTTATTTGTGACTTCAGAAACTCTGGCCTTGCAGGGTAATTTAAAAAATGGAATTGAAAAATGAATGGAAAAATCTTACTACTCAGTCCAGTTTGGAATTTTTATGTTTTCAGGCGGACTTTCTGGGTCACTAGGCCGCACAGTGGTATAAATCTATTAGTGATTTGGTAAAAAAAAAAAACCTAAAAATGGTCTGAGAGATATTTGGAGCATTGAGATTAAGCATCAGATTTCAGCATCTCAATGGCCACAAATTTGGTCTTGGAGAATGAGATGTACAATGTCAGCGTCTATGAGACAAATATGTTTTTTTTGTTACATAGAGCTTTTTGGACCCCAGTTAGATTACAAAAGTTAAATAGTTCCTTGTCCAATAGATGCTGGCATTGTAAATTGGAGATAGGGACTTTGGACCATCTGTTATTCTTCTGTCCCCATATCTTAGCCTTTTGGAACTCAATCTGGGATCAAATAAATTGTTTATTGGAAAACCATGTAGTGTTATCTTATGATACTGTGATATTTGGAATGTATATGAGAAAAAAGAGTCAGATATCATCGAGTAATAATAAACTTTTAATGATCATGACTGGAGTTGCCATCCAACATATTACTAATAACTGGAAAGATCATACTAGATTGAACTTTAATTTTTGGTGGAATTCATTATGCCACATATATAGAATGGAAAGATCAATAGCGATACAAAATGGAAATTATAATAATTTTATTAAAATTTGGGAGCCATTGACATCTTTTTGTCATGATTAAATGCCATTTTTCTATTAGTCATACTACAAATAGTAATGGGAGGGGGGAGGGATACAAATATAGGTTTCTTATTATGAATGAAGAGATTTGAGGGAGGGTGGGGAGAGGGTTACATTTGTATGTTTAGATTATAATGATAAGATATGCAAGTGCTCTGATTAATTGTGTTTGTTATGATGCGTTGTACACTTGATGAAAGTTTTAAAAATGAATAAAGAATAAAAAAAATTAAAAAAATATTTTCACTGAGATTCCAAGAGCAATGTGGTTTATGGTTTATTTATGCTTGATATACCACATTTTCCAGCAGATGGAACAATGCAGTGTACAATAATAAAACTGAGCATGGTGGGTGCTATTTTTTCTTCATTATTTCATGAAATAAACTCATGCTTGAGACCTAGTTATGCATGGTGCTGAAATTATTTATCCAGGCAGAGCTACAGGAAGTTGTGGGTGAAGATGCAGAGGAAGAAGGAAGCCATTCAGAACCTGCATCCGTGACAATGCCAGTCACTGTTACAGAGAACCTTCTCACCTCAGCTTTGGTAGAAGAAAATGTTCAGATTCAGGTACGTTGGAATATCACTAAATGCAGAAGTATCTTAACATTTTTAGATCATTTGTCAAAAATTGGATAGGTCAGTATTCAGTTGCTACAGTCAACGTTTCTGTTGTGGTCAAAAATATCTGGATATCCAGACAATGGCAAGCACTGAATATCTGGATAAGGAAGTCAGCACTGGGACTTGCTGGGATGACTTAGGATGGTCTTTTATCTATCCTATACTACCTAAGTAGCAGATTGAATATTGTCACTGGTAAAGCATATGCCCACTTAAAGGTATGTTAGTCAGTTGCACTCAGATATAGTAACAAAACACACACACAAAAATGACCCTTCTAGAATCCCAACCAGTTCTGAAGTATGCACCTGATTGGCTGCTGCGAGTTCTTGCAAGTCGAGAACTTGCAGCAGCCAATTGGCCAGCGGTCTCGAATGACATGGGAAAGCAGGAAGATTGCTTCTGCTCCGTACACCGGCTGGCCACATGGGACCCAAAAGATATGTGGGGGAGGTGGGAGGGAGATGTGGATATCCAATTTCGGCAGGCACAGGAGGCAGAAAGGATTCCTCCTATCCTGCACACCGTGACGCTGCTGAGCAGTCGGGGGTGGATTTGGCCGGGACATGAGACGGATCTTGCGGCAGGCCCTGTGGAGGCCTGCAATAGGTCCAGGAGGGGGGGGGGGCAGGTAGGCGATGGCCCGAATATAAGCCGAGTCCTACATTTTTTGGCCCAAAATTCTCGGCTTATTTTCGAGTATATACGGTAAGCCTCTTCCAGTAACTCACTTCTTCACTCTAATGCTGCTTTTTTAGCTGTAGCTCTTAGGTTCTTGACTCTCATTAAGTTTCAGTTTTAGGATCCTGACATCAGTGAGGTGGTTAGTATGGATAGCTTTTTATCCCAGGACAAGCAGGCATGATATTCTCACACATGGGTGACGTCATCTACGGAGCCCCAGCGCGGACAGCTTTTTAAGCAAACTTGCTAGAAGTTTCAAGTTTGCACACTGCACCACGCATGTGCTAGCCTTCTCGCCACTAGAGGGCGCATCCCCACCTCGTGGTCCTCAGTTCATTTTCATCCGCGGAGCCAGAAGCCCTGTGGATAAATTTGTGCTACTATTGCCTTCTGTCGCCGCGGCTGTGTTCGGATTTTCGACGCGGTCGCTGCGCTACGTTTATCTTCTTTCTTTGTTTTCTTTATTTCTCGAAAAAAAAAAAAAATTTTTGTTTTTCCTTTTCGCTCCGGGGGCTCCCGGTAGCCGTGGCCGAGGAACCTCGCTTGTTCCCGGCCTTGTTTTGGGCCCATGTCCCGGCCCGTAACGGGTTTTAAGAAGTGTGGTAGGTGTGATAGGCTTTTGTCCATCACTGACCCTCACAGGTGCTGTATACGGTGTTTGGGGCCCCATCACCCGACAGCATCGTGCCCTAAGTGTGCCACCTTCCAGAAACGGGCCCTTACTCGTCGCAAGGCCCGCATGGCTGATCTCTTTGCCGTCGATACCCCGACGGGGAAGGCCTCGAGCTCGGCCTCGGCTTCGGCCCCGGCCTCGACCTCGGCCTCGACATCGGACCCCTCGGCTCCCGCGAAGCCGGTTGCCTCGCAGAAGCAAGCCCCGGGTAAGTCTCCACTTCCTTCCTCAGTTTCATCTAACAGGAAGCCATCCTCGGGCTCTTCGTCGGCGGGACCGTCGACCTCGACCCAGCCCAAGGTGTCGAAGGGGTTAGCCCCGAGGGAATACTCGAAACCGAGGTCGCCCTCTGCGGAGCGCCCCCAGGTGTTGCCTCCGGGTCTCACTATCCCGGCGTTCCAGGAGTTGCTTCGCGCTTTAATCTCCTCGGAGCTTTCCGGGGCCATTGAGACCTTGCAGCAGGCTTCGGCCTCGCCTTCGGTCTCGGGGGCCCCGCAGTTGGCGACCTCGGCCTCGGGCACCGGCCTTTCAGCGGCCGAAGCCCCCTCGGCCTCGACCTCGACGCTTCCCTCGGATCCGACCCCGGTGAGACAGCCCGAGGTCAGTGTGCGGTCCCGAGACAAGCAGCGCCGGGTACACCGGATCTCCTCGTCCTCGTCCCCGAGGTCTTCGCGGGGTTCCTCGCCCTCGAGCAAGCCTCGGGCGAAGCACCGCCTTAAAAAGGCTAAGCGGGCTCGAGCCTCGCCTCTGGGGAGTCGTCGCTCGACCCCGCCCGAGTCCGGAGCTTTGCGTGTCGAGGAACTCCGCCTCGACAACCCAGATCTTTTACGGTCCCCGATCCGGGAGAGTTCCCGTGCCTCCTCACCGAGGCGGAAGGGACGGGCCTCCATTCCCCGTACCCCGGGGGGTTCCCCACGGGGGTCTCTTCGGCGGACTGTGTCCCCGACTCCTTCGAGGTCACGGGATCGTGCCTCTTGGGGTTCGGGGTCCGGGGGACAGTTCGGGTATTCTCGCCAGGCCTCTCCCTTCGGCTCCGTTGAGAAGCCTCGGTCACCCTCCCCGCCTGCACGGACATCTTCTTTTTCTAAGTTTGTCCATGACATGGCGAAGGCTTTGGGGGTGGACCTGTCGGCAGGGTCACACTATACCAAAGAATTTTTGGAGGAACAGGATTCGCCTGCCCCGCAGCGGGAATCCCCCCGCATCCCGCTTAACAAGGTCCTCCTTCAAACCTTGCTGCGGAACCTTGAGACCCCTCTTACAGTGGCGGTAGTGCCCACCAAAATGGAATCCAAATACCGGACTCTTCCCCCTAAGGGGTTTGACAAGGGGCAACTCTCCCATCAGTCGCTCTTGGTGGAGTCGGCTCTTAAGCGCTCGCAGCCTTCTAGAGTCTCGGCTGCTGTCCCCCCGGGGAGAGAGGGTCGGACCCTAGATAAATTCGGCCGCCGTCTGTACGCGAATTCCCAGATGGCCACAAGGGTCCTCAACTATGCTTTCGCCTACTCTTCCTACCTCAGGTCCATGGTCAAGGATCTGCCGGATTTTCAGGGGGTGATCCCGGAGTCACACAGGGATAAATTTGCCACTTTTGCGTCGAACCTGTCCCAGCTCAGATTCTATCTGTTTCATGCGGTATATGACGCCTTTGAGCTTGCCTCGAGGGTCTCGGCTTGTGCGGTAGCCATGCGCCGGCTGGCGTGGCTACGGACCCTCGAGATGGACCCCAACCTGCAGGAGCGATTGGCCAATCTACCCTGCGTCGGGTCGGAGTTATTCGATGACTCCCTGGATGCGGCTACCAAGAGGCTTTCTGAGCAAGAGCGCTCTATGGCGTCTCTGGTTCGTCCAAAGCCTAAGCCGCCGGCTCAGAGGCCTTTTAAACAGCCGCCTAGGCGGTATCCTCAAAAATCAACACCGGCCTTTTCGAGGCCTCCACCCCGTCGCCCTAACCATCAGGGTAGAGGGGGGCCCGCCAAGCCCGCTACGCAGGGGGCGTCCAAGCCGGCGCCGTCTTTTTGACGGGATGAGCGGCCGGGGGCTGGCCCCCGCCGCGAGGTCGCCCAACCCCCTCCCCATCGGGGGTCGGCTCACGGCTTTTGCCAGGGCTTGGTCTGGGATTACGTCAGACGCATGGGTGCTCCGGACCGTCTCAGAGGGCTATTCGTTAAACTTCTCCAGGCAGCCTACAGACATGCCCCCCGGGGCGTGCCCGTCCAATCGAAGCCAGTTGACCCTTCTCCGAGAGGAAGCCAGGGCCTTGTTGAGCCTTCGGGCGGTCGAAAGGGTGCCTCTCGATCAGCGAGGCCGGGGATTTTATTCCCGTTACTTTTTGGTCCCGAAGAAGACCGGGGACTTGCGCCCCATTTTGGACCTCCGGAAGCTCAACAAGTTCCTGGTCAGGGAGAAGTTCCGTATGTTATCGCTTCCGATTCTATATCCTCTGTTGGACGAGGGGGACTGGATGTGCTCCCTCGATTTGAAGGAAGCGTACACCCATGTTCCGGTGCATCCCGACTTTCGGAAGTTTTTAAGATTTCAGGTCGGGGACTTGCACCTACAATACCGTGTACTACCCTTCGGTCTGGCTTCGTCCCCTCGGGTATTCACGAAATGCATGGTGGTGGTCGCGGCTGCTCTGCGTTCCCGGGGGTTGCAGGTCTTTCCCTATCTGGACGATTGGCTGATCAAGGCCCCGACAAGGGAAGGAGTTATTTCAGCGACCCAACAGACTATCACGCTTCTTCAGGGTCTCGGGTTCGAGGTGAACTTTCCCAAGTCTCACTTGCAGCCGACTCAATCCCTCCAGTTTATAGGGGCCGTGCTGGACACGGTTCTCCTCCGTGCCTTCCTTCCTTCTCCGCGACTGGAGGCCCTGCTTCGCCTGGGCCGGCAGGTTTCGCAACTGCAGGTAGTGTCGGCTCAACGCATGATGGTGCTTTTGGGGCACATGGCGTCGACGGTCCAAGTGACCCCATTTGCTCGGTTGCACCTGAGGATTCCTCAGTGGACCTTGGCCTCGCAATGGCGTCAGGACCGCGACCCGCTATCTCGACGTTTGACTGTGACTCCGTCTTTCAGACACTCGCTCCGTTGGTGGACCAACTCTACCAATCTGTCCGGAGGTTTGCTCTTTCGCGTCCCTCCGCATTGCAAGGTCCTGACCACGGACTCTTCGGAGTATGCGTGGGGAGCTCATCTAGACGGTTTACGAACGCAAGGCCTATGGTCGGCCGCGGATCGTCGGTGTCACATCAACGTGTTGGAGCTTCGTGCCATTTATCTGGCCGCTCGGGCCTTCGGTCACCTCCTGCACGATCGAGTGGTTCTCGTTCGGACAGACAACCAGGTGGCAATGTATTACGTCAACAAGCAAGGGGGGACGGGCTCTTGGCCTCTGTGCCAGGAAGCCCTGCGGCTTTGGACATGGGCCGTCTCTCAGAACGTTTTCTTGCGGGCGGTTTACATTCAGGGGGAGCTGAATTGTCTAGCAGACAAACTCAGTCGTCTCCTCCAGCCGCACGAGTGGTCGCTGAACTCCCGAGTCCTACGCGAAGTCTTCGACCGCTGGGGGACTCCTCAGGTGGATCTGTTTGCTTCGCCCGAGACTTGCAAACTACCCCTCTACTGTTCTCGGATGTACTCCCGGGACCGTCTCGAGGCCGATGCTTTTCTTCTCGACTGGGAGGGGAGGTTCCTTTATGCGTTCCCTCCTTTTCCTCTGATTTTGAGAACGTTGGTTCATCTAAAATCGACCAAAGCCACTATGATTCTCATTGCGCCTCGTTGGCCAAGACAACACTGGTTCTCCCTGCTTCTTCAACTCAGTGTCAGGGAGCCTCTGCTTCTGCCTGTCTTTCCCTCTCTGCTGTCTCAGAGTCGGGGTTCGCTGTTACATCCCAATCTTCAGTCGTTACATCTGACCGCTTGGTTCCTTTCCCCTTGACTTCGATTCCAGTTTCTCACTCAGTGCGGGAAATCTTAGAGGCCTCTCGCAAAGTCTCGACTAGGCTTTGCTATTCCCAGAAGTGGACCAGATTTTCTTCCTGGTGCTCCACCAACCACCTTGACCCGGGTTCCGTTCCAGTGTCTTCGGTGCTGGAATATCTGTTGCATCTGTCGAATTCTGGTCTGAAGACGACTTCCATTCGAGTGCATCTTAGTGCCATTGCTGCATTCCATCAACATCTCGAGGGTCGTTCCCTCTCTCTGCATCCTCTGGTTTCTCGTTTCATGAGGGGTCTTGTGAATGTTCATCCTCCTCTCAAGCCTCCTCCTGTAGTATGGGATCTTAATGTGGTCTTGGCTCAACTGATGAAACCACCTTTTGAGCCGATCGATAAAGCTCTCCTTAAGTTTCTTACTTGGAAAGTAGTCTTTTTGATTGCGCTCACGTCCGCTCGTCGGATTAGCGAGCTACAGGCTTTGGTTGCGGATCCTCCTTTCACTGTGTTTCATCATGACAAGGTGGTTCTTCGCACCCATCCCAAATTTTTGCCTAAGGTTGTGTCTGATTTCCACCTCAATCAGTCCATTGTTCTTCCGGTATTTTTTCCGAAGCCCCATTCTCATCCTGGTGAAACGGCGCTTCACACGCTTGACTGTAAGAGGGCGTTGGCTTTTTATCTCCAACGTACTAAGTCTCATCGGAAGGTTCCTCAATTGTTTTTGTCCTTTGATCCTAATCGGGTAGGACATCCGGTTTCCAAGCGTACCTTATCCAACTGGTTAGCTGCTTGTATCTCTTTTTGCTACGCTCAGGCTGGTCTCCCGCTCTCGGGTTGAGTTACGGGGCACAAGGTCCGGGCGATGGCAGCTTCGGTTGCTTTCCTCCGTTCTACTCCTATGGAGGACATATGTAAAGCTGCCACCTGGTCTTCGGTTCATACGTTCACCTCCCATTACTGTCTGGACTCCTTGTCCAGGAGTGACGGCCGGTTTGGCCAGTCGGTGTTACGTAACCTGTTTTCCTAAATTGCCATCCTCCCACCTACCCTCTTTCTGGTTGGCTTGGAGGTCACCCATGTGTGAGAATATCATGCCTGCTTGTCCTGGGATAAAGCACAGTTACTTACCGTAACAGGTGTTATCCAGGGACAGCAGGCATATATTCTCACAACCCGCCCACCTCCCCGGGGATGGCTTTTCTTTGCTGGATATGGAACTGAGGACCACGAGGTGGGGATGCGCCCTCTAGTGGCGAGAAGGCTAGCACATGCGTGGTGCAGTGTGCAAACTTGAAACTTCTAGCAAGTTTGCTTAAAAAGCTGTCCGCGCTGGGGCTCCGTAGATGACGTCACCCATGTGTGAGAATATATGCCTGCTGTCCCTGGATAACACCTGTTACGGTAAGTAACTGTGCTTTCGAGCTAATCTGCCAATACTTATATCGAGTCCTTTTACAAAGGTGCTCTAACGAGCAGCCCACGCTAAATGCTAAGCTGCCCATTCTATTCCTATGGATTGCTTGGCTTTGTAAATATCTTTGATTAGAAATGTACATTTTGCTGGCTTAAGAAAATCGTGTAGCATGTCTGTTTTTCAGCATTGCTGAGAGCTGTCTGTATGCTTTGAATTTTGTGCTGGCTGTGATCACTTTCATTTTTTTGTGATGAGTGTTGACTGTGTGTGCAAGTTTCATACCAGTTGTAACAGTAAATATCATGGATGGTTTTAACACCCTGAAAAAGTGTATCATATATTTAGCATGGCTTCTTAAGACAGAAAATTTTTTTTCTTCAAATATAGTGTATGTATATCGATTCTTTGCCTCACAAAGCTCGTAGGACTAGATGGCACTAAAATAGCGACTCGATTGTTGTTGGCTGATTTTCCAGCAGCGCAAACCCGACCAATCAATCACTCAATGAGTGACTAACACGTGCGGAGCCCTAACAGCAGTGACAGGGGAAGCAGTCTCCTGTCACTGCTGTTAGGGCAGGGGTGTCCAATGTCGGTCCTCGAGGGCCGCAATCCAGTCGGGTTTTCAGGATTTCCCCAATGAATATGCATGAGATCTATTAGCATACAATGAAAGCAGTGCATGCAAATAGACCTCATGAATATTCATTGGGGAAATCCTGAAAATCCGACTGGACTGCGGCTCTCGAGGACCGACATTGGACACCCCTGTGTTAGGGCTTCCGTTACACATGCGCAATCTGCCCCATTAAAAAACAATCACCACTCCCCCATGCCAGCTACCTTTCCCCCATGAAAAAAAATGGCAGGAGGGATGCCCACGCCCTCTTCCCCCAAACCTACCCCGTACCTTTTTAAAATGTTGGAAGCAGAAAGCCAATCTCGAGCTCCTGTTTCTCTGATGCGGCCCATCTAAATGACGGGCCTTCTCCTCCTCGGTGCATCATGTGATGTACAGGGAGCAGCCCAAGGCCCTGATTGGTTCAGACACCTAAGGCCCCTCCCAAGGGGTGGGGCCATAGGTTTCTGAGTCAATCAGGCCTTAGGCACCTCCCTTTCCATCCAAGATACTGAGGGAGGAGCTTAAAGCCCTGATTGGTTGAATGGGGAGGGGGAGGTGTTGGAATGTATCTATATCATGGATGATTATAACATGGTTGGTTTTTTGCCTTGCTGGATGTGAATTTCTGTTTCATCCATACTACATGTTCTGTGTTTCGTTTTACAGTTACAACGCCACAGCATCAAAGTTCTTGAGATATGACTATATTCTTTGTTTCTCCGTTATACATTTTCCCTGTAATGCCTTGCTTTCAAATAGCATCAATAAAAAATTGCTTAACCTTAAATATATTTAGCATGGTTAGGAAATGAGTTGTACCCTTTGCCTCTCTTCCGTCCTCCTTTCATCCTCTTCCAGGAACTACTCAAAAGACCTCAATGTTCAGCCAGTCTGGTAATAAACCATATTTTTCCACTTTTGCTTTTCTCTTACTTTACCTTTGCTGCTCCATCCAGTATTTCTGTAGCATTTGCAACCATGGAAGGAATGAAGCAGAGTACAAAGGACTCTCTGTTTCTAAGATGTGTTTTTTTTTATTTCATCCTTCATATCAAATATATCAAACACACAGTGTATATATATAATTTTTTAAAATAAGATGTTCTTGACTCTACAACAGTGTACCAAGTCAGACAAGGATATAATTTCTCTTCTCTTCTCTTGTTTTGTTTTAAGGCTGCAGAGCCTCCTGCTGTTTCAAGTCTGATGCAGCAAATGATAGAAGATCGGATTGAGAACTACAGGACAGCAATCGGTAATGCAAAACAAGCAGGTGAAAGCTCCAAGGCAAGACGATATGAGCGGGGCTTAAAGGTATGTGAGAGGTTCTCAGACTTATGTTTCTTTAGAGATTTAAATCAGTAGGTATTGATTTGATAGCGGTCCTTGATCAGTGAAATAAAGTCTGGCCTGAATAGTTAATGTTCTCTAGGTCCTGATCTATAAATAACAGCCCATACAAATTTGGCCCAGAAGAGGCAATTGTATTTTAAGGGTTTAAAAATGGATATTAAATTTATACAAGATATATATGTTACATATTTATAAAAAAGCACTACCCCTCCTCCACACACACATTTTCCTGTATCTCTTTATATTCTTTTTTAGTCTTCTTTATTAATGCTTTGCATTACGTCTAACTTGCCAGTGCTGATGCTGATGCTTATTTTCTTATTCAGATCCTTTTTCCATTTTTTGAAAGATGTTCTTTTGGCTGTATTAGCCTTTTTCACTTCACCTTTTAACTATGTTGGCTGTCATTTCCTTTTCTTTTCACCTTTGTTAATTATGTGATATACATCTGGTCTGGGTTTCCAAGATCGTATGGAATGTTGCTACTATTTGGGGTTCTGGCTTGGCTACAGGGTTTATTGCTGCTACTAGTTGGATTTTTGCCAGGTACTTGTGACTTGGATTGGCCTCCATGAAGACAGGATACTGGCTAGTTGGACCATTGGTCTCTCACTATGGCTATTCTTATGTTTTTAAGAGAAAACAGATGAGGTAGGGATAGTAATTACTGGATCTCTGGGTTGTGTGATAAGAGATGTAGTAAAAGATAAGGGACATTTATTCTGTTGAAGGTAGAATTAAATAGACAGTTTTACATCTTTCTTAAAGTTAATGCTCCCAATAAAGACAACGGAAATCCACCGTACCTGAAGTAAGTTACTGCAGCCGATGCTGGGTCCTGCCTTTTCTGAGAATCTTGGAGAGGGCGGAAGCTGGCAGGCTTTGAGCATGGTCAAATGTTCAAGGCCCTGCACTGGATCACCATACAGTGTCGGTGTCAGCAGCTTACTTCAGATTCTGTGGCTTTAGCAACAGCTCTCTTTGGCGTTGGGAGCAGGAGCAGTAGCAGCAGCAGCAGCTTTCTTCAGTCGTAAGCGTAATGCTGGCTAAGAGGGGCATCCATGAAGGATGGTGGTGCATGTATTAATGGGGGGGGATAGCCGCTCTGGTGTTTATCATGGCAGCGGGGAGGGAGCCCATACATGGAAGCCTACAACCCATTGGGTTATTTGGAGAAGAACAGTCTTATCAATAGTCTCTCTTGCAAAAATGATGCAGTTATATACCTCCTCTCGAGAATTACACTCAAGTCATACTTCTCTTTTAAAAGTACCTGGTAATAGATTGGAAAGCACTCAAGAAGGAGCTTTTTTCTATATGACACCAGTTTTGTGGAACTCACTTCCTCAGTATTTAAGGGAGGAGTTACCATTTATTTCTTTTAAGAAAAAGTCAAAGGGTTGGTTGTTTTATGAAGCCTATGGTACCGACCTCGGGGTAGATTAGGAAAGAAGTGTCATGTGGATTGATTGTTCGAATTGAATGGGATGTATTAATTTTAATCGTCTCAGTTATCTCTGGTCTTTTTGGGTGAGCCTCTCAGTTGGGTCTTTACTATTATTAATGGTGTTCCTTTTCTTTTCTTAAATTTTTTACTTGTATTGTACACCACTTAAATTTCCTTTTGCAGTGAAAAGGCAGTATATCAAATAAATAACCCAGTAACCTGTTTCTCCAGAAAGACAATAAGTTTATTGGTTTCGTAATATCAACATCCTTTCTCTGATCTGCTCTGCATTTATCTTAAATATATTTCTTTAGCTCTGTTGGGTCAGTTAAGTTATGGGATGTGTTGTAGTAAACATAAGAACATAAGCAATGCCTCCACTGGGTCAGACCTGAGGTCCATCGTGCCCAGCAGTCCCCTCACGCGGCGGCCCAACAGGTCCAGGACCTGTGCAGTAATCCTCTATCTACACCCCTGTATCCCTTTTTCCAGCAAGAAATTGTCCAATCCTTTCTTGAACCCCAGTACCATACTCTGCCCTATTACGTTTGTTTTTTTTTTTTTGTTTTTTTTTCTTTTATTCAATCATTTGATGGATCGCCTATAACGGTTTCTAAGCGATGTACATAATACAATAAAAAGAGATAAGAAACTTAACATAATAATTATATTAACATGACATAAAAACATTTAAAACGTACTTGAGGGGAAAGGGAAAAATAAAAGTTACAATTTCGGGTTTCATAAGAAAAAAGGGAAAGAACAAAAGGTAGGGTAAAAGAGGTAGCACAAGATGGCTTAAGCATACTTCATAAACAGTAAACAATAATACCAAAATGTAAGACATTTAAAGGAATTATTAAAAATCAAAGGCATCTTTAAATAAATATGTTTTTAAAAGTTTTTTAAATGTTGTGATATTTTTTTCAATTCTAATAAATTGAGGAAGTTTATTCCACCTTTGTGGACCGGCGACAGTAAATATATCTGCTCTTCTAGTGCCTATGATTTTTACGTTGGGTAAAGAAAAACTTCCTAGCATTCGTTCTGACTCTGTCCCCTTTCAACTTTTCCGAATGCCCTCTTGTTCTCTTATTTTTCGAAAGTTTGAAGAATCTGTCACTCTCTACTCTCTCTATGCCCTTCATGATCTTGTAAGTCTCTATCATATCCCTTCTAAGTCTCCTCTTCTCCAGGGAAAAGAGTCCCAGTTTCTCCAGTCTCTCTGCATATGAAAGGTTTTCCATACCTTTTATCAGACGTGTCGCTCTCCTCTGAACCCTCTCGAGTAACGCCATATCCTTCTTAAGGTATGGCGACCAATATTGGACGCAGTACTCCAGATGCGGACGCACCATCACCCGATACAACGGCAGGATAACTTCTTTCGTTCTGGTAGTAATACCCTTCTTGATTATACCTAGCATTCTATTTGCTCTCTTTGCGGCCGCTGCGCACTGTGCCATCGGCTTCATTGTCATGTCCACCCTTACCCCAAGTCCCTTTCTTGGGTACTCTCTTTCAATAACATCCCTCCCATCGTATAGCTGTACCTCGGGTTTCTGATGTAGTACTTTACATTTCTCAACGTTGAACTTCATCTGCCGTTGAGAAATGTAAAGTACTACATGTGGGAAGCAGAAACCCGAGGTACAGCTATACGATGGGAGGGATGTTATTGAAAGAGAGTACCCAAGAAAGAGACTTGGGGGGTAATGGTGGACATGACAATGAAGCCGATGGCACAGTGCGCAGTATATGATGTACATAATGGCCAGATAAGAGGAGGTTATATCAAGCCCCAAGGTCTTTTCAGTTGGGGACCTAGAATCAACAGCTGCTTCTTTCTAGGTCCATCACTTTGGTCGGGTTCAAAACAATCCATATGCAAGTCATGTTGTACCACATACCTCCATAGCCTAGGGATATCGTAACACTTTTTATTTAAAAGGCTGTGGCTAGCTCTGCTTATTGAGAAAACCTGTAAGAATCTGGTGGACTTTGGTCAGTTTTTTTGCAATATAATTCATATATAAAAGCAAGATAAGAGCATAAAGGATAGGAAATGGATTTCATATGTTCTCTTATTTCAGTGCTTATGAAGGAATTATTTTACTCTATCCTAGCTGAAGGACAGGGGTATGTCATGCCATGTTTGCTTCCTTCACTGGCCAGTATTCTCTCTGAAATTTGAATATGTTGGACTCAGTATGGGCTCATATTCAGACCGTGAGAGATCACCAATCATCTCTTGAGGTCTGCTGCAATACCAGAAATTAAATGCTAGTGCCATATCCAGCCACCAGCTTTGAATTTCCAGCCTGTTTTTAGTCAGCTGGGGCATAGCCATATTCTTTGGCAGTTAATGCCAATATTCACTGGCTTGCTGACTAAGTTCAGCAACCAAAGAAATAGAATTACATAGCAATTAAAGAAGCTCCTGAAGAGGAAGTGGGGGAAAGAGAGGATTAGGATAAGAGGGTGAGAGACAGGATCATGCAGGAAGGAGGGGAAGTTGAGAGATGGTGTCCAGGAGTGAGGATGAACTATGTTAGTTATACATTACAAAATGTGCTTTGGTATGCCATGAAGCATGTGAAAACTCAAGTGTTATGAAATGAAAAAGTTGGGAGGTACTGCCCTATCTCGACTCTTCTCTTCCAACAGACATTAGAAACCCTTTTGGCTGCAGTGAAGAAGGGCAGAAAGGTTACTGAGGAAGAGCTGCCACCCCCTGTAGCTACAGGAAAGCATGCCTCTACTACTGCTCTCTCCCTACATACTTCTGAGCTCGAAGGTCCAGAGGTTCCACTGGAGGAGCCTGCTAGGAAGCCAGAAGAATCTGGTGAGGCAGAAACACCTGGGCTTACTATGACCAGCCAAAGCAAAGACATTGCCACTCCAGAGCCAGGTGACAGACCAAGGCATAAGATACTTTAGAAAGAAACCTTGTACACTGTTAAAGACAATATTTGATTATATAGGATCTTAAGATCAATACAGTGGCAACCCTTTTAAAGAGCACTGAGGATTTTGAAAGACCTTGGGATGAGTCTTTGTTTTCTTAACTGACACAGAATTTCTTCAGTACTTTCTCTAAAGCTGATGTCCTTATTTTATGTAGGCTCTGTTAATGCCGATTCCAGATCTTTGCTGGTGGCAAGACAAAAGGAATATAAGTTAGCAGCTCTTAAAGCCAAACAAGAAGGAAATATAGAGAAAGCAAAGGAATACATGAAGATTGGCAAGGTAACCTGTTCCAAAATGAAGATTGTTGTGTAGATCCAGGATAAGCAAAAAGGTCTTTGTTCTGATTATAACCAAAACGTTGTAAAAACTGACTGGTCTTGCTGGTGACATCACTGTTGTTTGAGAAAACAGCAGCATGAGCAGCTGTCAAATAGCCCTGTTTGTGCAGGCAGGAGTATATTAGCTGCTGCCAGCAACCCTTCCTGCCTGCTGTCATGAGAACAGCAAGAGTAGCAGGAAGGGAGGAGATTTGCAGCCAGCAGTGGCATCTCGGACATGGCGGAGAAACAGGAGTTTATCTAGCCCTCCCTTTTCAAGAGCTCAGAGAGCTTCTGGTGGTTTCATTTTGGAGTGGATTAGTGCAGTGAGTGAGATCCTGGGGAATTGGGTTCATTTCCCTGTGACTCCGAGCAAGTCACTTAACTCTCCATTGCCCCAGGTACAAAAAAAACCCACCTTAGATTGTGAGCTCACCAGGGACAGAGAAAGTACTTGCATATAATGGGTACAGCACTGTGTACATTTGGTAGTGATATAGAAATGACTAGTGAGCCACTAATAAGATCAAGGTTAGGTGGGAAATCAAAATGATGGAAAGCTGGGAGTGATTGCCAAATAAACTTTAAAGGTGTTTGAGGCAAATTATTGCAAAAGAGGAAGGGGCAACCTTGGACAAATTCTGGATTGTGGAGTGGTAAGAGGAGAAGAATAAGAGGACAAACAATGAGGGGAAAGTAAATGCTTGTGTAAGATTTTCTGTTGACTTCACATAACTCCAGAAATTAGGTGAAGGTGTGCTGTTGTAGATGACCTCTCCTGTAATCAGGAGGAATTCTCTGGGGGACATCTAATATCCGTTGAGGAATCCCAATTATTTTTGTGGTGCGAGGAGAAAAAAAAAGCCTTTTCTTGGCATGTTTGCAGCCTTCAGTAAATTGTCTTGTACTTCATTTCTTCATATTTGTATGACTTTGCCAAACTTCAGCATATTTGTGCTTTTGATTTGGTATGTGTGTTTTATTTTGTACCTCACCTTGAGATAAGGCAGATTATAAATTTTAATAAATGAAAAATTAATATTTTAAGTGTAGATTTTATAAAAATGAAGACTGCAGACATGTTTAGAGAGGTGACTTTATTGTAGCATTGGGATGTTTCAAAGGATAATCAGTTGTCCTGCAGGATCCTTAATGCCTAGTAATAAGAGCCAATTTTAAATTTAAGTGAAAAATGCACCTAGGAATATTGGGTGCATTACAAGAACACAGATTATCGGTAACCTCACAAAACACTCAATTTGTTGAAAAAATAAATTCCTTAATTTACAAATTGTAAACGGCTAGAATCAAAAGCCTTAGCAGGGCATAGTGGTACGCAGTCAGATTCTCCTGTTGTCTCCAACATGCCCCATTCTAAGCTGATATTACAAACACAACCTACACTTAGCCCAGTGTTGGCTGTGGCATGAGAGCTGTAATGTCTGGTGTTGGCCATAGGATAACTTCCCTTTATGCTGACATTGTAGTATAACCTATGGTTTACTTGGACATTCATCCTTTTTTGTTAAACCACTCATTTGGCTTTGACCTAATGAAGGAAGTGTAGCTCTTTAAAAACAAAAAAAGGTCAGGTTAGTCCAGTAAAAAGGTATCACCCTCAACTTTAATATCTTTTATTTCTCTGTTGCAGAAATTTAGCACCGTCATTGAGGCGTTGGACAGTGGGCAGCCCATTGATCTCAGCAATATGCCCCCAACTCTAGAAAGTAAAGTATTTTTTTTTTTCATGTATTGCTTCTAGGTTAACTTCTGCATTCTGTTCCTGCCTCTCATCTATCATTTTTCCACCTCTCTCTCTACTCTTATGCACCTTACACTCTTTTTTTTTCTTCTGCCTTATTCTGCCTCTCACTCATTCTTTCTCATTCCTTTTTTTTTTTCCTTTTCACTAACTCTTAAGGCTAAAGTAGTGATAATTTGTACACTGACTTGGGGAGGTTAGCTCACCATAGCACAGTCCAAGACATGTCAATATTCAGCTTCAAGGGTAAAAATATTTATCCCAGGATAAGCAGGCAGCATATTACCACATGTGGGTTTTGTCATCCACAGAGCCCAACTTACAAACGTAAAAAAAATCTCATTGTGCAGCAACAATTATTATTATACTAATTTAACAACTTTCTCCTATTCTTGGTATTGGCCCAACCTCCTGTTGTACACTCAGTGCAATGTGCCTCTTCTGTATTGTAGTTCTGTTTTATCAGGATGTTTCACTGCTGCTCCACTCGCAGTTATTTCTTGTCTGTGGCATGTTCTAGCATAGTTATGTAGAGGAGTTTCCCGAGTCCTTTTAGCAACAGTTTCTTTTATTGCTCTTTTGGTTTGGCTGCAATGTGATTTACTCAACATTTCCAGGCTCTTGGGACTATTTTTTCTTTCTCCATCTGCTGGTAGATGAACATAACCCATTCATTCTGGACTGGACTAGCATGACTAAAGGAAAGAAAATTATCAGGTAAGAAACATAATTTTCCCTTATGTGCTTAGGCTAACTGGAGGCATTCTCAGGGAGCAATTTGCATTTGCATGCAGATGTCTAACCGCCTGCTAAAGATCAGTGCATTAAGAGAAATACACAAATACTTTCACTTTGACAATTTGCCGAAGCCTGCATAGGAAAAAGTTTGCCTACTGTTATAAAATTACCCCCATAAGGTCACTGATGGTGTGACCAATTGTATTTGCGTTCAGACATGAGAGCTGCAGAGCATCTTGCAGCAAGAGGTGAACAGAATTGTGAATGATGCTTGAAAAGTGTAACACAATGCACACGATCAAATGTACAGAATGAAATTACACAGTAATAGGATCATTTACTAACAGCACTTATTCCATTCATGCTTGTTCTATGCCACAGACCCATTGCATAAGAATGGACACTATGACAAATAATGCATGTTAAGTATATTAGCACATGCTGTCAGCAAATGACTCTTAAGGGCTCCTTTTACAAAGCCGCGCTAGCGTGGTTAACGCGCGTGACTTTTCATCACACACTAACCTCCGCGCTGGCCGAAAAACTACCGCCTGCTCAAGAGGAGGCGGTAGCGGCTAGCGCATCTGACGGTTTAGCGCGGCTTTGTAAAAGGAGCCCTAAATATATAACCATTAGCTTCTCTTATGCAAATTCTGACCGTTTAAGATGTTTTGTACTTTGTCATCCCCAAACTCCTCTTTAGATGTTGAAACTGGTGGTGAGGCCCCAGCTCTAGCAAGGCTGCCAGCATCGAGCCCTGCAGAAAGTTCAAAGCCTGGAACTGCACCTGACAAGTGTGAAGGCTCAGGTAGGATTTACTATGCATAAGAACTAATGTACAGTTTGTAGAAAACAGAGTCATCGGTGATCTTCCATATTTCAATATAGGCCAGCACATAGTCAATAGGAGATTATCTAACACAGAAGAAAATTTAGGGTCAGCTTATATTGGTGTACTACTGTTATCATTTTTCTGTGGCAGAGAGGAAGCTGTTTTCTTTGACATGATGTTTTTTTAGAAGTGCTAGAAAATCTCTAGAATTGACATTTCTTCTTGTTTATGTATGCCACATACTCATATCTTCAAATCCTGCTGACTACTACTACTATTTATCATTTCTATAGTGCTGAACAGCGTATGCAGCGCTGTACAATCAACACGCTTACAATCTAATTGAACTGCTTACAATCTAATTGGACAGACAGGACATATAAGGGTTGTGGAGTTTCTTGTAGAGGGAATGATAGGATGGACATAGGTAATATTATGGTGAGTGAGAGTCATAAATCATGCAGCTCAGAGACTCAGTAGAAGGAGAATGCTCATAACCAATGGGACACTTTGATAACAGAGTACAAATTAAATTGCTGTGAACCGCCCAGAACCTTTTTACTGGTTTGGCGGTATACAAGAAATAAATTATTCTTTAGCACTCTCCAGACCAGTAGAGGTTAACTTTACGAATGGGTATATATCTAATCATCTCCAGCAGGTGGAGACTGAAAACAAAACTTTGGGACAGTATATCCTAGCCCCTCCTCTCTATTTCCCTCAGTCTTCTTTCAGTCTCCAGCAGGTGTTGAGTGATCTGTACCCATCTCCCTTGGTAGGGCTGTTGGAATTTGTTTAGGGGGTTTTTTGTCCCTGTTTTTAGCCGGACGGAGCTTGGACGGACTCTGTTTGGGGGTTCGTCCGACCTCGGGGGTGTCAAACCTGGCGGGTCACGAGCGGGGTCCCTCCCCCCACTTCCTCCACCTCCCCACATTTTTTTAGAGGAGCCTCAGCAGTAAGCCTTGCCCCCTAAATCAAGCAAGGCATATTGCTTCGAGAGCCTGTGGAGTCTGTTCTGTAAAAAAAAAAAAATCCTGAGGTAGTGCTGGTTGTATCCCTTTAAGAAAACTGTATTTTACTGTATTTTTTCAACTAACCGGCACTTTTTTGCAGCTAGGTCGCGTATGGAGCAATGAGCACTTCTAAAGGGAAAAAGTGCTCATTGTGCTCCAGACGCGAGGCACTCGCGGCCGGCCTGTGCAAGCAGTGTTCAGGCCGGTGCGGTGGAGGAGCTCCGTCGGCAGCGGCTGCAGGCGCCCAGAGCTCCCCGCCGATGGTGCCTCGCGAGTCGGCAGGGAGCAGTGGAGAAGCCCGGTCTTCTCCGTCCGCCCACGGAGGGATTCCCCAAACCGCCGACGGTCGGGTTTTAGAGGATTCCCTCTCAGCTGATTTTTTGACAGCTGATGCCGGCTTGCCTGCTTTAGCGGCTGAGACTATTCAGGTTTCTCAGCCGCTTCAGGCTATGGAGGGAGCTTTTTTGGCGGGAAAACCGCCATCTTCTCTGTCTGGCCCCTCCATTTTGTCTTCCACCTCAGGTGACCTTCCCCCTGTTTTGACTATGCAGGGGCAAGGTTCTGCTGGGTCCCCTGCTGTGGCAGGGAGTCCCTTGGGACCCTCGGGGGGTTTTTCTCCTGAATTTTTCTTTTCTTTATGCAGAGCCTATTTTCAGGCGGCTGGGGGTCCCGGTTGCGCCCAGGGGGTTTCGGGGGGTGGGTTTTCCTCCGCGCTCCCTGCGGCTTTGCCTCTTTCGTCTGGCATGACGTCCCCTCCGCCGCCTCCCTTGTCCAAGCGTCCGCGGGTGTCGTGGGACGAGAATTTGTGGTCGGAGAAACGGGTCGGTCTGGAGGAGGACCTGGACCCTTCTGAGGAGTTCCAGGACTCTCTGGAGGGGACGGAAGCTGGCGGCGGGTTGTCGGATTTCCCGTTCTCCAGTGACGAGGCGTCCGTGGTGCGCCTTTTTCAGAAAGATGAGCTGCCTGACCTTATTCAGCAGGTTTCTTCGGTTTTGCGTTTTGAGGACGCGCCGCCGGAGACTCCGCGTGTGGGGGACCCCCTGTTACGGGGGATCCGTTCCGTTTCCCGCTCTTTTCCTATGCATCAGGATATTCGGGATATTATTCTGGAGCAGTGGAAAACGCCGGAGACGCCGTTTCGGCTGGCGCGCAGCATGGCTCGCCTGTATCCCATTCCGGAAGGGGATCGGGCTACGTTAGCTTCGCCAGTCGTGGATGCGGTGGTCTCGGCAATTTCCAAGCGGCATACCGTGCCTGTTGAGGGCGGTTCTGCCTTGCGGGACTCTGAGGAGCGCAAATTGGAGAGCATCCTTAAGCAAAATTTTCAGGTCTCTGCCTTTGGGGTCCAGGCGGCTATTTGTGGGGGACTGGTCGCTCGCGCCGTGTTTCGGTGGGCGGAGCGGGTCTTGGATCGAGAGTCTGACGACTGGTCTCTGGTGGATCAGGAGGTAGCGAAGATTGAGATGGCGGCCTCATTCCTCTCAGATGCTCTATATGACTTGGTGCGGATATCGGCTAAGTCTATGGCTTTTGGCGTGGCCGCAAGGCGTGTGTTGTGGCTGCGCGCTTGGGCGGCGGATGCTGCGTCCAAAGCTAAGCTTACTAAATTTCCCTTTCGGGGGTCGTTTTTGTTTGGAGAGGACTTGGATAAGTTGATTCAGACTCTGTCGGACTCGAAAGTTCCCCGTCTGCCGGAGGACCGTGCCCGCCCGGCGTCTCGGGGGGGTGCGGCCCGGGGGCGTTTGCGGGATTTTCGCAAGTATCGCCCTGGGCGTGGGGCTGCTCCTTTCCAGTCTCCGGGATTTTCCCGGGGTCGGTTCTTCCAGCGCATGCAGCCCTTTCGGGGGGCCCGTCGGGGGGCAGGGAATCCCTCCGCCGGTTCCCCCGCTTCCCGTCCTGCACAATGACGCCTTGCCGGCGCCCCCTTTGGTTCCGGTGGGGGCTCGGCTGCGCGAATTTTTCCCCAAATGGGCCGAGATCACGTCCGATCAGTGGGTCCTGGAGGTGGTGCGGGACGGTTATGCCCTGGAGTTCGCCCGCTCTCTGCCGGATTTTTTCCTCGCTTCTCCGTGTCAGACTCCGGGGAAGACGCAGGCTTTTCGCCAGACCCTTCAGCGCTTGCTAGATCTCAGGGCAGTTGTTCCGGTGCCCCCGCCGGAGTGGGGCACGGGCAGGTACTCCATTTACTTTGTGGTGCCCAAAAAGGAGGGGACCTTTCGGCCCATCCTCGATTTAAAAGGGGTCAACAGGGCTCTCAAGATTCCCTCTTTCCGTATGGAAACTCTGCGGTCGGTCATTCTGGCGGTTCAGCCGGGGGAGTTTCTCACTTCTCTCGATCTGACGGAGGCCTACTTGCATGTTCCCATTCGGGCCTCTCATCAGCGTTTCCTGCGCTTTGCGATCTTGGGTCGGCACTTTCAGTTCTGTGCGCTTCCCTTTGGGCTGGCCACGGCTCCTCGGACGTTCACCAAGGTGATGGTGGTCGTCGCGGCAGCCTTGCGGTCGGAGGGCATCCTGGTACACCCCTACCTGGACGACTGGTTAATTCGGGCAAAGTCGTTGCAGGAAAGCTCCCGGGTTACTGCTCGGGTGGTGGAGTTTCTCCGGTCGCTGGGCTGGGTGGTCAACCTTTCCAAGAGTCGGTTGGTCCCGGCTCAGCGTCTGGAGTACCTAGGGGTGCTGTTCGACACCTCCTTGGGGAAGGTCTTCCTCCCAGAGGGCCGGGTGAGCAAATTGCAATCTCAGATTCGCCTGCTTTTGGCGTCCCGGTGTCCTCTGGCGCGAGATTTCCTCCAGGTCTTGGGGTCGATGGCGGCGTCCCTGGACGTGGTGAGGTGGGCGCGGGCCCACATGCGTCCTCTCCAGTATGCTCTGCTCCGGAGGTGGTCTCCCCAGAGGCACGGGATGGATGTTCCGGTTCCCCTGCGAGGCTTGGCGCGCTGCAGTCTGCGTTGGTGGCTCCAGACCCCTCACCTAGTTCAGGGGGTGGGTCTGGATCTCCCGCAGTGGACGGTGCTCCTGACGGATGCGAGTCTCCTGGGTTGGGGGGCTCAGTGTTTGGGTCACTCAGCTCAGGGCACCTGGTCCGCGGAGGAGGCCGCCTGGTCGATCAACGTGTTGGAGACCAGAGCGGTCCGTCTGGCGCTGTTGGCTTTCCACTCCCTGTTGCTGGGCAAGTCGGTCAGAGTGCTGTCGGACAATGCCACGGCGGTGGCTTATGTCAATCGTCAGGGGGGCACCAAGAGCACTCAGGTGGCGCAGGAGGCGGCTCTGCTCATGGTTTGGGCGGAATTCCATCTGCTGGACCTCTCGGCCTCTCATATAGCCGGAGTAGAAAATGTTCAGGCAGACTTCCTCAGTCGTCACTTCCTAGATCCAGGAGAGTGGTGTCTCGGCGCCGAGGCGTTTCAGTTGATAGTGCAGGCTTGGGGGCAGCCCCTGATGGACCTGATGGCCACGGGTGGCAACGCCAAAGTGCCCCGCTTCTTCAGTCGTCGCAGGGACGGTCTGGCCGAGGGTCTGGATGCTCTGGTCCAGCAGTGGCCAACGGAGGGGCTGTTGTATGTGTTCCCTCCTTGGCCGCTGGTGGGCAGAGTGCTTCTTCGCATTGTTCACCATCCGGGTTTGGTGGTGCTGGTGGCGCCGGATTGGCCTCGCCGTCCGTGGTATGCGGATCTGGTGAGGCACCTGGTGGCGGATCCTCTTCCTCTGCCTCTCTCGGACGACCTTCTGATGCAGGGTCCCATTCCCATGTTCGACCCGTCTCCCTTCTGTCTTACGGCGTGGCTCTTGAAAGGGGTCGCCTTAGCAAGAAGGGATATTCAGACAAGGTGATCTCTACACTGTTGGGGTCCCGGAGGCTTTCTACCTCTCGGGCTTATGTGCGGGTTTGGCGTCTCTTTGAGGAATGGTGTCGGGCGCGGGGAGTGACCTCTTTTCGCGCTTCTCTGCCTAACATTCTGGAGTTCTTGCAGGATGGCCTGGATAGAGGCCTGGCTTGGTCTTCTCTCCGGGTTCATCTTGCGGCCCTGTCGGCTTTTCGAGG
Organism: Geotrypetes seraphini; assembly: GCF_902459505.1. Classification (NCBI taxonomy): domain Eukaryota; kingdom Metazoa; phylum Chordata; class Amphibia; order Gymnophiona; family Dermophiidae; genus Geotrypetes; species Geotrypetes seraphini. Next base: position 58,884,440 of record NC_047095.1, read on the forward strand.
GTTGGTGTCAGGTCAGCGTTTATCGGCTCTTCCTGATGTGATTCGGTTTTTGCGGGCGGCCAAGTTGCTTAGGCCTCCCCTACGGCCCTCGGTTCCCTCTTGGGATCTTAATCTGGTTCTCTCTGTTTTGGTGCGTCCGCCTTTCGAGCCCTTGGACGACTGTTCTTTAAAGGACCTTACTTTGAAGGCGGTCTTTTTGGTGGCCATTACTTCTGCTAGGCGTGTTTCTGAGCTGCAGGCGTTCTCTTGTAGGGCTCCCTTCTTGGAGTTTTCTAGGGAGCGGGTCGTCTTGCGGCCTGTTCCTTCCTTTCTGCCGAAGGTTGTTTCTCCTTTTCATGTCAATCAATCGGTGGTTCTCCCGGTCTTGGGTGGTCGGGAGGGCTCTTCTGAGCAACGGCAGCTGCGCAAGTTGGATGTCGGTCGGGTCCTTCGCTCTTATGTGCAGCGGACCCAGGAATTCCGGAAGTCCGATCATCTCTTTGTCCTCCTGGCGGGTCCTCGTCGGGGAGCGGGCGCTTCTAAGGCTACTATTGCGCGCTGGATCAAGGAGACGATTGCTTCCGCTTATCTTCTGAAACAGCAGCCTGTTCCGGAGTTTCTCAAGGCTCATTCCACTCGGGGTCAGGCGGCTTCTTGGGCTGAGTCGTCGCTCGTGCCTCCAGTGGATATTTGTAAGGCTGCGGTTTGGTCTTCCTTGCATTCCTTTGTTCGTCATTATCGGGTTGATGTGCAGGCGCGTCGGGACGTGGTGTTCGGTGAGCGTGTACTGGTATCGGCCCTTCGGGGGTCCCGCCCGTGAGAGGGACTGCTTTGGTACGTCCCATTCGTAAAGTTAACCTCTACTGGTCTGGAGAGTGCTAAAGAAGGAGAAATTAGGTTCTTACCTGCTAATTTACTTTCTTTTAGCTTCTCCAGACCAGTAGAGGTCCCCACCCTGTCTGTTGTTGTTGTTGTTGGGGCTGTTGCGCGGGCAGTTTTTGGTTTTTGCTGCGGGTTCTAGTATTTTTCTAGGGCCGGGGAGAATTGAAGAACAGCGGCTGTGGCTCGGCTGGCTTAGCTGGCGAGCTGTGGGGACATTCTTCCTTCGGGAATTTCTCCTCTGCATTTTCCAACAGCATTTTGGGTATGTTATTTGTTACTCCTTTCAGAGTATTGTTTTTTCTCTCTGTTGTTTTCCAGTTCTTGGTTCTGCTTGGCTATTCGGCAGACTGAGGGAAATAGAGAGGAGGGGCTAGGATATACTGTCCCAAAGTTTTGTTTTCAGTCTCCACCTGCTGGTCATGATTAGATATATACCCATTCGTAAAGTTAACCTCTACTGGTCTGGAGAAGCTAAAAGAAAGTAAATTAGCAGGTAAGAACCTAATTTCTCCTTATTATTCATCCCTCTTAGTCATGCCAGCAAATATGTGTGTACCTGTACCTTCTATTCACCTCTCACAGCCCTAAGAGTAAAGTGTATTTACTCCTTCCCGAGGACATTTTTCATCTGTTTTTAAAAAATTGGGAAATTTATACATATTGCTGACTAGTTGCCATTCATTGTGAGGTCAGTAATCACTGACCCATTAGCTCAAAGTATTGAGTAAGAAAAATCATCATAATCCATAGTAGATTTAATATACAGCATTGTCATGTTCTATCATTCAATTTCTTTGGTACTTGAGGCTCTTGATGTGTTCATATATTGTACATAAGTAATTTGGCACTTATACTTCTACTGGCAGTGCCATTCATGTGTTTTCCTTTATCAAAATGTTCAGTTTTCTTTCACAAAACTTTTTATTGGTTTGAAAAGGAATGTGCCACCCAGATGATAATGTTTTATCCCAGGACAAGCAGGCAGCATATTCTCACATATGGGTGACATCATCCACGGAGCCTCGATGTGGGCAGACTTGCTTGACGAACTTTTAGAAAGTTCGTGACCGCTGTACCACTTATGCGCGAGTGCCTTCCTGCCCAATGTTGGGCGCGTGTCTCCTCAGCATCTCCTCAGTTCTAAGTTTTCCGCAGAGCCGAGAAGTCCTTGTTTCGATGCTCTGCGCAAAGAGTTAGTTCTATCGTCCCTTCTCTCACCACGGCTCGTGTATTTTTTTTACAGGGTGACTGTTTCTTTTTGTGTATTATTATTTTAAAAATATTTATAGCTTTGCCTGATTTTTTCCTCGTGTCACGGCGGGGCCTACTGTGTGGCCTCATCCTGCGGGCTTCGATTTAGCTGCGGTGGATTTTCCTTTTATGTTCTGGCTGGTCACAGGCTTCAAGAAGTGTAGCTAGTGTCATCACACGATCTCTCTCACTGACCCACACAAGTTGTGTGCTCAGTGTTTAGGACCTGACCATCATCCGGAGTCGTGCGCCCGCAACCTCGGGCTCTCAAACGTCGTCGAGTTCAACTTGAAAAAATATTCGGCGGCATGGATCGGCCTTTGCCTAAGGCCTTGACCCCGATTCCAGTCCCGACCTCAACCTCTACTCCAGCGAAGTCTTCTATGGGGCAAACACCTTTAACCTCGACCTTAATCAAACCTTCCTCGTTCGGGAAGTCCTCGTCCTCGGGGAAATCTGCTAAATCTTCACCTGAGGAGCTGTTTTCCTCAATGTCTCCCTCAGGTAAGATAGTTAAGTCAATTCCTCCGGACATGCCACCCTTAGAACTGGTGGTTCTGAAGCTGCCCAGGAAATGTGTCTCAAAATCGAGACAGCGTTCTTCCTTGAGGTCATCTTCCTTGAAGACTGTAGCCACCCCAAATGTATCAGATTCACTGGTCTCGGTGCCAGTTTTACAGAATAATAATAATAATAATTTTATTCTTATATACCGCCATACCCAGCGAGTTCTAGGCGGTTTACATATGTTGGCAACTCTTCTTCATCAGGAGTTTGGTAACATACTTGCCCAATTAACTCCTAACTCGACTCTGCTTCCTGCAGTCCAGCCTGAGTATTTAGCAATATTCCAAAGAGTCGAGTCCTTTGCAGTGCCTCGAGCTCAACCTAGTCACTCTATACAAGGAGTCGAGTCCTTTGCAGTGCCTCGAGCTCAACCTAGTCACTCTGTGCAAGGAGTCGAGTCCTTTGCAGTGCCTCGAGCTCAACCTAGTCACTCTGTGCAAGGAGTCGAGTCCTTTGCAGTGCCTCGAGCTCAACCTAGTCACTCTGTGCAAGGAGTCGAGTCCTTTGCAGTGCCTCGAGCTCAACCTAGTCACTCTGTGCAAGGAGTCGAGTCCTTTGCAGTGCCTCGAGCTCAACCTAGTCACTCTGTGCAAGGAGTCGAGTCCTTTGCAGTGCCTCGAGCTCAACCTAGTCACTCTGTGCAAGGAGTCGAGTCCTTTGCAGTGCCTCGAGCTCAACCTAGTCACTCTGTGCAAGGAGTCGAGTCCTTTGCAGTGCCTCGAGCTCAACCTAGTCACTCTGTGCAAGGAGTCGAGTCCTTTGCAGTGCCTCGAGCTCAACCTAGTCACTCTGTGCAAGGAGTCGAGTCCTTTGCAGTGCCTCGAGCTCAACCTAGTCACTCTGTGCAAGGAGTCGAGTCCTTTGCAGTGCCTCGAGCTCAACCTAGTCACTCTGTGCAAGGAGTCGAGTCCTTTGCAGTGCCTCGAGCTCAACCTAGTCACTCTGTGCAAGGAGTCGAGTCCTTTGCAGTGCCTCGAGCTCAACCTAGTCACTCTGTGCAAGGAGTCGAGTCCTTTGCAGTGCCTCGAGCTCAACCTAGTCACTCTGTGCAAGGAGTCGAGTCCTTTGCAGTGCCTCGAGCTCAACCTAGTCACTCTGTGCAAGGAGTCGAGTCCTTTGCAGTGCCTCGAGCTCAACCTAGTCACTCTGTGCAAGGAGTCGAGTCCTTTGCAGTGCCTCGAGCTCAACCTAGTCACTCTGTGCAAGGAGTCGAGTCCTTTGCAGTGCCTCGAGCTCAACCTAGTCACTCTGTGCAAGGAGTCGAGTCCTTTGCAGTGCCTCGAGCTCAACCTAGTCACTCTGTGCAAGGAGTCGAGTCCTTTGCAGTGCCTCGAGCTGAATCTACCCACTTTGTGCAAGGAGCTGAGTCCTTAAGAGTGCATCGAGTCCTTTTTGGTATCTCAACGTCATTCTACTACTTCCAGTCCTCCCTCCTCACATAAGGTATTGCCCTTTTCGAGGCATAGGACGAGGACTCCTCAACATTCATCTTCCAGGCTGGATCTGACTCAATCACGGGACCGTGATTTGAGACATAGTTCTCCACATCATATCTCGAAGTCTTCATCGAGGCCCAGGTCTTCTCAAGACAGGTCTCGTTTATCGAGGCATAGAGAATCCTCGAGGCCACCAACTCCTCTGTCGAGGAGATCTGTTCCAGAGCCTCACCACTCTCGTCAGTCGAGTTCTTCTCCTGCAAGGTTTTCTTCATGAGTGGGTCATCTTTGCCTATGGATTCAGATCTCAGATATCAATACTCCAGAGAGGCTTCACCTTCATTCTCTGCGATGAGAGCAATCTCGAGGTCACCTTCTCCTCCACGAGGTCGTACCTCTTCAGATCAGGTATCCTTTACCAAGTTTCTATGTCAAATGAGTAAAGATCTTAACATCACTTTGGAATCTAATTCGAAATACTCTAAGGAGTATTTAGAGGAATTGGGTATGCCTCATCCTCCTAGGGAGTCTCTCAAATTACCCATGAATGACATTCTTTCTCAAACCTTCAAAAGAAATCTTGAGACATCATATTCCGTTCCTGCTGTGCCAGCAAAGTTGGAATCTCGCTACAGGATGGTCCACTGTAAGGGATTTGAGAAGTCTCAATTATCCCATTAGTCTCTTCTTGTGGAGTCTTCTTAAAAAAGAACCAATCCTGCCAATATTTATGCCACTGTCCTTTCTGGAAGAGAGGGCAGGACCATAGACAAGTTTGGTCATCGGCTGTATCAAAATTCAATGATGATAAACTGAATTTTGAACTACAAATTTGTCTTCACCTTTTATCTCAAGCATTTGATCAATGCCATGCCTGATATATATATAGATTTTTTTTTTTCAAATATCTTCCTCAACATCGATTTCCAGAGTTTCAACAAATGCATACAACTCTGGGTCAACTTCACATGCATATGGTTCAAACTGCATATGATGCGTTTGAAATGTCTTCTAGAGTCACTGCATTCTCGGTGGTAATGCGCTGTCTTGCCTGGCTCTGCACCATGGATATGGATCTGAATCTTCAAGATCGCCTAGCTAACATCCCATGACAGGGCAATGAGTTGTTCAATGACTCTATTGAGGCAGCTACCAAGCGCTTATCTGACCATGAGAAATAGTTTGCTTCCATCATCAGGCCAAAGACAAAGCCTTCCACTGCCAAGGGTTTTAGGCCTACTCCATCCTACCAGAGGCGTTTTTCTCAGAAGGCAGTCCCTTATTCAAGGCCACCTCCTAAGAAACAACAACAGCAAAAAAGGCAGCAAACTGCTGCACCTAAAGCCTCTCAGTCTTTTTGACCATCTAACACAGAGCATAACCTCAATCATTCTGCCTCTGTCCTCTCCTCTTCCCATTGGTGGTCATCCCCCATCATTTTTACCAGCGATGGGAACTCATTACGTCCAACCTCTGGGTCCTCACAGTACTCAGAGAGGGTTACTATCTTCATTTCATCCAGATTCCACCAGATCTTCCCCCAAGAGAATATCCTTCCAGTCCGTCACAGACCACCCTTCTTCTTCCGGAAGCTCAAGCTCTGCTTCGTCTCCGTGCCATTGAAGAAGTTTGCCTGGAACAGCAGAGCAGGGGGATTTTACTTCCGTTACTTCCTAGTTCTGAAGAAGACGGGGGATCTGCGACCTATATTGGATCTCAGAGCTCTCAACAAATTTCTTGTCAGAGGAAAATTTTGGATGCTGTCTGTAGCATCCTTGTATCCCCTTCTAGATCAGAACAATTGGTTATGCTCTCTGGATCTAAAAAAGGCTTACACTCGCATTCCCATTCATCCAGCCTCTCGCAAATTCCTCAGATTTTGGGTGGGAAATCTTCATTTTCAATACAGAGTGCTACCCTTTGGCCTGGCATCATCTCCCAGAGTGTTCACCAAGTGCCTCGTAGTAATAGCAGCAGCTCTGCGCAACCATGGTCTTCAGGTTTTCCCGTATATGGACGATTCAACATCTCAGGGGGTGGGGAAGAGTTCAAACAATTAAAATGATGATACTGCCTGTGGTTTGTTATCAAATGAGTATGATACCAATATTTTTTCAGGGGTCATTTTATAAAAAATTAAATAAAATTCTTACAAAATTTGTTTGGTTTGGGAAAAGACCCAGAATTGCTTTAGCAATTTTACAAAGAACAATTGTGGAGGGTGGGGTAAATTTTCCAAATTTTTATAGGTACCATCAAGCCTATATTTTAAGACAGGGTATGTATTGGATCCTCCCAGAGCTCATGGAGAATGTGCCTGATTGGTTGTACTTAGAATGGCGGCTCCTGTTCCCATTACATTTAGAACATGTAGTGAGTATAAAATTACCTAGGAAGTATAAAGACAATAGGATTTTACTTGATACCTGGAAGACCTTAAGATTTGTTAGTAATCTGTCACCAGAGCCAATTGCAAAATCATTAAGTCAATCTATTTGGGTTAACCCCAGGATCAAGATTGGTGGGTTCAAGATCGTCTGGAAGCAGTGGATAATAGCAGGTATAAGGACTTTGAATGATGTTATTTTAGATGGTTCACTGCTTAGTTTTTCACAGTTGCAACTTAAATTTGGCTTAAATAAAACACAATATTTTAAATGGTTGCAATTGAAGCAGGCTATTCAGGTAGGGTTCTCTGAATGGAAGGGTCTAAATTCGCAATATAGCCTGCAGATCCTCTGCTTTCAGGCGGATTTTATGGGACACCAAGCCGCAAAATGGTATAAAATATTATTTGGTTTTTTAAATAAAAAAAATAAAACTGGTCTTAGGAATATTTGGAGTATTGAGATTGGACAGGAGATTTCTGCATCTCAATGGCAAAGATTTTGGTCCTGGAGGTTAAGGTCTACAAAATCAGCATCTATGAGTCAAACGTAGTTATTTCTGTTACATCGTGTTTTATGGGACCCCAACTCGTTTACAAAAATTAGATAGTAGTAGATCCAATAGATGCTGGCATTGTAGATTAGAAGTAGAGACGTTAGATCATTTGATTTTTTTTTTTTTGTCCCTGTATAAATGCATTCTGGAAATTAATTTGGCCCCAAATTAATAAATTATTAGAAAATCATGTAGGACTCTCATATGATACAATTTTATTTGGTACAGCGATGAGAACTCAGAGTCCGATTTCTGCAAAAAATAACAAATTATTATTGATTTTGACAGGGGTCGCCATGCAACAAATCACTCAAAATTGGAAAGACTATACGAAATTAAACTATACATTCTGGTGGAATTCTGTTTGCCATATATATAAAATGGAAAAAGCGTTTGCGTTACAACAAGAGAGTTATCATAATTTTAAGAAAATATGGGGACCATTGACTAATTATTCTAATGATCAGACATCTTAGCACATGGTAGAGTTATGGGAAGGGGATGGGGGTGGGTGAGGGTGGGGCTTTGAATAAAACTAGAAAAATTTTGGAGAAAAGGGGAAGATATTTTATTATTTGAGAATTGTTGAATGTATTTACAAGTGAAATATGATGATTGTTTTATTATGGATAAATCACTTGTTGTAAGAGTTTAAAATGAATAAAGAATTTTTTAAAAAAAACATCTCAGGGGGTTATTGGAGCAGCTCAACGGACTACTTGGTTCCTCCAAAGTTTGGGGTTCAAAATCAACTTTCCAAAATCCCAGCTAGACCTCTGACTACAGTTCATTAGAGCTGTACTGGACACTGTGCAACTCAGAGCATTCCTTCCTCAACAACGTCAGGATGCTGTTATTCGACTTTGTCACAAGGTATCATCCCTCACTTTATTCTCAGCGAGACATATGATGGTTCTCTTAGGGGTGGGCAACTCACAGAATCCAATCGGGTTTTCAGGATTTCCCCAATGAATATGCATTGAAAGCAGTGCATGCATATTCATTGGGGAAATCCTGAAAACCTGATTGGATTCCGGCCCTTGAGGAACGGAGTTGCCCACCTCTGTCCTAGGTCACATGACCTCTACAGTTCACGTGACTCCTTTTGCCAGACTTCACCTCAGAATTCCTCAGTGGACCCTGGAATCTCAGTGGGCGCAGGCTTTTGACCCACTATCTCAGCAAATTACAGTGACTGCTTCGTTAAGACAGTCTCTCCACTGGTGGATGCTCTCTTCCAATCTCTCCAGAGGTTTACTGTTTCAAACGCTCCCTCATCAGAAGGTCCTCACAACAGATTCCTCGACCTAGGCTTGAGGGGCTCACCTCGATGGTCTCCATACTCAAGACCATTGGCCAAGCACAGATCATCAGTGTCATATCAATCTCTTGGAACTCAGAGTGGTCTTCAATGCTCTCAAAGCTTTTCAGCATCTTCTTCACGATCAAGTAGAAACATAGAATATGACGGCAGAAAAGGGCCTACGGCCCAACAAGTCTACCCACTCAAATAACCCTCCCCTCTAAGTTCCTCTTTGAAGTGAGCCCACGTGTTGATCCCATTTGATCTTAAAATCAGTCACGTTACTGGCCTCAACTACCTGAAGTGGAAGATTATTCCAACGGTCGACCATTCTTTCGGTGAAGAAGTACTTCCTAGTGTCACCATGGAATCTCCCGCCTCTGATTTTCAGTGGATGCCCCCTTGTCGCCGTAGGGCCTGTAAGGAAGAAGATATCTTCTTCCACCTCAATGCGGCCAGTAACGTATTTGAATGTCTCTATCATGTCACCCCTCTCTCTGCGTTCCTCGAGAGAGTAAAGGTGCAACTTACCTAGTCGTTCTTCATAAGGGACATCCTTGAGCCCTGAGACCATCTTGGTGGCCAATCGTTGAACCGATTCCATTCTTAGCACATCCTTCCGATAGTGTGGCCTCCAAAACTGTACACAGTACTCCAGATGTGGTCTCACCATGGACCTGTACAGCGGCATCACCACCTCGGGCCTTCGGCTGACAAAGCTTCTCCGGATGCAACCTAGCATTTGTCTAGCTTTAGATGAGCCTTTCTCCACCTGATTGGCTGCCTTCATATCATCACTAATGATTACTCCCAGGTCTCGTTCTGCCACAGTTCTGGTCAAGGTCTCACCATTCAGAGTGTAGGTTCTGCATGGGTTTCTGCCACCAAGGTGCATTATCTTACACTTTTTGGCATTGAAATTCAGCTGCCAAAGAGTAGACTAGTGTTCCAGAACAAGTATGTCCTGTGTCATAGCGTCAGGCATGGTATCTCCGCTCACTATGTTGCACAATTTAGCATCATCGGCAAATAATGCAATTTTTCCCCGAAGTCCCTGAGGCAGATCTTGTATGAAGATATTAAATAGGATTGGGCCCAGGACCGAGCCCTGCGGTACTCCACTGTGCACTTCCGACTTTTCAGAGGGTGTACCATTTACCACCACCCTCTGATGTCTACCACTGAGCCAGTCTTTAACTCATGCAGTTAATATTCCTCCTAGCCCCAATGAACTCATCTTGTTCAAAAGTCTACGGTGTGGGACACTGTCAAAAGCCTTGCTGAAGTCCAGATACAACACATCCAGGGACTCTCCTTTATCCAGTTCTTTTGTTACCCCGTCAAAGAAGCTGATCAAGTTGGATTGGCAGGATCTCCCCTTAGTAAATCCATGCTGGTGTGGATCCCTCAGTCTCTCGTCATCCATAACCGTGTATAATTTGTGTTTAATCAATGTTTCCATAAGCTTGCACACTATTGACGTGAGACTTACCGGTCTGTAATTTGCAGTGTCTAACCTACATCCCTTTTTGTGGAGCAGAATGACGTTAGCTGTTTTCCAGTCTAGTGGAACTTTTCCCGTGCCCAGGGAAAGATTGAAGAGCGCGGCTAATGGTTCTGCCAGAACATCTCTCAATTCCCTAAGCACTCTGGGGTGCAAATTATCTGGTAGTCCTCATTCGTACAGACAATCAAGTTGCCATGTACTACATCAACAAGCAGGGAGGAACAGGATCTCTCCCTCTCTGCCAGGAAGCTCAAAAGGTGTGGAATTGTGCAATCCGTCACAACACCTTTTTGAACGCGGTCTACATTCAAGGAGAGAAAAACTGTCTGGCGGACAAATTGAGTCGTCTTCTACAACACTAAATTCCGTGCCTCTCCATCACATTTTTTCTCAGTGGGGGACTCCTCAGATAGATCTCTTTGCGTCTCCCCACAACAGCAAACTGCCTCAGTTCTGTTCCAGGATATACTCTCCTCACCGTCTGGAGGCAGATGTGTTTCTTCTGGAATGACCGAATCAGTTTTTGTATGAATTTCCTCCATTCCCTCTCATTCTCAAGACACTTGTCAAACTCAAACAAGAACATGCCACCATGATTCTGATAATTCCTCGGTGTCCCAGGCAACCTTGTTACTTCCTTCTACTTCAACTCAGCAGCAGGGAGCCATTCATTCTACCAGTTTTTCTGTCTCTACTTACACAGAGTCAGGGATATCCCAACCTGCAGTCTCTACACCTGACAACTTGGTTCCTCTCAACATAATTGCCACTCTCCAGTTCTCTCAATTTATCAAGGACATTTTGGAGGCTTCTAGGAAGCCTGCCACTAGGCAATGTTACAACTAAAAATGGACTAGATTTTCTGCTTTGTGTACCATTCATCACAAGAAGCCTCAATCTTCCTCCTTGTCTTCAGTTTTGGATTACCTGTTCCATTTATCTCAATCAGGTCTCAAATCAACATCCATTCGAGTCCATCTCGGTGCAATTGCTGCTTTCCATCAGCCTGTGGTTTCCAGATTTATGAAAGGGCTTTTCAGTGTCAAGCCACCTCTCAAACTGCCTCCAGTGGTTTGGGATCTCAATGTTGTTCTTGCTCAGTTGATGAAGCCTCCATTTGAACCAATGGCTTCGGCTCATCTCAAATATCTCTCTTGGAAAATGGTTTTCCTCATTACTCTCACATCTGCTCGCAGTCATTGAGCTACAAACTTTAGTAGCAGACCCACCTTTCAGAGTATTCCATCATGACAAGGTGGTCCTCCATACTCATCCTAAATTCTTCCCTAAAGTGGTTTCAGAATTTCATCTCAATCAATCCATTGTTCTTCCAGTGTTTTTTCCAAAGCCTCATTCTCATCCTAGAGAAACAGCTCTTCATACTCTGGACTGTAAGCATGCTTTGGCATTCTACTTGCAAAGGACTAAGCCACACAGATCTGCTCCTCAACTCTTTGTCTTCTTTGATCCAAACAAGTTGGGACTAGAGAGTTGCGTTGGGACAGAAATCCCACCCGTCCCCGCCAAAATCCCACCCGTCCCCGTGAGGAATCCCTCCCGTCCCCACCCGTCCCCGTGAGGAATCCCTCCCGTCCCCACGAGGAATCCCCTCCGTCCCCACCCGTCCCCGTGAGGAATCCCCTCCGTCACCATCCTTCCCTATAAACTTCAGAAATAGTTATTTTATTTAATTATGCTACTGAATTAAAGGCTCTGGTAGAGACCCATTTACAAATAAGCAAAGAGACTTTATTAATTTGGAAATATTAATTGGGAAGAATACATACTTTGTAAATGGGTTTCTACCAGAACCTCTAATGTAAATATAAAATATAAATACTCAGCTGATGAGAACTCACAAACTGTCAGCTGAGGACTTCCTTTGCAGTTGGCCGGGGGTCCCTTTTGCCAAGCTTGGCAGGCAGCAGTAGCGTCCCTGAGTCACAGATGCTGGTTCCCAGTGGCTGAGCAGTGAGCCTACCAAGGCATCCCCTACCGAGAATGGAACCAACTCTGCATTCCCGGCCTTTGTATGAGGGAGGTCTGGTGCCCCAGAGTAAGAAGACTTAGAGCAGGGGTGCCCACACTTTATGGGCTTGCGAGCTACTTTTATAATGATTAAGTCAAAATGATCTACCAACAATAAAATTTAAAAAAAACACAAAGCACAATGAAAGGCAGAGAAAATGTTAATTATTCATATTCCGGGTTTTTTCAAAGAGGTCACGGCAGATGACTCTATGCAATGTCACCTCGGTAACAAAATACAAAAATAGACAAATATACCTCCTCCCTTTTTACTAAACCACAATAGTAGGTTTTAGCACAGAGAGTTACGCTGAATGCCTCGCGCTGCTCTCAATGCTCATAGGCTCCCTGCGCTAGAAAACGATATTGTGGTTTAGTAAAAGGGAGCCATAGTGCAAAATATAGACAGCAGATATAAATTCTCAAAACAGACACATTTTGATCACTAAATTGAAAATAAAATCATTTTTCCTACCTTTGCTGTTTGGTGATTTCATGAGTCTCTGGTTGCACTTTCTTCTTCTGACTGTGCATCCAATCTTTCTTCCTTTCTTTCAGCCTCCTGTATGTTTCCTCTCCTCCAGACCTCATTCTCTCCCCCAACTTTTTCTTTCTGTCTCCCTGTTCCTCCTTCTTTCTGTCTCCCTGTCTGCCCCCTTTCTTTCTTTCTCCGTGCCCTCCCCCAAGCCACTCGGTTTGCTGCCACCACCATCGGGGAATAGCCCCCAAGCCACCGCTGTCCCAAGCTTTCCCTGCAGAAGCGTCGCGCTGACCAGCATTCCGCACCCTGACGTCAATTCTGACGTAGGAGAGGAAGTTCCGGGCCAACAAGGCATTTCTCCTCATTCCATCCAGCCTGAGCCCCATCTCTCCTTGATCCAGATTTCCCTTCTGTGTTTGTCAGAATTACCATTCCACCTATTTTCCAGCATCACCCTTCTTTGTGTCCATCTCACCTATATCCCTATCTCACCACTTTTTCAGAATCTTCATTTGTCTCTGTCCTTGTCTTTACCCCATGTTCACCATTTGCCCTTTCAATGTCTTTATCTCCCCCCTCCACCACTTTTTCAGCATTGCTTCTATGTCTCTATTTCACCTCGTCTTCATGTCCCCTCTGTATCTCTATCCTTATTCAGTAGGTCCTACTTAACCTTTCTCTTCTTTGTGTCACTATCTCCATTTTCAGCTTTCCCCCCTTTTCCTTTGTTACTGCACCCGGTAGCCAGAATCTTTCCACCCTCCCTCCACTCCGGCCCAGCCCAGTATGAAATATTTCCTTTTGTTTCCCTCCCCTCTCTCTTTCTCCTCCCTCACCCACGAGTCCTGCATCTGGCCCTCTCCCTTCTACCTGCACCTGGCAACACCCCCTGCTCCGCGGCTCTCTTCAGCAACTCGTCAGCAGCGGTGATCAAGACAAGCTGCCGACATCGAGGCCTTCCCTCTACGAGTCCCGCCTTTGTGGAAAAAGGAAGTTGAAACAAGTGGGACTCGCAGAGGGTAGGCCCCGACGTCAGAAGCTTGTGTCGATCGCTGCTGCTGAGTTGCCGAAGAGAGCCGCGGAGCAGGGGGTGTGGCCAGAAGCAGGTAGAAGGGAGAGGGAGATAGGAAGGCTGTAAAAGCTCCGGAGCATGACACCAACCCCGGCCAGGATGATTTCTTTTTCAGGCTGCTGCTGCCGCTGCCACCCCCCACCTGAAATGACAAAAACAGCCTAATGCCCGCGTCGGCGTCTTTGACGTCGGGGAGAGGAAGGCTGATAGGCCCGGTAGATCGGGACGGCAACACGAGTCTATCACGGAGCCCGGGATGGGCTCTGCGATCGACTCACGTTGCCTTCCTGAACTACCGGTTGATCGCGATCGACGTGTTGGGCACCCCTGACTTAGAGCCATAGCGCACGAGACTCCCACGGGGATGAAAACAGCCTACCTAAATTCTGGCAATGCAGGCATGCAGCTTACAAGTCCGGCGTCGCGGCGAGAAATAGCCATGCTGAGCAGTGAGCTCAGCACGTACACAGATTGGTCCGGCGGCAGGGCGGGGCCGCCGGACCAATCAGCAAGCAAGGCTTTCATCTGTGTACGTGCTGAGCTCACTGCTCAGCATGGCTATTTCCCGCCGCGACGCCGGACTTGTAAGCTGCATGCCTGCATCGCCAGAATTTAGGTAGGCTGTTTTCATCCCCATGGGAGTCCCGTGGGCCAGGGGGCGTCCCCGTGGGAGTCCCGTGAGCCAGGGGAGGAACCTGCGGGATCCCCGCGATCCCCGTTCCCGTGCAGACCTCTAGTTGGGACATCCAGTTTCCAAGCGCACTATCTCCAACTGGTTGGCTGCTTACATCTTTCTGCTATATTCAGGCTGGATTGCATCTATAGAGTCGAATCACAGCCCATAAAGTCACAGCCATGGCGGCATCTGTTGCTTTTCTTAGATCTACTCCTATGGAGGAAATCTGCAAGGCTGACACTTGGTTCTCAGTTCATACTTTCACCTCTCATTATTATCTGGTTTCTTTTTCCAGATGGGATGGCCACTTTGTCCAGGCAGTATTGCAAAATTTATTCTCCTGAATTGCCAACTCTCCCACCATCCCATTCTGTTTAGCTTGGAGGTCACCCATATGTGAGAATATGCTGTCTGCTTGTCCTGGGATAAAGCACAGTTACTTACTGTAACAGATGTTATCCAGGGACAGCAGGCAGATATTATCACAACCCACCCACCTCCCCTGGTTGGCTTCTTGGCTAGCTATCTGAACTGAGGAGATATGCGCCCTACATTGAGCAGGAAGGCATGCGCGGTGCGGCAGTCACGAACTGTCTAAAAGTTCTTCAAGCAAGTCTGCTTGTGAGGCTGTCCGCATCGAGGCTCCGTGGATGACCGTCACCCATATATGAGAATATCTGCCTGCTGTCCCTGGATGTACCTGTTACAATAAGTAACTGTGCTTTCTTAGCTGTTCCATATCACTCAAATTCTTTCATGTCAAAGGTGCCCCACAGCAGCCAGGCACTGTGCTGGAAGCATTACAGCAAAGAATGGAAAAATACAAGTCAGCAGCAGAACAGGCCAAAGCCAGCGGAGATGATCGCAAAGCTAGAATGCATGAGCGAATAGCCAAGGTAAAAGCTGCAGCTGCTTATTCAGTGCAGAAATCTGTTCAGCGGTGCTCTTGGATTTCAGACCTTATGGGAACCACTTATAACACAAAAATTAATGGAAACTGTATTTTTGATAGATTCCAAAGTACAGCTAGGTGAATGAATCAGAATTCAAGATGACCATTGCAAAGGCTGCCCATGGATTTAGAGCAGGGGTAGGCAAACTCAGTCTTCAAGGTCCACACCCTGGTTGTTTTCAGGATTTCCTGAATGAATTTGCAGGAGATCTATTAGCATACAATGCAAATAGATCTCATGCATATTCATTGGGGAAAAACCTCACTGGGTTGAGGATCGTGGTTGCCCACTCCTGGTTTAGAGGCTGACTGGACAGCTGAGTGTTGTCTGAATTGCTGTTCTAGGCCACATAAAAGCAATCTGAGATATAATAGCAATAGAGTAAATTCTTTGTTCATCCATCATTGCCTGTCTTGTCATTATACATTAGAGCTGGAGGCTTTAATCATGATCTTAAACAGTGATCATCTTGGCCATCCTCAAGACTCTCTTACACTATGCTGGGAATTTATGTAGCTGAGCAGGGTATATCACATCACACTAAGGCCCTTTTATCTGTTGAAGCAGGAGCTGCAGCAAAAAGTTAGACATTAAAGAATCTAAATAAAAATCAATTTTTTTTCCCTCGTGGGAGAATATTGTTCATTTTTTTAAATTCCTTCTGTTTTCTTCAACTGTAGCTTTAGAAAAGTACAGTGCTGAGAAATTTCTTAAGCCTTTGGGTGGTCTATATTTTAGCACAAACTAAACATAGTGCACGATTAGATCCAAATCTACATCCTTCGAAAAGAGAGAGAGTAAATAAATGTCTTTGTATACAAGCAGGGAAAATACAGGCACACTTGTAGGTGAACTGACTTAGTCTGTGTGCCAGTGCTCTCCCCTAGCTCATTAACCTTTAAGACTTGACTGAGCATGTGCGGAGAGCAGCTTCCTCTTAATGTTTAGTTCCCGCTCCTGACGGTCATGTCTGTCCCCATCGTTGCGTTTTAATGAGCATCGAGTTACCAGACATCTAGATTTACCTAGACATGTCCTCTTTTTAGAGGACTGTCTGATTGTCCAAATGGATTTTAAAAATCCAGCAGTTTGTCCAGGTTTTGGAAGGCCCTGGCTCTGACAAGAGCACGGGACTGCATCTGGAGGGCCTCCAAGCATGCATGAATGTAACACAATGACATCACACACATGCATGCGCACCATCATGTTGCTAAAACAAATTCCTGGGGGAAAACGCCTGGCAGCCCCAAGGGACTCCCTGCCACAGCAGGGAACCCAGCAGAATCCTGCCCCTGTCTCTCCAATACAGGGGGAAGGTTACCTGAGGACACTGGAATAATGGATGTGCTTCCCGCCAAAACTGGATCTCCAGAGGCCTGTAGCATCTGGGAAGCCTGAACTTTCCCAGCCGCCAAAGCAGGCGAGCTGGCAGCAGCGGTAAGGGAGTCCCCAGCCACTTCAGCGGTAAGGGAATCCTTTTTACTCTGATTGTCAGCGGCTGGGAAACCTCCTGCGTGGGCGTCGGGGGAAGCCCAGGCTTCTCCACGATCAGCTGCCGACTTGCAAAGCACTTGTGGCGGGGTTCCCTAGCCGCTGGCTCCTGATGCCAACGAGGATCCCCCACTACTCTGGCCTGTACAACACTTGCATAGGCCGGCTGTGAGTGTCTCGCGTCTGGAGCATAATGAGCTTTTTTTTCCCCCTGCAAAGTGCTCATTGTGCTTAAAACGGCTCTAGCTGTAAAATAAGTGCTGGTTAGTTGAGAGAACACAGAAAAGACAGCAGTTTCAAAGGGGAAAAGCCCTTTAGACTAGCACAGCCTCAGGATTTTTTTTTTTTTTTTCAGAACAGACTCCACTGGCTCTCAAAGCCGGAGGTCTGACCGGTATTGGTGGCCAGGCTGCCAGCTGAGGCACCTCTACAAAAATATGGGGAGGTGGAGGAAGGGGGGGAGGCAAGACCCACCAGGTTTGACACCCCCCAAGGTCAGATAGATTCCCAAACAGGACCCATCCAAGCTCTGTCCGGAAAGAAAAGGGAGACTGAGAACAGACTGGGTTAGGAGGGGGAGCCTCAGCTAATATACTACAATCAAAGTTTGATCTCACAGTGAGATTTAACCCATCCGTAAGGAACTGTACCAGTCTACAGGCTAACAGAAAGAAAATTAGCAGGTAAGAACCTAATTTCTCCTTCCTTACATTTGGTGGGAGGGATCTCAGAGTGGCCATGGTTCCTTTTTTGGGGCTGGTATCATAGTTATATGTTGGGAGGGCTGTGGTACGGAAGGATGGGGGTTGGAATTGTTGGGGGTGGGATTGTTGACCAAGGTGTTGATTGACTTAAGAGGGAGTACATGGCTTGGGACAGCTAATGAGTTACTCACTGAAGTGGGGAGGGTTGGAGATTGGGACAATCCTCCTTAATGACAAACTGGTTTTTATACTCGTACTTATGGTATTAGTTTTTGGAAATAACTTAAGCTTTGGTCACAGTAACCTCATGAAATATGGATAGGATCTTATCCCCTATAAAGCACCAGAAAATTCTGCAAGCTTTAAATAGACAAGAGGATGGATGTCACTATGTTAAAGGAGACCCATCTCGGTTTTGATCAGTATGCTAAACTCAAAAAGTTGGTGGGTGGGAGAGTGCATAGAGGCATGTGCAGTGTTCCAGAAAGCTGGGGTAGTGATACTTTTAGGAGGAGGCTAGATTTGACACTCCAGCAGATCATACAAGAGAGGGGGTTCATTTTGTGATTGCCCATGTATCCTGTAAATTTTTTAAGGCACTCTCACAATAGGGAAAACTATAGATTGCAGATAGCACAAGTCAGTCCAAATAAGCAGAATATACATCTTGTGTTAAAAAGGCTAATTCAGCAGTAATAGTCTTATACAAACCTTGTGTTGGACTATTATCCCAGGACAAGCAGGCAGCATATTCTTAACGCATGGGTGACGTCACCGACGGAGCCCCGGTACGGACATTTTTCACTAGAAAGTTCTAGTTGGCTGCATCGCGCATGCGCGAGTGCCTTCCCGCCCGACGGATGAATGCGTGGTCCCCAGTTTCTTCATTTCCGCGGAGCGAAGAAGACGCATGTGGTTTCAACGGCCGTTGAAAACTTCCTTTTTGCCTTCCCGCTCGCATTATTTTCTTGTTTTTTCTCTTTTTCCCTTCGGGTTTCTTTTTCCGTTCTAAATAGTAAAAAAAAAAAAAAAAACTTTGTTTTTTCTTTATTTTTCAGGCCGGCCCCGGCGGGGCCTGTTGCCATCATACAAACCTCCGGCTTTGATTTTGCAGAGGCCGTGTTTCCCTTCATGCCCCCTCAACCGGGCTTTAAGAAGTGCCAGCGGTGTGCACGCCCGATCTCTCTCACTGACCCACACAATTGGTGCCTACAGTGTTTGGGTCCAGAGCATCGGGCTGACACCTGCACCCGCTGTGCCACTCTTAAGAAACGCACCTTAAAAAATCAGCAGATCCAGCAGAACATCCTTTTCGGTACCGGATCTGCTATGGAAACTGCTGCGACGTCGACGGTACCGCAAAAGACGGCACCGACCACTTCGACGACGCCCGATCCTTCCTCGGGGTCGCTGGCACCAGGTAAGCCAGATAAAAAGCCTTCCACCTCCCTTGAGCGCCCACCTGCCACAGTGGCGACGCCGGTCCTCCCGGCCTCACGCCGACCCCGCAAACGCTCCGCCCCGATCTCGGTGAGTGCCTCGTCATTGGCCTCCTCATCGCTGGGGCGTGGAGCAGCACCTATGGAACCGAAAAAGAAAAAAGCGGTACCGGTGCCACCCCTGGATGACCGCATCGCGGCCATACTCCAAGACAAATTGCAGGAACAGCTGCAGCAACAACTCCAGCACCTGCTACCGACCCTATTGGCACCACTTCTTTTGGTACCAGACCGGCCCGAGCCTTGCACCATCCCACCGGTGTCCACCCCCTCGGTGCCACTCAACACTTCCATGCCAATCCTCTCGGCTGAACCACTCCGTTCTCGTCCTGTGGTACAGACCCGCTCTGAAGCCGATCCTCCTCGGGACCAGGAAGGGCACCGGTCTCCCCGGGACCGAGAACGACACCGCTCTTCCCGGGACCGGGATCAGCACCGGTCTTCCTCTCCCGGTACCGTCTCAATGCGCTCTGGCAAGTCTCTTTCTAAGACCCGCCACACCGAGCCTGCCACCCCGACATCTCGGCGTGCGCACACTGACATCAGGGACCCGGACTTATGGGAAGAATCCCCTCCCGGTACCGAGGAGGACTCATCGTCCACAGATGAGGAACCCTCAGTGACCGATGCCGCTTCCAAGCCTGAGCAATCCTCTTTCACCAAATTCCTCAGGGAAATGTCGGCGGCTCTTTCTATTCCTTTAGAGTCCGACTCCAAAAAGTCCCAGGCCTTTCTGGATGCCTTAGACTTTGAACAACCTCCCAAAGAGTTCCTCAAGTTACCCGTCCATGACATACTGCGGGAAACTTTTTATAAGAATTGGGAAAATCCACTCACTGTCCCCGGAGCTCCTCGTAAACTTGACAGCCTATACAGGGTCATCCCAATTCCGGGTTTTGACAAACCTCAATTGCCCCATGAGTCTCTCCTCGTTGAGTCTACTTTAAAGAAAACTCAGGGCTTCAGTGTTTATGCCTCCACCCCTCCTGGCAGAGAAGGCAAAACGATGGATAAGTTTGGCAAACGCCTTTATCAAAATGCAATGCTAGCCAACAGGGCGAATAATTACACATTTCACTTCTCATTTTATATGAAACATCTTGTGCAACAACTATCCGCCCTACAAAAATACATCCCTGACCGCAAAGTTCCACTCTATCAACAACAAATTTCCAGCCTCCTTCAACTGCGGAAATTCATGGTGCGCTCTATTTATGATTCATTTGAGCTGACCTCCCGAGCGTCTGCCATAGCTGTTGCCATGCGGCGTCTGGCCTGGTTGAGGGTATCTGATCTTGACATCAACCACCAAGACTGCCTAGCTAACGCACCCTGTCTTGGGGAAGAACTTTTTGGGGAGTCCCTGGATTCGACCACCCAGAAGCTCTCAGCACATGAGACCAGATGGGACACTCTGGTAAAACCTAAAAAGAAGGCTCCACCTGCTCGTCCTTATAGACCACAATCCTCTTACCAGCGCAGGTTCTCGGCCAGGCCTCTCAACCCGCCCCAACAGCAGCCTCGCAGACCTCGTCAACAACAACACACTCAGGCTCGCTCTCAATCTCACCAACCTGCCAAGCCTCTTCCTCCGTCAAAACCATCTCAGCCCTTTTGACTCTTTTCTCCAGGGCATAGCCAGTCTTCCACCATCATTGCCGCTTCCTCAGCCAATCGGAGGACGTCTCCAACACTTCCTCAACCGTTGGGAGGTCATCACATCAGACCTGTGGGTCCTCAACATCATCTGCCACGGCTACTCTCTCAACTTCCAGACTCTTCCACCAGACAACCCTCCAATAGAGTCTGCGTCTCACTCCTCCCAGTCCCTTCTCCTCCTAAGGGAGGTCCAATCCCTCCTTCTTCTCAATGCCATCGAAGAAGTTCCCACAGACCAAAGGGGTCAGGGATTCTACTCCCGCTACTTCCTGGTTCCCAAGAAGACAGGAGACCTTCGTCCCATCCTCGATCTCCGGGACCTCAACAAGTGTCTGGTCAAGGAAAAGTTCAGAATGCTCTCCCTGGCCACGCTTTATCCTCTTCTCTCTCAACACGACTGGCTATGTTCCCTGGACCTCAAAGAGGCCTACACTCACATTCCAATCCATCTGAATTCCCGTCGCTACCTCCGATTTCAGATTCAGCACCGCCACTATCAGTACAAAGTGCTACCCTTTGGCCTAGCATCATCGCCCAGGGTGTTCACCAAGTGCCTTATTGTAGTGGCGGCCTTTCTCAGGTCTCACAACCTCCAGGTGTTCCCATACTTGGACGATTGGTTGGTAAAAGCACCTACGTCTCCACTTGTGCTTCAAGCCACTCAGTACACCATCTCCTTCCTCCATCTCCTGGGGTTCGAGATCAACTACCCCAAGTCGCATCTACTTCCCACACAGCGACTTCAGTTCATTAGAGCCGTTCTCGACACCACTCTCATGAGGGCGTTTCTCCCCTCCGACTGCCAACGGACCCTTCTCCACCTCTGCCGTCAAGTGCTCCTTCATCATTCCATTCCAGCTCGGCAGATGATGGTCCTCCTGGGCCACATGGCCTCGACGGTCCATGTGCTTCCTCTGGCGCGACTCCACCTCAGAACACCTCAATGGACTCATGCCAACCAATGGTCACAGACCACGGATCCTCTTTCTCATTCCATCTCTGTGACATCGTCTCTTCAGCAATCTCTTCAATGGTGGTTGAACTCATCCAATCTTTCCAGGGGTCTACTCTTTCATCTTCCCCCTCACTCCATGATCATAACCACAGATGCCTCCCCCTATGCATGGGGAGCTCACCTGGCAGAACTCCGCACTCAGGGACTCTGGACCCCTCAGGAGCGTCAACATCACATCAATTTCCTGGAACTCAGGGCCATGTTCTATGCTCTCAAGGCCTTCCAGCACCTTCTCTACCCTCAGGTTCTTCTCCTGTGCACAGACAACCAAGTCGCCATGTACTACATAAACAAGCAAGGCGGCACCGGATCTCCCCTCCTCTGTCAGGAGGCCATCCGCATCTGGACCTGGGCCACGGCCCGCAATCTCTTCCTCAAGGCTGTCTATATCCAGGGCGAACAGAACTCCCTGGCAGACAATCTCAGCCGCATCCTTCAACCTCACGAGTGGACTCTGGATCCTCCCACACTCCGCTCCATCTTTGCTTGCTGGGGCACTCCTCAGGTGGACCTCTTTGCAGCTCCTCACAACCATCAGCTGCCCCAGTTCTGTTCCAGACTCTTCTTTCCTCATCGTCTGGCCCCGGATGCATTCCTGCTCGACTGGACGGATCGGTTCCTCTATGCCTTTCCTCCACTGCCTCTGATGTTGCGGACGTTATTCAAACTCCGCAGAGACAGAGCCACCATGATTCTCATCGCCCTCGGTGGCCTTGTCAACACTGGTTCTCCCTCCTACTCCAGCTCAGCTCCAGGGAGCCCATTCCTCTTCCTGTGTTTCCTACTCTACTTACACAGCAGCATCAGTCTCTACTACATCCCAATCTGTCCTCGCTCCACCTGACAGCTTGGTTTCTCTCGGGCTGGCCTCCCCAGAGAATATATCTCAGCCTGTCCGTCGTATTCTGGATGCCTCCAGGAAACCGGCCACCCTCCAATGTTACCAGCAGAAGTGGACCCGGTTCTCCTCTTGGTGTCTGCTTCATCATCACGATCCCACCTCTTTGGCGGTGGAACCCGTACTGGACTATTTGCTCTCTCTCTCTGACGCTGGCCTCAAGTCGACCTCAATCAGAGTCCACCTCAGTGCCATCACTGCGTTCAATGTCAAACCACCTCTGAAGCCTCCTCCAGTTGTCTGGGACCTGAATGTGGTTTTATCAGCGCTCATGAAACCTCCGTTTGAGCCTCTTGCCACAACTTCGCTCAAATTTCTTACATGGAAGGTGCTTTTCCTCATTGCCATCACCTCTGCCAGGAGCTGCATGCACTGGTGGCTGACCCACCTTTCACTGTTTTTCACCATGACAAGGTGGTTCTGCGTACCCATCCTAAATTCCTTCCCAAGGTGGTCTCGGAATTTCACCTCAACCAGTCCATTGTGTTGCCTGTCTTTTTCCCTAAGCCCCATTCTCATCCTGGGGAACAAGCGTTGCACACGCTGGACTGTAAGCATGCCCTTGCTTACTACCTTGACCATACCAGGGCTCACCGCTCATCTCCTCAGCTCCTTTTGTCCTTCGACCCTAACCGTCTAGGTCGTCCTGTCTCCAAACGGACGCTTTCCAACTGGCTTGCTGCCTGCATTGCGTTCTGTTATGCTCGGGCCGGTCTCTCACTGGAAGGTGCTGTCACGGCCCACAGGGTCAGAGCTATGGCTGCTTCTGTGGCTTTCCTCCGTTCCACGCCCATCGAGGAAATCTGCAAGGCTGCCACTTGGTCCTCAGTTCACACATTCACTACTCACTACTGTCTGGATACCTTCTCCAGACGGGATGGGCACTTCGGCCAATCTGTATTACACAATTTATTTTCCTAATGGCCAACCATCCCTCCTCCCTCTCTGTTAGCTTGGTGGTCACCCATGCGTTAAGAATATGCTGCCTGCTTGCCTGGGATAAAGCACAGTTACTTACCGTAACAGGTGTTATCCAGGGACAGCAGGCAGATATTCTTACGACCCACCCACCTCCCCGGGTTGGCTTCTTAGCTGGCTTATCTTAACTGGGGACCATGCACTCCTCCGTCGGGCGGGAAGGCACTCGCGCAAGCGCGGTGCGGCCAACTAGAACTTTCTAGTGAAAAATGTCCGTACCGGGGCTCCGTCGGTGACGTCACCCATGCGTTAAGAATATCTGCCTGCTGTCCCTGGATAACACCTGTTACGGTAAGTAACTGTGCTTTACTGCTGAATTAGTCTTTTCAACACAAGACATGTATTCTGCTTTTTTTTTGGACTGCCGTCTGGCTTCGGCCATTTTCTGGGAGGATCATAGGAATACACTTAGAGCTCTAAGGCACTTTTGGACATATTTCTGCTGCAAAAATTGAATATTTGTGTGGAGAATTTATTGCGTCTTTCTAAAAGAGTTTTGATCATTATTTTAGATTTTGTACTGCAACATATTTAAATCATATCCTTTCATTGTAGCAATACCAAGATGCCATCAGAGCACAAAAAGCTGGGCGAAATGTGAATTTTGATGAGCTGCCAATACCTCCTGGTAAGTTCTTGCATAGTGTCTCCCGCAGAACTCTTTGCCAAATTCTGCATTTGCTAAAAAGTGGATTGATGTCTAAAAATCCACTAGCCACCAAGTCTGATTTAAATAGTTATGTGACCAGCAGCAGCACTGACTGCATATATTACCGTATTTTTCGCTTCATAAGACGCACTCCCCCCCCCCCAAAAAAAAAAGTGGGTGGAAATGCCTGTGTGTCTTATGAAGCGAATATAACATTTTTTTACCCATGCGGCAAAGGAGAGGCTTTCGGGTTAGCGGTAGGCTGCATGTCTGAATCGCTACAGTGAGTAACCCAAAGAAGAAACAATATTTTAGGGATGGATGTCACACAGAGGAAGGGGATTTGGCATAAAAAAGGAAAACTGCAATTTATTCCATCAGGCATAATTCAGGCGCAAAATTGGTCTGGCGCAAGAACAATGACGTGGGAGTATATGTCACTCCAAAGGGCAGGAGTGCACCAGATTTGTAACCTTCAGTGGATTAGAATTACTGTCGTACTTGTCAACTCCTGGGACATTGTTTTTGGGTTTGTTTGGGGATTTTTTTTAGGTCCTCTTCTCTCCTGCTATGGCAGAATTACTGCCCAGTTGCTCTCCAAGGTTCAAGAAACCGGCGGAGATCATTCATCTGAAACGGTGGCGGCGCTGCTGCAGTGAAGGGATTCTTCAGAGCTCCGAGACTACGCTTAGCTTGTCCAGATGGCTCGAGTTTCAGGTCAAAAGTCCTGGTTAGAACTGCGAAAGATCAAAAGTGCATCTGTAGTGAAGTGCAGCTGCGTACCTGCCGCAAAACCACAGAAAGAGACAAGGAAACGACTGCAGGGGCCCTCAGGATGTCCTGGTCAAGGCTTTGCTCTGGAATTCATTAATAATGATGTATGATGCATATTGAATTAACAGCAGCTGCATGGAACCCTCAGGTGCCGATGCCGGGGGTCTCTTCCCTCTATGGGCACAATTCCCCCTCAGCAGAGCCATGTGTAAGAGATGGCGGTTCAGTCGCAGGAGGACTGGGATGATGTGGACTTTACTTTTCCAATCTGAGTCCTCGGTAGCAGGTGATTCTGCATCACATCTAGGGGTGGGGGTGGGGGTGCTGGATCTTGACCAGGTAAAGGCTTTGGATCTCAGAGAGGACCTGACTACATGCAAGCTGTTTAAATCCTCTGCATTTTTATAGATAATTACAAAGTCTCTTCAAGGATTCCCAGAGTTTGTCCTTTTTCGCTGGGGATGCCGGGCAGTGGCTGCATATTATAAGTGTAACAGAACTGATTGACCCTTGGCAGGGTGGTAATGGCTCGATCCCAAATGTTGCACGCATGATTAATCTGGCGATTCTTCATTTCCATTTCGGCATACTTCAGCCAGATAGTAACATTTCGGTAGTCAACGTCTAAAGCCCACTCGTATATGCAGCGAGCCCTCTGTACTTCTTTCAGACTTTCTTCCCATTGTGCATACTTTATCCAGTTGCTGTTTACTGTCCTGTTTTTCCGTATGTTATCCTCAAATGTCTTTCTCTTCCGCAGCTTATAATAGTCACTGAGCTCTTTTTCATCAGTGATCTTCTGTTTGGGTGGTGGAGGGAAGGGAGGGACAGGGTGAAGAGCCTGGTAGGGAAGGGGAGACAGGGTGCAGAGCCTGGTAGGGAAGGGGGGACAGGGTGCAGAGCCTGGTAGGGAAGGGGGGACAGGGTGCAGAGCCTGGTAGGGAAGGGGGGACAGGGTGCAGAGCCTGGTAGGGAAGGGGGGACAGGGTGCAGAGCCTGGTAGGGAAGGGGGGACAGGGTGCAGAGCCTGGTAGGGAAGGGGGGACAGGGTGCAGAGCCTGGTAGGGAAGGGGGGACAGGGTGCAGAGCCTGGTAGGGAAGGGGAGACAGGGTGCAGAGCCTGGTAGGGAAGGGGGGACAGGGTGCAGAGCCTGGTAGGGAAGGGGGGACAGGGTGCAGAGCCTGGCAAGAAGTGTGGGGGGCTGGGTGTAAAGCTTGGGTTCAGAATGTATTTTTTCTTGTTTTCCTTCTCTAAATCTAGGGTGTGTCTTATGGTCAGGTGCATCTTATGGAGCGAAAAATACGGTATATTCTTTTTTTTTTTTTTTTTTTTATTGGCAGTTCTACAGATGAATATGGCTGTTTTATAAATGGAAAGGCCACATTTTTTATTCATCTACAAAAGGCATGGTTTGGGCTAGGGCACTGAGAAAATTTATATGTTCTGTGACAAAATTCAGCTGTTAATTATATATAATTAACAGCTGAATTGCCAGCAAGTAATTGAATGTCTGACTTAAGCATCTGTCTTAAATTATGCATGGATTTTCAAAACTGGTAGTGGTAATTTTATAAGATGACGTTTTAGGCAGCGTAAGGGCCACAGATTTGATATTCCAAAGCAGAAGCGATGTCATTAGGCTAAATAGCAACTTAAGCCCTTGGCTCCTTACTAACCCAGGATACTCTGTAACCATCAACAACTCAAACAGCACTTCTTTACTTCAGAAGTGGAGTGAAGGAATAACCTAAAGATTAATGTAGCGAATTGAGATCCTGGGGAACTGGATTCAACTCCTACTGCAGTATCTTGTGTCACTTAACCCTCATTTGCTCCAGGAGCAGGAACTAGGCCCACCTCTTACTGACTAGGATTGACAGGCAATATATAGGAACACATTTAGAATATCTCTTCTGCTAAGCTGGTAGAAAATTTCTATATTGATGGTATATCCATACACCCGCTGCCTTTCACTCTTTCATCTAAACATATGAATCAATTTTGGAAGGGATATAGGAATATGGGCACTTCTGTATATAGTGATTTATGGGCAGATTAAATAAAAAAATTTTCAAAGTATGTTGAATGTTAGGCTTCCTTTAAATACAAAATTGTTCCGCCTACAGTGATCTCCACCATAGTTGAATAGGGAGCAAACTAAATTGGGAGTACTGGTCGACAAGTCAATGAAGCTGTCTGCGCAATGCGTGGCGGTGGCGAAAAAGGTGAACAGAATGCTAGGAATGATTAAGAAAGGGATCATGAACAGACCAGAGAGGGTTATCATGCCGCTGTACCGGGCCATGGTACACCCTCACCTGGAATACTGCATCTAGCACTGGTCGCCATACATGAAGAAGGACACGGTACTACTCAAAAGGGTCCAGAGAAGAGCGACTAAAATGGGGCTGGAGGAGTTGCCGTACAACAAGAGATTAGAGAAACTGGGCCTCTTCTCCCTTGAAAAGAGGAGACTGAGATGGGACATGATAGAAACATAATAGATGATAGATACTGAAGGGAATAGACTTAGTAGATAAAGACAGACTGTTCACCCTCTCCAAGGTAGAGAGAACGAGAGGGCACTCTCTAAAGTTAAAAGGGATAGATTCCGTACATATGTAAGGAAGTTCTTCTTTACCCAGAGTGTTGGAAAACCGGAACGCTATTCCGGAGGTTGTTATAGGGGAAAACACCCTCCAGGGATTCAAGACAAAGTTAGACAAGTTCCTACTGAACCGGAACGTACACAGGTAGGGCTGGTCGCAGTTAGGGCACTGGTCTTTGACCTAAGGGCCGCCGCGGGAGCGGACTGCTGGGCATGATGGACCACTAGTCTGACACAGCAGCGGCAATTCTTATGTTCTTACATGTGTGTCATTTACATGATGATTGTGAATTTGTAGTTGTTTTCTTGAATTGTTACATTTGATATTTTGAATGAACTTAAAATATTTAGGGCTCATTTTACAAAGCCATGGTAGAGGTTTCTTCTACTGCAGGCTGGCAAGGTAAATGCTTCAACGCTCATAGGAATTCTTTGCGCATTGGAGCATTTACCTCACCAGCCTGCGGTAGAAACCTCTACCGCAGCTTTGTAAAAGCCAGCATTAAAGTAAAAAAAAAATAAAAAAAATCACCTAGAGAAATCTGACAAAATATGGACACCTTTCTTGAATTTGTATACCCATTGGGGTAGTAATATAGGCCAGACAATTTAATTTAACTACAGCCTTATTTTGCGAGATCTTTTTCTCTGAGATGAATAGCTGTGGAGAAGGGAAGGGAAGCATTGTTGGTTGTTCTCTGTCACTAAGCATTATTTTCTAGTTTTGTATTTTCCATTTTGAAGCTTTTTAATAAAAATAATTATAACAAAAAATAAGAAATTAATTACTGAATGTGCATTGAAATACAGGCAATGTAGCATTCTTCCATGATCCCTCATCTTTTGCCACCTATTTACACAAAGATAAGACAGAAGCTACTTGGACCTGGAGATATTCTGTATATAATGACTCTGTATATTCATACTTATCTTTTGTGGATATCATCTACATCTCTGAGAAACCAACTTTATTCATATTCCCAGAAATTGCCATCAACCAATTTTGAGTCCTCACCCCTTCCTAATGCAGCTACATTTCTACCTGTAATCATCAGAATAACTCCCAAACATTCTGATGTCCCTTGACCCTCATTGATAGCCACGCAAAAAAAAAAAAAAAAAATACATTGCCCTTACAAATCTATTAACCTTTCTCCTAAAATTCATACATATACAGTTTTACTTGGGACCTGGGTTGGCCATTATTGGAAATAGGATACTGAGCTTGATAGATCTTCAGTCTGTCGCAATATGGCAATTATGTTCTTAGTGGTAGCAAATTAACCAGACAGTCCTTTTTCCTTTATGTGGTAGTTTTCCCAAAAATAGTCTAATGCCACCACAACAATAAAACCTGTCCCTTTTACCCCTCTTAAAAGATCAGTCCTCTCTTTATCCCAAGTGGTTCCCTTGCTACGATATCTCACTATAAGCATATATCTCCAGTGCTGAAGCAATTACATTGGTTGTCCATGGAGTACCGTCTTGGGTACAAAATTTTGACCATAATACATCATATACTCTACGGGGAGGCACCAGAATATTTGGTTGAGGCACTGAGAAGATATATGCCAAAACGCAAACTATGCTCACAAACGGCAATGAGACTGTCCCTTGAACAAACTTATGATGCACACTTTAAAAATACCTGGATGGCAGCGATCTTGGTGGCTGGGCCAAGGCTATGGAATACAATGAAGGGTTTATTGAGGTTGTGTTCTGAATTTAGATCCTTTAAAAAACTGTTAAAAAACCCATCTATTTGTTAGAGCTTTCCATAAATAAGATGTTGGTAGCTCTTTCACAAGGATCAAATTTGAACTGGGGCACTGATATTTTATGTGATTTTCAATTGTGTATAGATGTTCGAGTCTATACATTTTTAAGTATGTCTTTTTACATTATGTATGTGAACCTGTAATCTAGAAATTTTAAAAATAAATAAATGTTGTGCCTTTTTTTTTTTTTAATTTTTAATTCCTTTTTTCATACTACAGCAAGTGTATCATAAAAAATTATACGATCTCATAAAATATACACTTGATTTTCTTACATGTATCATTGTAAATACAATATGTCATTCTAAATTAATATACAATGATATCTGAAAATGTATGTATTATATAGTATGTATCCTCTTAATATTGTTGCGCTGTCGCACAAATACTTCTTGTACTGTCATAAGATAATAGTGGAGACTAACGGGGATCTCAAGTGCTCACAGCCAGAGATTTGGTACGTTTTTCAAAGTCACTGACTAATATCGTGAGCTATCATCAGTCCCGTATATTTTCTCCATATCTATGATAAGTACATTTTTTAACTTTTATTTTTTTCTTTTTAATAAATCATTTAAATTATTCTTATAAATTATTTATAAAATCTATATAGACATATGTCTTCATGCGCTGCTATTCCATATAGTGCAGGATTACTTAGCTTGTTTTTTCTGTTTTCTTGTTTCTCCTAGTAATTTATTCCACTTCGATATTTTAAATCACTTCTTTTAATTTCACTTCACTTCACTTCTACGGAAGATCTCCGTTTCGCCCCCAAGCTTTAACGCGGGGCTTCATCAGGAAAGCGATAATCATTCACTACAGAGAAAGCAAACTCTATTAACTTACTTCTAAAAAGGTAGCTAAAATGCTAACTATCACATTATACACTATTTGCGCTGACATTAGGAAATATGGCGCTAGCTAATGGGAACACCGTTTATTTCTCTCTTAATAATATTATCATTTACCTTATACTTATAGTTTTAATTTTAATTCTAATGTTATGTTTTAATTCTTTTGAAAACATTAAGCTACTAAACAACCTACCATATCTAGGCAGCTATCCACGCTCTCATATAGCAAAAATCACCTAGGTCGTTTTCGAACCTAACTATCACATTTTCACATACCTCGCATTTATCCATAGCACACTCCTTACAAAACCAGGAGCCTCAGAGGCACTCACTTCTACTCCGGGTTCCCAACATGTAAAGAACGGAGAATATGTTAACTCGACAAACATACTCATTTAAAGCCTGACCTTGGCGTCTGACGACACATCCGGTGGACATGAAGAGTATAACGCCCCATTCAAGCCCCATCCATTTAAGAATACGTCATCTATTTACTACATATTTACATCAACAGCTGACCCTATATTATACACACCGTTTCAAGCATTACCACCACTTTCATACATTCATTATATCTATTTCCTTTACTCTTATTTTTGTTTTTGTTTGCACTCATCGTTTAAAAGAAGGTCTGCCAATTAATGGCTATATTTAACCCTTGAGGTTGCAGACTACCCAAACGATCAATCCACCGTTGTTCTGTTTGTAACAACTTTTTCCCCCTATCCCCTCCCCTTACTGAAACCTCAATCTTATCAATAATCATACACTTAAGTTGATAAAAATCATGATTATTTTGCATACAATGGGCTACAAGCGGGGCTTCTTTTCTATGATGATTAAGACAAGATTTATGCTCCGCCATCCGAATATTAAACTGTCTCGTCGTTTTCCCAACATAAATTTTGTGGCAAGGGCACATGATAATATACACTACATGATCTGATTTACACGTAGTTTTGTGTTGTAATTTATATTGCCTATGATTTCTAGGATGTTCGAAGACACTACCTTGGATCGTCAATGGACAGATCTGGCACCTACCACATTTTAAATGAGACCCATCCCGGTCTATACTACCCTGCTCCAAGCTAGGTTTATAGCGAAGATGTTCCCTAAAGTTCCTACCTCTACTGTAGGTCAACCTTAATTGAGAATGTTCAAAACAAGGACTGCGTTGCACTATCCTCCAGTGGTTACGAATAACTGTGGCTATGTGTTCAGATTCAGCATTGTGTCTAAGTATAAACGTATGTACTTCTTTATCTATATCAAACCCCCTGCCACTATCTTGACTATAAGGATTTCTAAGGTTAGATGACTCAGAAGAACGTAAAAGCCATTCTGGATGGTTATGTTTCGCCCTACGGTAAGACTTCTTTATCACTTTTCCAGGATACCCTCTATTTTTTAAATTCTTTGCTAACTTATTCGCTGAGGATTTGAAATCTTCTATATGGGTGCATACTCGCCTAAACCTTAAAAATTGCGCTAAAGGTAGGCTATCTTTTAGGACTGTGGGGTGACAGCTGTCATACTGTAGCAGGGTAGTGACATCTGTGGGTTTCGTATACAATTTAGACTCAAGATGATTTTCTACTATCGTTACCCACGTGTCAAGAAAATTAATACCCAAACTTGACTGGGTATAAGTAAACTGAATGTTGCTATCTCTGCTGTTAAGCCATTCTACAAACTCTAAAAGATGATTTTGAGAACCCTGCCAGATCATAAAGACATCATCTATGTATCTCTTCCAACCTGTTACATATGCACTCCAATTATGGAGAGTCAAAAAGATCTCTTCATAATTTTTCATGTACAGGTTGGCTACTGAGGGAGCACATGTGGCCCCCATAGCCACCCCTTTGGTCTGTAGATACAATTTCTGTCCATCAGTGAAAAAATTATTTTTTAAAGTTAGCTCTAAAAGATCTAAAATGAATTCAGTGGGACTTTGATGTGGACGAGGTCGAGTGTCCAAAGCTTCTCGTGCTACTATCAAACACTTATCCTGGGGAAGAGAGGTGTATAGTGACACCACATCTAGTGTTACCAAAATCGTAGGGTTGTCCCTTAAGTCTATCGACTGCAACCATAGTAAAAATTGACTCGTGTCCTTTATGTAGGAACTGCCCTGTGTAACTAGAGGTTTCAAAAATTGATCTACATATTTAGAGAGAGGCTCAAGGATGGAATCTATCGATGAAATAATCGGTCTCCCCGGTGGTTTATGTAAACTTTTGTGGATTTTAGGTGCCAAATACATCCACGGTACAGTACTATGCTCCTTATTTAGGAACTGGAATTCACGCTTGGTAACGAACCCATCGTCAAAACCCTCCTGGGTTAACCTCAATATGCATGTTTTTAGTTGTGCGGTGGGATCAATATCAAGTAATCTATATGTAGCATTATCTGACAACTGTCGAGCAAGTTCATACTGATAGTCTACCATCTTCCAAATGACTGTCGCTCCACTATAGTCTCCACTATTATCTTATGACAGTACATGAAGTATTTGTGCGACAGCGCAACAATATTAAGAGGATAGTGTGTTTCACAAAATTAAATTAAGTGGTGATTAATTATATAGTATGTATAACAATTGTTACTAAAATTTAAAGCCCTCCCTCCCCTCCCCTCCCCTCCCACTACAAATTACAATTATAATAAAGATATTGACAAATACATATATATTATGAGATAAAAAACATAAAATTATACCCACCCACCTCCCCTCCTAACAGATATTTTATTATGGGAAAATGGTATCATTCATTACAGAATTCTGCTAATGTCCCCAAATCTTCTGAAATTTACCAAAAATAACCTCTCTGTGTTGCTAATGCACGCTCCATTTTATATATATGGCATACGGAATTCCACCAGAAGTTATAGTTTAGCCTATCATAATTTTTCCAATTGTATGTTGTTTGTTGTACTGCTACCCCAGTCAATATAAATAAAAGTTTGTTATTGTTTGAAGAAATTTGACTCTTTGCTCTCATTGCTGTGCTGAATAAAATAGTATCATAAGTCAAGGCTACTGGATTATCCAACATCCTATTTATTTGCGGCCAAATTGACTTCCAAAATAATAATATGAATGGACAATAGAATAAAATGTAATGTAATGTAATTTATTTCTTATATACCGCTACATCCGTTAGGTTCTAAGCGGTTTACAGAAAATATACATTAAGATTAGAAATAAGAAAGGTACTTGAAAAATTCCCTTACTGTCCCGAAGGCTCACAATCTAACTAAAGTACCTGGAGGGTAATAGAGAAGTGAAAAGTAGAGTTAGAGGAAAAATAAAAATAAAATAAACATTTTAACAAGACAGCATTGATCTAAATACTTTGGAAGGTAGAAGAGAGGAGAGAAAGGAATAGAAGCATGATGAAGTGATGAAGTGGAGCAAGTAAGTGTAGGAGGAGTGATTGACGTTTCCAGTTTGCAAGTTGACCAATTTGCAAGTGTACCCAGACTGGAAGCCTTCAAAAATGCTATTTTCATGCTAGCCTGGTGGATCTTACACAGGGTATCAGGGTTTCTTTCCTGAGTCAGGTTTAGATGACAATGCCAATGCCAACATCTATTAAACTTAGAGCTATCTAGTTTTTGTAAACGAACAGGGGTCCAAAAAGCTCTATGCAACAGAAAAAACCATGTTTGTCTCATAGATGCTGAAACTGAAATGTTGTGCCTTTTATCACCTAAACTCTTCCTTCCTCAGGATTCCCTCCAATACCTGGCATGGAACATTCAGGAGGTGAGAGCACCATTGCTGGCATTCTGGAATCTGCCAGCAAACTTGCAAATACAGAACTGAAAGAAGAGGACGATGGGGAAGATGAGGTATAGTGCACTTTTTCTATAAAGGGCTATATTTGGTTGATTATGCATATGTAATACATCTTAACAAGAGTACTGAAAATGAAAAATCTGCATACAAATTATTTTCCCATACATTATTTGCGCTTCTCAACCCTCTCCTGGGGACACACCTAGCCAGTCTGGTTTTCTGGATTACCACAATGAGTATGTAAGAGATACATTTGCATCCAGACCTTTAATGGAAGAAGTAACTAACTTGATAGTCGCACACACAAGGGATGATACTGTCTGCACATACTATAGCCTTAATAGCAGGACATGTTTATCCACTCCTACCCTAGCTAACTTACAAGCACTATTCTGACTTTGTGCAACTTTCTTCAAATTAGTCCCCTTATTTTCTAACTTCTGTTACTCTATTAGGAGATACTCCTTCCATTAAAATGTTTTAATGCATATTTTGATGGCATTGTAATGTAGCATACTATGCTATACTATGTATTGTTAATTGAATATTTTTACTATTGTAATTGTCTATTGCTTAGGTTTGACTTATTCTTGTTGTACACTGCCTTGAGTGAATTCCTTCAAAAAGATGGCAAATAAATCCTAATAAATAAAAAAGTATTTATTTACTGGGATTTATTAACAGCATTTATGAAAAAGATTCACCCAAGATGGGCTTGAGTGATTGACATAAAGCTTATAATTTTGTTAACAGCATTACAATATTAAAATGACCAAATAGAAGCAAATCAATGAGGTAAACTTGGAATCGCAATTTGAATTCTAGTAGTAGGACTAACATGATACAGTATCAGAAATATAGACATTTTAACAGCACTAAAAGGTATCATCTACACGGGAAAATTGGGAAAATCTCTCTTCTTCAGAATCACAGGGCTTTGGAATAATCTTACTGCCCCACTACGGAATCAGGGCTCCTTCCATAAGCACCTGAAAACTAGACTTTTCACAAAAATGTAATGCTCTCCTCCCCCTATACTACTCAACCTCCATACCCAATGTGTTATTCCTTCCTATATTAAGCTCTTGTAAACCGTGCTGAGCTCTGTAATTATGGAGAGGATGCGGTATATAAACTTAAGGTTTAGTTTAGTTTAGCGCTATAAAACAATCATATATGATGATGTCAGAATACGAATGATATCCAAATAGGGCAATCCAAAAAGGACAACCTCTACGATATTGAAGACAACACAATGTAAAGTAGAGATATAGAGACCTTTCCAAAGGGATCTTTATTTAAATTCTGAACCAATACTGATTCTGCACGGCCAGTGTTTTGGCACAATATGAGTGTCGCCTTCAGGAGTCCAATCTTTAATGCATTCGCATATGGATAGATCAGACCAGCATGACAAAACATGGATATGATACTCCTGATGTCAGCAGAATATAAATGAAACACCTTAACAGATCCATGTCAGAACATTCAAATAATGGATACTGTATGATGCCAACACTATTGATATAGTACAATGAAACTTCTTAATATGTAGATGAGGGGTAAGTACAGCTGAGAGATATAGACAGGACAAGATAGTAGAGACCCAGGAGACCCATTTTTTCTTTATAAATCTTTATTCTTTAGCACTCTCCAGACCAGTAGAGGTTAACTTTACGAATGGGTATATATCTAATCATGACCAGCAGGTGGAGACTGAAAACAAAACTTTGGGACAGTATATCCTAGCCCCTCCTCTCTATTTCCCTCAGTCTTCTTTCAGTCTCCAGCAGGTGTTGAGTGATCTGTACCCATCTCCCTTGGTAGGGCTGTTGGAATTTGTTTAGGGGGTTTTTTGTCCCTGTTTTTAGCCGGACGGAGCTTGGGCGGACTCTGTTTGGGGGTTCGTCCGACCTCGGGGGTGTCAAACCCGGCGGGTCACGAGCGGGGTCCCTCCCCCCACTTCCTCCACCTCCCCACATTTTTTTAGAGGAGCCTCAGCAGTAAGCCTTGCCCCCTAAATCAAGCAAGGCATATTGCTTTGAGAGCCTGTGGAGTCTGTTCTGTAAAAAAAAAAAAAAAAAATCCTGAGGTAGTGCTGGTCTGGAGGGTTGTATCCCTTTAAGAAAACTGTATTTTACTGTATTTTTTCACCTAACCGGCACTTTTTTGCAGCTAGGTCGCGTATGGAGCAATGAGCACTTCTAAAGGGAAAAAGTGCTCATTGTGCTCCAGACGCGAGGCACTCGCGGCCGGCCTGTGCAAGCGGTGTTCAGGCCGGTGCGGTGGAGGAGCTCCGTCGGCAGCGGCTGCAGGCGCCCAGAGCTCCCCGCCGATGGTGCCTCGCGAGTCGGCAGGGAACGGTGGGGAAGCCCGGTCTTCTCCGTCCGCCCACGGAGGGATTCCCCGAACCGCCGACGGTCGGGTTTTAGAGGATTCCCTCTCAGCTGATTTTTTGACAGCTGATGCCGGCTTGCCTGCTTTAGCGGCTGAGACTATTCAGGTTTCTCAGCCGCTTCAGGCTATGGAGGGAGCTTTTTTGGCGGGAAAACCGCCATCTTCTCTGTCTGGCCCCTCCATTTTGTCTTCCACCTCAGGTGACCTTCCCCCTGTTTTGACTATGCAGGGGCAAGGTTCTGCTGGGTCCCCTGCTGTGGCAGGGAGAACCTTGGGACCCTCGGGGGGTTTTTCTCCTGAATTTTTCTTTTCTTTATGCAGAGCCTATTTTCAGGCGGCTGGGGGTCCCGGTTGCGCCCAGGGGGTTTCGGGGGGTGGGTTTTCCTCCGCGCTCCCTGCGGCTTTGCCTCTCTCGTCTGACGTGACGTCCCCTCCGCCGCCTCCCTTGTCCAAGCGTCCGCGGGTGTCGTGGGACGAGACTTTGTGGTCGGAGGAACGTGTCGGTCTGGAGGAGGACCTGGACCCTTCGGAGGAATTCCAGGACTCTGGAGGGGACGGAAGCTGGCGGCGGGTTGTCGGATTTCCCGTTCTCCAGTGACGAGGCGTCCGTGGTGCGCCTTTTTCAGAAAGATGAGCTGCCTGACCTTATTCAGCAGGTTTCTGCGTTTTTGCGTTTTGAGGACGCGCCGCCGGAGACTCCGCGTGTGGGGGACCCCCTGTTACGGGGGATCCGTTCCGTTTCCCGCTCTTTTCCTATGCATCAGGATATTCGGGATATTATTCTGGAGCAGTGGAAAACGCCGGAGACGCCGTTTCGGCTGGCGCGCAGCATGGCTCGCCTGTATCCCATTCCGGAAGGGGATCGGGCTACGTTAGCTTCGCCAGTCGTGGATGCGGTGGTCTCGGCAATTTCCAAGCGGCATACCGTGCCTGTTGAGGGCGGTTCTGCCTTGCGGGACTCTGAGGAGCGCAAATTGGAGAGCATCCTTAAGCAAAATTTTCAGGTCTCTGCCTTTGGGGTCCAGGCGGCTATTTGTGGGGGACTGGTCGCTCGCGCCGTGTTTCGGTGGGCGGAGCGGGTCTTGGATCGAGAGTCTGACGACTGGTCTCTGGTGGATCAGGAGGTAGCGAAGATTGAGATGGCGGCCTCATTCCTCTCAGATGCTCTATATGACTTGGTGCGGATCTCGGCTAAGTCTATGGCTTTTGGCGTGGCCGCAAGGCGTGTGTTGTGGCTGCGCGCTTGGGCGGCGGATGCTGCGTCCAAAGCTAAGCTTACTGAATTTCCCTTTCGGGGGTCGTTTTGGTTTGGAGAGGACTTGGATAAGTTGATTCAGACTTTGTCGGACTCGAAAGTTCCCCGTCTGCCGGAGGACCGTGCCCGTCCGGCGTCTCGGGGGGGTGCGGCCCGGGGGCGTTTGCGGGATTTTCGCAAGTATCGCCCTGGGCGTGGGGCTGCTTCTTTCCAGTCTCCGGGATTTTCCCGGGGTCGGTTCTTCCAGCGCATGCAGCCCTTTCGGGGGGCCCGTCGGGGGGCAGGGAATCCCTCCGCCGGTTCCCCCGCTTCCCGTCCTGCACAATGACGCCTTGCCGGCGCCCCCTTTGGTTCCGGTGGGGGCCCGGCTGCGCGAATTTTTCCCCAAATGGGCCGAGATCACGTCCGATCAGTGGGTCCTGGAGGTGGTGCGGGACGGTTATGCCCTGGAGTTCGCCCGCTCTCTGCCGGATTTTTTCCTCGCTTCTCCATGTCAGACTCCGGGGAAGACGCAGGCTTTTCGCCAGACCCTTCAGCGCTTGCTAGATCTCAGGGCAGTTGTTCCGGTGCCCCCTCCGGAGTGGGGCACGGGCAGGTACTCCATTTACTTTGTGGTGCCCAAGAAGGAGGGGACCTTTCGGCCCATCCTCGATTTGAAAGGGGTCAACAGGGCTCTCAAGATTCCCTCTTTCCGTATGGAAACTCTGCGGTCGGTCATTCTGGCGGTTCAGCCGGGGGAGTTTCTCACTTCTCTCGATCTGACGGAGGCCTACTTGCATGTTCCCATTCGGGCCTCTCATCAGCGTTTCCTGCGCTTTGCGATCTTGGGTCGGCACTTTCAGTTCTGTGCGCTTCCCTTTGGGCTGGCCACGGCTCCTCGGACGTTCACCAAGGTGATGGTGGTCGTCGCGGCAGCCTTGCGGTCGGAGGGCATCCTGGTACACCCCTACCTGGACGACTGGTTAATTCGGGCAAAGTCGTTGCAGGAAAGCTCCCGGTTTACTGCTCGGGTGGTGGAGTTTCTCCGGTCGCTGGGCTGGGTGGTCAACCTTTCCAAGAGTCGGTTGGTCCCGGCTCAGCGTCTGGAGTACCTAGGGGTGCTGTTCGACACCTCTTTGGGGAGGGTCTTCCTCCCAGAGGGCCGGGTGAGCAAATTGCAATCTCAGATTCGCCTGCTTTTGGCGTCCCGGTGTCCTCGGGCGCGAGATTTCCTCCAGGTCTTGGGGTCGATGGCGGCGTCCCTGGACGTGGTGAGGTGGGCGCGGGCCCACATGCGTCCTCTCCAGTATGCTCTGCTCCGGAGGTGGTCTCCCCAGAGGCACGGGATGGATGTTCCGGTCCCCCTGCGAGGCTTGGCGCGCTGC
Organism: Geotrypetes seraphini; assembly: GCF_902459505.1. Taxonomy (NCBI): domain Eukaryota; kingdom Metazoa; phylum Chordata; class Amphibia; order Gymnophiona; family Dermophiidae; genus Geotrypetes; species Geotrypetes seraphini. The sequence goes on from NC_047095.1 coordinate 58,923,256, forward strand.
AGTCTGCGTTGGTGGCTCCAGACCCCTCACCTAGTTCAGGGGGTGGGTCTGGATCTCCCGCAGTGGACGGTGCTCCTGACGGATGCGAGTCTCCTGGGTTGGGGGGCTCAGTGTTTGGGTCACTCAGCTCAGGGCACCTGGTCCGCGGAGGAGGCCGCCTGGTCGATCAACGTGTTGGAGACCAGAGCGGTCCGTCTGGCGCTTTTGGTTTTCCACTCCCTGTTGCTGGGCAAGTCGGTCAGAGTGCTGTCGGACAATGCCACGGCGGTGGCTTAGGTCAATCGTCAGGGGGGCACCAAGAGCACTCAGGTGGCGCAGGAGGCGGCTCTGCTCATGGTTTGGGCGGAATCCCATCTGCTGGACCTCTCGGCCTCTCATATAGCCGGAGTAGAAAATGTTCAGGCAGACTTCCTCAGTCGTCACTTTCTAGATCCAGGAGAGTGGTGTCTCGGCGCCGAGGCGTTTCAGTTGATAGTGCAGGCTTGGGGGCAGCCCCTGATGGACCTGATGGCCACGGGTGGCAACGCCAAAGTGCCCCGCTTCTTCAGTCGTCGCAGGGACGGTCTGGCCGAGGGTCTGGATGCTCTGGTCCAGCAGTGGCCAACGGAGGGGCTGTTGTATGTGTTCCCTCCTTGGCCGCTGGTGGGCAGAGTGCTTCTTCGCATTGTTCACCATCCGGGTTTGGTGGTGCTGGTGGCGCCGGATTGGCCTCGCCGTCCGTGGTATGCGGATCTGGTGAGGCACCTGGTAGCGGATCCTCTTCCTCTGCCTCTCTCGGACGACCTTCTGATGCAGGGTCCCATTCCCATGTTCGACCCGTCTCCCTTCTGTCTTACGGCGTGGCTCTTGAAAGGGGTCGCCTTAGCAAGAAGGGATATTCAGACAAGGTGATCTCTACACTGTTGGGGTCCCGGAGGCTTTCTACCTCTCGGGCTTATGTGCGGGTTTGACGTCTCTTTGAGGAATGGTGTCGGGCGCGGGGAGTGACCTCTTTTCGCGCTTATCTGCCTAACATTCTGGAGTTCTTGCAGGATGGCCTGGATAGAGGCCTGGCTTGGTCTTCTCTCCGGGTTCATATTGCGGCCCTGTCGGCCTTTCGAGGGTTGGTGTCAGGTCAGCGTTTATCGGCTCTTCCTGATGTGATTCGGTTTTTGCGGGCGGCCAAGTTGCTTAGGCCTCCCCTACGGCCCTCGGTTCCCTCTTGGGATCTTAATCTGGTTCTCTCTGTTTTGGTGCGTCCGCCTTTCGAGCCCTTGGACGACTGTTCTTTGAAGGACCTTACTTTGAAGGCGGTCTTTTTGGTGGCCATTACTTCTGCTAAGCGTGTTTCTGAGCTGCAGGCTTTCTCTTGTAGGGCTCCCTTCTTGGAGTTTTCTAGGGAGCGGGTCTTCTTGCGGCCTGTTCCTTCCTTTCTGCCGAAGGTTGTTTCTCCTTTTCATGTCAATCAATCGGTGGTTCTCCCGGTCTTGGGTGGTCGGGAGGGCTCTTCTGAGCAACGGCAGCTGCGCAAGTTGGATGTCGGTCGGGTCCTTCGCTCTTATGTGCAGCGGACCCAGGAATTCCGGAAGTCCGATCATCTCTTTGTCCTCCTGGCGGGTCCTCGTCGGGGAGCGGGCGCTTCTAAGGCTACTATTGCGCGCTGGATCAAGGAGACGATTGCTTCCGCTTATCTTCTGAAACAGCAGCCTGTTCCGGAGTTTCTCAAGGCTCATTCCACTCGGGGTCAGGCGGCTTCTTGGGCTGAGTCGTCGCTCGTGCCTCCAGTGGATATTTGTAAGGCTGCGGTTTGGTCCTCCTTGCATTCCTTTGTTCGTCATTATCGGGTTGATGTGCAGGCGCGTCGGGACGCGGTGTTCGGTGAGCGTGTACTGGTATCGGCCCTTCGGGGGTCCCGCCCGTGAGAGGGACTGCTTTGGTACGTCCCATTCGTAAAGTTAACCTCTACTGGTCTGGAGAGTGCTAAAGAAGGAGAAATTAGGTTCTTACCTGCTAATTTACTTTCTTTTAGCTTCTCCAGACCAGTAGAGGTCCCCACCCTGTCTGTTGTTGTTGTTGTTGGGGCTGTTGCGCGGGCAGTTTTTGGTTTTTGCTGCGGGTTCTAGTATTTTTCTAGGGCCGGGGAGAATTGAAGAACAGCGGCTGTGGCTCGGCTGGCTTAGCTGGCGAGCTGTGGGGACATTCTTCCTTCGGGAATTTCTCCTCTGCATTTTCCAACAGCATTTTGGGTATGTTATTTGTTACTCCTTTTGGAGTATTGTTTTTTCTCTCTGTTGTTTTCCAGTTCTTGGTTCTGCTTGGCTATTCGGCAGACTGAGGGAAATAGAGAGGAGGGGCTAGGATATACTGTCCCAAAGTTTTGTTTTCAGTCTCCACCTGCTGGTCATGATTAGATATATACCCATTCGTAAAGTTAACCTCTACTGGTCTGGAGAAGCTAAAAGAAAGTAAATTAGCAGGTAAGAACCTAATTTCTCCTTCTCTGTCTGGCCCCTCCATTTTGTCTTCCACCTCAGGTGACCTTCCCCCTGTTTTGACTATGCAGGGGCAAGGTTCTCCTGGGTCCCCTGCTGTGGCAGGGAGTCCCTTGGGACCCTCGGGGGGTTTTTCTCCTGAATTTTTCTTTTCTTTATGCAGAGCCTATTTTCAGGCGGCTGGGGGTCCCGGTTGCGCCCAGGGGGTTTCGGGGGGTGGGGTTTCCTCCGCGCTCCCTGCGGCTTTGCCTCTCTCGTCTGACGTGACGTCCCCTCCGCCGCCTCCCATGTCCAAGCGTCCGCGGGTGTCGTGGGACGAGACTTTGTGGTCGGAGGAACGTGTCGGTCTGGAGGAGGACCTGGACCCTTCGGAGGAATTCCAGGACTCTGGAGGGGACGGAAGCTGGCGGCGGGTTGTCGGATTTCCCGTTCTCCAGTGACGAGGCGTCCGTGGTGCGCCTTTTTCAGAAAGATGAGCTGCCTGACCTTATTCAGCAGGTTTTTGAGTTTTGAGGACGCGCCGCCGGAGACTCCGCGTGTGGGGGACCCCCTGTTACGGGGGATCCGTTCCGTTTCCCGCTCTTTTCCTATGCATCAGGATATTCGGGATATTATTCTGGAGCAGTGGAAAACGCCGGAGACGCCGTTTCGGCTGGCGCGCAGCATGGCTCGCCTGTATCCCATTCCTGAAGGGGATCGGGCTACGTTAGCTTCGCCAGTCGTGGATGCGGTGGTCTCGGCAATTTCCAAGCGGCATACCGTGCCTGTTGAGGGCGGGTTCTGCCTTGCGGGACTCTGAGGAGCGCAAATTGGAGAACATTCTTAAGCAAAATTTTCAGGTTTCTGCTTTTGGGGTCCAGGCGGCTATTTGTGGGGGTCTGGTCGCTCGCGCCGTGTTTCGGTGGGCTGAGCGTGTCTTGGATCGAGAGTCTGACGACTGGTCTCTGGTGGATCAGGAGGTAGCGAAGATTGAGATGGCGGCCTCATTCCTCTCAGATGCTCTATATGACTTGGTGCGGATCTCGGCTAAGTCTATGGCTTTTGGCGTGGCCGCAAGGCGTGTGTTGTGGCTGCGCGCTTGGGCGGCGGATGCTGCGTCCAAAGCTAAGCTTACTAAATTTCCCTTTCGGGGGTCGTTTTTGTTTGGAGAGGACTTGGATAAGTTGATTCAGACTCTGTCGGACTCGAAGGTTCCCCGTCTGCCGGAGGACCGTGCCCGCCCGGCGTCTCAGGGGGGTGCGGCCCGGGGGCGTTTGCGGGAATTTCGCAAGTATCGCCCTGGGCGTGGGGCTGCTTCTTTCCAGTCTCCGGGATTTTCCCGGGGTCGGTTCTTCCAGCACATGCAGCCCTTTCGGGGGGCCCGTCGGGGGGCAGGGAATCCCTCCGCCGGTTCCCCCGCTTCCCATCCTGCACAATGACGCCTTGCCGGCGCCCCCTTTGGTTCCGGTGGGGGCCCGGCTGCGCGATTTTTTTTCCCCAAATGGGCCGAGATCACGTCCGATCAGTGGGTCCTGGAGGTGGTGCGGGACGGTTATGCCCTGGAGTTCGCCCGCTCTCTGCCGGATTTTTTCCTCGCTTCTCCATGTCAGACTCCGGGGAAGACGCAGGCTTTTCGCCAGACCCTTCAGCGCTTGCTGGATCTCAGGGCAGTTGTTCCGGTGCCCCCTCCGGAGTGGGGCACGGGCAGGTACTCCATTTACTTTGTGGTGCCCAAGAAGGAGGGGACTTTTCGGCCCATCCTCGATTTGAAAGGGGTCAACAGGGCTCTCAAGATTCCCTCTTTCCGTATGGAAACTCTGCGGTCGGTCATTCTGGCGGTTCAGCCAGGGGAGTTTCTCACTTCTCTCGATCTGACGGAGGCCTACTTGCATGTTCCCATTCGGGCATCTCATCAGCGTTTCCTGCGCTTTGCGATCTTGGGTCGGCACTATCAGTTCTGTGCGCTTCCCTTTGGGCTGGCCACGGCTCCTCGGACGTTCACCAAGGTGATGGTGGTCGTCGCGGCAGCCTTGCGGTCGGAGGGCATCCTGGTACACCCCTACCTGGACGACTGGTTAATTCGGGCAAAGTCGTTGCAGGAAAGCTCCCGGGTTACTGCTCGGGTGGTGGAGTTTCTCCGGTCGCTGGGCTGGGTGGTCAACCTTTCCAAGAGTCGGTTGGTCCCGGCTCAGCGTCTGGAGTACCTAGGGGTGCTGTTCGACACCTCCTTGGGGAAGGTCTTCCTCCCAGAGGGCCGGGTGAGCAAATTGCAATCTCAGATTCACCTGCTTTTGGCGTCCCGGTGTCCTCGGGCGCGAGATTTCCTCCAGGTCTTGGGGTCGATGGCAGCGTCCCTGGACGTGGTGAGGTGGGCGCGGGCCCACATGCGTCCTCTCCAGTATGCTCTGCTCCGGAGGTGGTCTCCCCAGAGGCACGGGATGGATGTTCCGGTTCCCCTGCGAGGCTTGGCGCGCTGCAGTCTGCGTTGGTGGCTCCAGACCCCTCACCTAGTTCAGGGGGTGGGTCTGGATCTCCCGCAGTGGACGGTGCTCCTGACGGATGCGAGTCTCCTGGGTTGGGGGGCTCAGTGTTTGGGTCACTCAGCTCAGGGCACCTGGTCCGCAGAGGAGGCCGCCTGGTCGATCAACGTGTTGGAGACCAGAGCGGTCCGTCTGGCGCTGTTGGCTTTCCACTCCCTGTTGCTGGGCAAGTCGGTCAGAGTGCTGTCGGACAATGCCACGGCGGTGGCTTATGTCAATCGTCAGGGGGGCACCAAGAGCACTCAGGTGGCGCAGGAGGCGGCTCTGCTCATGGTTTGGGCGGAGTCCCATCTGCTGGACCTCTCGGCCTCTCATATAGCCGGAGTAGAAAATGTTCAGGCAGACTTCCTCAGTCGTCACTTCCTAGATCCAGGAGAGTGGTGTCTCGGCGCCGAGGCGTTTCAGTTGATAGTGCAGGCTTGGGGGCAGCCCCTGATGGACCTGATGGCCACGGGTGGCAATGCCAAAGTGCCCCGCTTCTTCAGTCGTCGCAGGGACGGTCTGGCCGAGGGTCTGGATGCTCTGGTCCAGCAGTGGCCAACGGAGGGGCTGTTGTATGTGTTCCCTCCTTGGCCGCTGGTGGGCAGAGTACTTCTTCGCATTGTTCACCATCCGGGTTTGGTGGTGCTGGTGGCGCCGGATTGGCCTCGCCGTCCGTGGTATGCGGATCTGGTGAGGCACCTGGTGACGGATCCTCTTCCTCTGCCTCTCTCGGACGACCTTCTGATGCAGGGTCCCATTCCCATGTTCGACCCGTCTCCCTTCTGTCTTACGGCGTGGCTCTTGAAAGGGGTCGCCTTAGCAAGAAGGGATATTCAGACAAGGTGATCTCTACACTGTTGGGGTCCCGGAGGCTTTCTACCTCTCGGGCTTAGGTGCGGGTTTGGCGTCTATTTGAGGAATGGTGTCGGGCGCGGGGAGTGACCTCTTTTCGCGCTTCTCTGCCTATCATTCTAGAGTTCTTGCAGGATGGCCTGGATAGAGGCCTGGCTTGGTCTTCTCTCCGGGTTCACCTTGCGGCCCTGTCGGCCTTTCGAGGGTTGGTGTCAGGTCAGCGTTTATCGGCTCTTCCTGATGTGATTCGGTTTTTGCGGGCGGCCAAGTTGCTTAGGCCTCCCCTACGGCCCTCGGTTCCCTCTTGGGATCTTAATCTGGTTCTCTCTGTTTTGGTGCGTCCGCCTTTCGAGCCCTTGGACGACTGTTCTTTGAAGGACCTTACTTTGAAGGCGGTCTTTTTGGTGGCCATTACGTCTGCTAGGCGTGTTTCTGAGCTACAGGCTTTCTCTTGTAGGGCTCCCTTCTTGGAGTTTTCTAGGGAGCGGGTCGTCTTGCGGCCTGTTCCTTCCTTTCTGCTGAAGGTTGTTTCTCCTTTTCATGTCAATCAATCGGTGGTTCTCCCGGTCTTGGGTGGTCGGGAGGGCTCTTCTGAGCAACGGCAGCTGCGCAAGTTGGATGTCGGTCGGGTCCTTCGATTTTATGTGCAGCGGACCCAGGAATTCCGGAAGTCCGATCATCTCTTTGTCCTCCTGGCGGGTCTTCGTCGGGGAGCTGGCGCTTCTAAGGCGTCGATTGCGCGCTGGATCAAGGAGACGATTGCTTCCGCTTATCTTCTGAAACAGCAGCCGGTTCCGGAGTTTCTCAAGGCTCATTCCACTCGGGGTCAGGCGGCTTCTTGGGCTGAGTTGTCGCTCGTGCCTCCAGTGGATATTTGTAAGGCTGCGGTTTGGTCCTCCTTGCATTCCTTTGTTCGTCATTATCGGGTCGATGTGCAGGCGCGTCGGGACGCGGTGTTCGGTGAGCGTGTACTGGTATCGGCCCTTCGGGGGTCCCGCCCGTGAGAGGGACTGCTTTGGTACGTCCCATTCGTAAAGTTAACCTCTACTGGTCTGGAGAGTGCTAAAGAAGGAGAAATTAGGTTCTTACCTGCTAATTTACTTTCTTTTAGCTTCTCCAGACCAGTAGAGGTCCCCACCCTGTCTGTTGTTGTTGTTGTTGGGGCTGTTGTGCGGGCAGTTTTTGTTTTTTGCTGCGGGTTCTAGTATTTTTCTAGGGCCGGGGAGAATTGAAGAACAGCGGCTGTGGCTCGGCTGGCTTAGCTGGCGAGCTGTGGGGACATTCTTCCTTCGGGAATTTCTCCTCTGCATTTTCCAACAGCATTTTTGGGTATGTTATTTGTTACTCCTTTCGGAGTATTGTGTTTTCTCTCTGTTTTTTGTCCAGTTCTTGGTTCTGCTTGGCTATTCGGCAGACTGAGGGAAATAGAGAGGAGGGGCTAGGATATACTGTCCCAAAGTTTTGTTTTCAGTCTCCACCTGCTGGTCATGATTAGATATATACCCATTCGTAAAGTTAACCTCTACTGGTCTGGAGAAGCTAAAAGAAAGTAAATTAGCAGGTAAGAACCTAATTTCTCCTTCATTTTCTTATGTTACAACAAGTGTTTTTAAATAAATTCATTATAAACTTGAACAAACACACTTGATTAACTCACATATTAATATCAAATTTAACATTTCTTTAGAAAATCAATATATTATAAAGTTATTGAATATAATAATCTCCCATCCCTCCCTCCCTCCCTATCAATACAGAATGAGAAATCTTTATTCATTTTCATGTTACATCAAAAGAAAATATAAAATTCATATTAATATTTCAGAAAACTAAATTTATATAATTCTTAGTTAATATAATAATAACCCATCCCCTCCCCCCTCCCTTCTATTCAGTAATATATGAATTAAATTTTTAAATTTATTCTTTCCATATATCATATTATATATCAAGTATTAATATATTATATAGTATTTAGAAATATGATCTCATCCATTTTTCTCTCTAATCAACTTCTATATATGGGAAAATTAATCATTCTTTACAATATTCAGTTAATGGTTTCCATATTTTTTGAAATTCATTTATATGAGCTCCATTTTGTATATATGGCATACAGAATTCCACCAGAATGTGTAATTTAATCTGTCATGTTTTTTCCAATTGAATGTGATTTGTTGTATTGCTATTCCAGTTAAAATAAAAAGAAGTTTGTTATTATTTGATGATATTTGACTTCTTGCTCTCATTGTTGTTCCAAATAATATAGTATCATATGTCAAGGCTACTGGATTTTCTAGCATTCTATTAATTAATAAGGAACTACTTTTCAGAGTCTGACTTTGCCCAACTGCTCTGAGACCTAGTACTCTCCCGCATGGATTACTGCAATGTGCTATTCAACGGTCTCACGGTGAAGAATGTATGATGTCTCCAGCATGTTCAAAACGTGGCGATAAGGCTTCTGAAAAACCTCTGTGCCCGTGACCCTGTCTCTCAGGCTCTAACGTTGGCTCACTGGCTGCACATAACCAAACGTTGTGTCTTCAAGGGCTTGATGCTAGCATTCAAATCCTTGCATGACATGGCACCAGCCTACATGACGACTAAGCTTCCTCCATATGTACCGAACCGATCCCTTCACTCCAGGATGAAATATGCCTCAAAATGCCCCCTGGTCGTGCCCTTCAACTGCAAACCACAAAGCGGCGGTCCTACTCACACTTCATACTGAACCACTGGAATCGGCTGTCCCCCCAGATCAGATCCCTGGAAGGACTCCTCAACTTTAATAAGCAATAAAAACATACCTCTTCACCTAAACCCCAACCCTTGACCGATAGACTACAAAGAAATATATATTGGTATCGGAATCGGTATGCGTCACATAAAGATAACTTGTTTCATACACTTTAACTTTCTGTTTGTCAAATTAGGACATAACTTGTACTGAAAACCTTGTACCGTAAGGACAACTATAGCAAATTTTAACCAGTAAACTGTATATTATACATATTAATATTAAACCCTAGTATGTATCAAGTTAGGATAAAAATTTGTATCGTAAACTTGTACAGAAATTAGATATGTTAAACCTGTAACCCGTTCTGAGCTTCTGGGGGACAATGGGATAGAAACTGAATTATATAAATAAATAATCAGGCTTAGGCAGATACTCCATATACTTTATAGTGCCCACAAGAGATTCAGAAAACTGGAGGCCAATTCTGGATCTCAAGTTGGTCAATGCGGCCCTTAAGATACCCTCTTTCCGCATGGAGACGGTACAGTCGGTCATTGCTTCAGTGGTGCCGGGGGAATTTCTCACCTCTCTTGATTTGATAGAGACCTGTCTGCATATTCTCATTTTTCCAGAGCACAGGTAGTTCTTGCAGATCTATGTTCTGAAGCAGCACTTCTAGCTCTTGGCCCTACTATTTGGCCTGGCCACTGCACCACATACCTTCACCAAGGTAGACCAAGCAGAAAGGCCTACAGTTGGAAGGGAGGAAGCGCTCAGGGAGGAAAGGAGGCAATTGAGACAAAGCACAGATTTTTGGCTTCAACAGTACATGATCATTTTTGACCAAAAATAACCTATCAGCTGAAACCAGGCAAAGAATGGATTTTGGTCTAATTTCCGCACTGAAACTTGAAATTCAATCAGCCTCTAAGATAAATACAACAGATTGAAGGCCCTAATTATCATTCTGCAGTTGGATATTGCCCAATAAGAACTTAACAATATCAACAATAAATTGTGGTTGGCACGTTCTACTAATATTTATAATTTCTATAGCGCTGAAAGGCGTATGCAACACTGTACATTTGACATGTAATGGTAAAATGCTCTGCACAACTGTAGAAGTGACTGTACCTTTCTAGAAGTGTCACAAGTTGATTATATCATACCATTCAGTGGTGATGGTAAAATTGGGAATAGATGTAGACAACTTAAAGCCAGGGTTGACCCTGATTGTCTTTGACTGTGCTTCAGCCCTGTACTACATTTAGCTGCTACACCCTAGCCATCTTGAGAATGAATTTGCAGCTGGCCTTGTATGCAACCCAAACAATTCCTTACAGTGCAGCATTTGGCAAAGGGGTTACTTCAGCACGCTTTTGGTCTTTGCACAAATCCCAAGGTGTTTGTCCTTGCTTGCAATTTTTGACATATATAATTCATTTTCCATATTAGAGTGGGCCTGCCACGTTGCATCCAGTTGCCAAAAAACCAGCCCACATGCCTGAGAAACCAACACAGGTTGTTAAACCACTTCTAGTGCCTCTTGATGGAGAGCAGGGAGAAAAGTCTCCTGGGCAAAGAAAGAGAGGCATACAGCCCCTACCATCTCCTGGCAGGTCTCCATCCACAGAACAGATTTCTTCTACAGGTAAACTACTTTTTGCACTCCAGGTTCTTCGTTGTTAATGTTGGTTTGCTTGGTTGGATTTGGGTGGTTTTTTTTTTTAATTTCAAAGAAGTTGGAAATAGCAGACGACAAACAATTAACAGAAATACAACACAGAAACAGTAAAGCTAAGGATAACAGTAAAATCTAGTAGACATACCATGTATTTATTAAATCAACTAGCAAATGATCAATTCAAGTCCTAGTATTCAGTTACCTCCAATAATACAAAATTTCTCCCTCTCTTACAAGAATCGCAATCATCATCATCATCATAAGAAAGGGGAGGAGAAAAGGGAGAAAGAACAGGATAGTTAATTAACATATCTTATTCTTAAGCTGTCCCCAGACTTTCTTCCATTTAGACTGCAGTTTATTTCTCCATTTCATATATTTATCAAAGCTTAAGTAACCATTTTATGTGTGGAGATCATACTTGGCTCCTTCCATGTTTCAGTCAAAACCAATTTAGCTGCACTTAAGTAATACAGAACAAAGAACTTAACTGAAGCAAAATCAGGGATCATTCTATTCCAAAGAACTTGCACGCCAATAGGCAACTTAATTTGAAATTGGATACTCTTCCAGTAGGCCCTGACCTTTGGGCAAGACCACCATATTTGTAACAGAGTTATCCTCCCACCATGCAACCTCCAGCAAGTAAGAGAGACAACAGGATACTAACAGTTATTCTCTCTGGAACTAAATACTAATAATATAGTATTTTAACATGATTCTCCTGAATACTTATTACAGTACACTGCCAGTTTGGGAAGCAGAGGCTCCATGGCTGCCTATTCACTATCCTCATAAGTGACCCCGATTTCCTTTTCCACATGATACTGTGGTGAAAGTCAAGGGAGCCCAAGGCTATGAGAAAGCTATATAAAGTAGAAACAAGAAACCTCATTGAACAAAAATCTTCACAGATGCTCTTCATAAGAGCATTCCCAGTTGTTCACTGTTGATGTTTTATCCTAGTGGTTCTATAAGTGACCTACAAAGAACCCCGATCAAAAGACAATAGAAAATATAACATTTTAGTCAATCTTGGTTCAATCCCCTTGCATTTCCTATGGCAAAACTGCCAGTTTGATAGCAGTTGGTAGCATTTGTGCTTACTTGAAACGGCCTTTAGCATTGTTGCTTGCTTGAAGTAATGGTGTTGTATCATGGCAAGGAGGTCAAAGGTTTCTTAAAGATGCTTGGTTGACTTTTTACCTTTTTTACTGTATTTTTTTTCTGATGTGTTATTTTTATTATGTGTTCTATTTTCATGTATGTTGTGTTGTGAACTGCCTAGTTGGCTTCAGTGGGTAGTTTATAAATATAATTAGTTAATAAACAGGCTATAAGTGAAAAATAAATAAGCAAAATCAAATAAATGCCACAGCCCTTTTAAATATTGTATATGTGTAATAAAGCTGAAAGATGATGAGAGATTTTATTTGCATACATCCTTAAATTTCCTTTTTCAGCAAAGGAACATCTTGAATTCCTGGAAAACAGAAAGAAGCAGTATATGAAGGCTGCAGTACAGGCCAAACAGAGGAACGATCTTGAACAAGCAAAGTTGTATTTAAAAACAGCCAAAAGCTTTGATCCTCAAATTGAACTGGCAAAGAGTGGCAAGTCTGTGGACATTTCAAAGGTTAGAACCCAGCCCTTATGTACAGATTCTCTTGAACATTAATGGGTTCAATTTTCAAAGCTGCGTATTAATACAAAATCTGCAAGTACTGTTTCTTTTGGGCTTTGCAATGGTTCACAAAAGTAAGGTACGCGCATACTTTTTAAAATCTGCTGCAGGTAAGGTACTCACCTGCTTTTTCTGCAGATATTTTTCAATGAAGAGCATGGATAGTTTTGAAAATAGGAATATTCTGTGCATTGTTGTCAACTCTTCCTGCCTGCTACCACTTTTTTCTCATAGGTAAATATACACATGCTGTTGATCCCTTTATGTGCTTTTATTAGTGTACAGGGTGAGTAATTTAGGTCTATTTGCCCAGATAGATTTCTCCCACCAGATTAGTCCACACACATGGTCTTGGGTTCTGGCCAGCAGATGGAGACAGAGAAACAGAAGCTTTAGGACTCTATCTTGTAAAAGGGTACCATATAGACTGCAGCTTTCCAGTATTCTCTGTCTCCAGCATATGATAAATGAGCAACTTGTGAGAGTCTGGCTCAGTTTCTGAGATACAACTCTAAATATAGCTCTATCTTTGATAAGACTCATGCATTCAAGCACAGATTTCACCATATCTATCACTATAGACCTCAGTAGTACCACCTGTATGTATATTAAACTTTATACACATACAGAAACTAGGCACCAAAGTTCTTCATTGGTCTCAATATTTCAACTATTTTTTAAATACTTTTTATATATACTTTCAACTTTTATAAATATTATAAATACTCATCTTAATCTACGTGAGTGGGGGTAGGCACTCCGACATAGATCTATGTTTCGCCCAAAGGGCTTTATCAAGGAAATCCCCCTTAGAACAAGCGACTCATGCTTCCCGCGTCTATAGATTTAACCAGGGTTTCTGAGAGCCAATTAGAGAACTTGTTTTCCATGCTGAGTGGTAACAGAATGGGGAGTCCTTGGGCACCTCTCAACAGTTGGTCTTTGGTAATGGGAGAGGATACCAGAGAAGTCTTGGTCCCTCTTTTCTTCCTCTGGCATCCCTTCTGCCTTCCCTCCCACCCTGACCCAAGAAGAGTAAGGACAGATGAGCAGTGGAGGAGCATTGGGCAGTCTGCTGACTGATGGAATAAAGTTTTAAAAAAAGGCAGAGCCAAGGGAGGAGCCTATTTCAACCGGAGCCACAAAATTAAGCAGAGGGGCAACAGCAGCAGTATCTGTGAAGGCTCAGGTGGTAGAAGTCACCAGAGTGATACAATGTACTGAGATAATGAAGGAGTAAGGCTTCATTGGGCCATATATGTGACAGCATATGAACCACTGCTCTATGGGGGATGTCAAGGGATCTTTGTGGATTGCAAGTTTTACTGTGGCTGCTGAGAGAATCATTTGCAGCCCTATGGGCAAGATGCACTAAGCTCAGACACCATGGTAAAAAAATACCATGGTGGAAACAATTTTTCTTTTACTGGTGATGCTGAGCACAATAGCTTGCAAATTATATGTATGCTATTTGTGTGGAGCAGTACCGGTAAAAGAGGGGAGGAACTGTGCCTGGCACCTGCTCAGAAGAACAATTGCTAGGCACAGCACCTCCTCCTGCCCAAAAACAAAGCCTAGTGGGAAGGAGCTGCCCTTCTCCTTCCCTCTGCCCAGCTACGAACAGCTGAGAGCTGGCAGAAGGGAGAGTGACAGCTGCATGCTTTGAATTGGGGCTTCCCCTGCTAGCTCCTTCTTTGGAACCAGCAAGGAAATCCCCGATCAACTGGGTGTATTTTTTAAATGAGAGCAGCTATTATGCATGCAAAACCACACACACGAGAGCTGCACTTATTTAAAAGAAAAAGAAGACAGTCTGCCCCATTCCTCCAAGTCCCCCCGACTCCTCCCCTGTACCTTCAATTCAAGACTGGCAGGAGGGATGCCCACTTCCTCCTGCCAGCAGGCCCGGCACCCCCTTGCCAGCACTAACTCCTTGACACCCCCGCCCCCGGTACCTTAACTGAAGACCAGCAGAAGGGATGCCCACTCTTGCCAGCAGGCCCGCCTTTTCAGAATGATGGGCCCCTATAATTGCATCCTGGGATGCACTGAAAGGGGCCTAAGACCCAAATTGCCTCAGTAGCCTAAGGCCCCTCCCAGGAGCATTCCTCCCTCCAATCTTCAGTATAAGGTACAAGAGGATGTTGGGTGGAGTGGTGCCAGCTTGGGGGATGGCGGGCCTGCTGGTAGGAGGGAGTGAAGATCCCTTTTGCTGATCTTCAGGATAGTAGGGGACCACTAGGCTTTGTTTTTGGGCTTGGCGAAGAGGGGATGGGGGTTCAGCAGGGAGGAGGGGGAATTGGGGGCCATTTTTTTTCTGTGATGGGTCTGAGCTACTTTAGCCTTATTTTCTGTTAGTGCCTGAGCCAATCAGCGCTCAGGCACTGACAGGAAAGGAAGGCTACCACAGCTCAGACCCTGCCTGAAAATTTTTCCTCTAAAAAGTGGACAAAAAATTTAGAGCATTACCTGGAATGCTCATTTTAATACAGTTCAAAATGATTATTGGAGGCTGCTACAAAGCATGGAAAAGATTGCGTTTAGCCAGTTTTTGTGCATCGATAGCTGAAATACTTTGACGCAAACCAGTTAGACCTGTTTTAACGTTAATCATTAAAGGCACGGTAAGCTTAGAGCATCGGGGCCTAAGTCGTGGAGTGGAAGCTTCCATAGCAGCTAGTGATGTGAGGGAGGCCTGAAAGGGAGCACATGTAGGTAACTTGACAGTGTGGGAGTGGGTGCCATCATTTTCTTGTGTGGTCATATGATGCAGGGATCTCCTGAGCCTCTCATCCTCACTTCAGTTGGGGTTTTATGGGGATAGATCAACAGACGAGGTTCCTGAGCTGCCTCCTGAGAGCTGGGATCTTGGCTTTCCATGGATTCCTTTTTCCCTGAGTTTGTGCTGTTAATAGACAAAGCTGTGCAGCTACTGATAATCGTTTTATATTCTACAGCTCCCCTCCCCACCTACAGATGATGAAAGCGATTTTATCTTTGTACATCATACTGATATAAAAGGTTCTGAGAAGACAGAGGAGGTATATACTCATCTGTATAAGTTGCTGAAGGACCAGTATGAGGTACGGTCTAGCGCTACTGACACCGTGTTATCCTGAATAAGGGCATCTAGTTGTAACACAAGTGAAGCTTGATAAGGCACATCATTGAATAAAGTGCATGCTTTCTCTTTAAGGGAGGGTAAGGAAGGTCTGTTAAGAAAACAATTTAGTACTCATTTTGTTTTGGCCTCTAGGTCACTTGTTTAAATTTGTTCCAGACTACTGTGGATGGGCAGACTGGATGGTCCATTTGGCTTTTATCTGCCTTCATGTTTTTGTGTTGAATATGTAAAGAGCATAAAGTCATGGTTTATTGTCCAGTGGCTAGCAGTGGATACTATGTTATTTGATGACTTCTTCATATATGGCAATATTCAAACGCAAAATAAAACCTAACCTGAGTCTTGTGTTTTGTATACGGCATGACTGCACCATCAGAAAGTTGTTGGGTGACCTGTGTGAAACAAATTGGTGATCTTGGTTCCCTGAAGATAAGTTACATTTGATTCAAACTTACTATCAGAACTGCTGGTTATTGGTGCTTTTGCAAGGCCAGCGAGGTCCGTGTTAAATAGGCATGGTGCTTAACAGGGCAAGATTAACCTTTGTGGGGCTTACAAGACTAGAACTACATTTTAAACCTCCTACAAACTTATGTACACCAGTACTTAAACCACAACAACAAATTATGTCAGATAATCTTTCTGATTTTTTTTCTGATTTGTGGTATATTAAATAAAGATGAAATGTGAACAATTTTGCAGACCCCAGCAAGCACACTTTAGCCTCTAAAACTCCCACCACCTCTCTCGTTGCTGAGTAAGAACATAAGAATTGCCATACTGTGACAGACCAAAGGTCCATCAAGCCCAACATCCTGTTTTCAACAGTGGCCAACCCAGGTCCCAAGTACCTAGCTAGATCCCAAGTAGTAAACCAGATTTTACGCTGCTTATCCTAGGAATAAGCAGTGGATTTCCCCAAGCCATATCAATAATAGCCTATGGACTTCTCTTTTAGGAAAATATCCAAGCCTTTTTTAAACTCTGCCAAGCTAACTGATTTCACCACATTTTCTAGCAATAAATTCCGGAGGTTAGTTACACGTTGCATTAAGAAATAATTTCTCCTGTTTGTTTTAAATCTACTACTTAGTAGCTTCATCGCATGCCCCCTAGTCCTAGTAGTTTTTGTGTCTTTGGGTGCTGTGAAGACATAGCTAATGACACCATCTCATCTAGGTCAGTAGCCTAATTTAGGGGAGGGGGGGTTGATAATATGTCAGGACCTAAAAAGTTTGGATACAGATAAGTGCACTCAGTGTTACATGAGCACAGTGAAAAGTGAAAACATATTTCATTTGGGCTTTATGTACAAGTGCAATAATTGAGAAGTCACTGAGACATGACCTATGGGGTTGTACCTTGCACTGGTCTCATTAAAAGCATCTGAGTGCTTTTCAAATTTATATATAGAGAGAGATATTTGGATACAAGGATTGAATAAATTTACTGGTCATTGTTTTTTGTATCAATGTGATGGCCTGTCATCTTTGCCCGACAGCAGACCACGTAGTACTGGGAAGTCCAGTCATGGCTCTTTTATTGGCTACAGAATAATTCTCTACAGTTCAGCAAGTTCCTCTGGTCAGAGACCATTCCAAGAGTCAAGGCAGAGGTTTGGGGGTTCCCATCAGAACCAAACATCAGGTGCCCACGCAGCAGCCACTGCCAAGAGGTCCCAATGGCATCAGGCCACACCCCAAGCTCCCCCACTTAGAAGGGAGACTGGCAGAATACAGAGAGGCCTGAGAAAGGATTTTGTCAGGCAAATGGGTGCTGGATATCATCTGAGAAGACTACAAAATTGAGTTTTGTAGCCACTTTGGGGCCTTTTGTGGCCTCCTCTGCCAGAAGGCTGGAGATAGTGGCAAAAGTGAGACAAATGGTATAAAGGCTGCTACAACTGAGAGCGATTAGTCTGTAACAGACGCACAATTGGATTTTGGCAGATACTCCTTATACTTTATCATGCTCGAAAAAGACTCCAACAATTGGAGACCAATCCCAAGTTCAGAATGAAAACTGTTCAGTTAGTCATTGTCTCTGTTGCACCAGGGGAATTCTTAGCCTCTCTGGATGTAGCAGAGGCTTATTTAATATCCTCTTCTTCCCAGATCATAAAAAGTTTCTCAAATTCCATGTCTTAGGGGAACATTTCCAATTC
The DNA here is from genome assembly GCF_902459505.1 of Geotrypetes seraphini. Classification (NCBI taxonomy): domain Eukaryota; kingdom Metazoa; phylum Chordata; class Amphibia; order Gymnophiona; family Dermophiidae; genus Geotrypetes; species Geotrypetes seraphini. Next base: position 58,940,479 of record NC_047095.1, read on the forward strand.
TTGTCACTGCCATTTGGGTTAGCAACAGCTCCTCGCACATTCACCGAGGTGATGGTGGCGGCAGATCACCTGCACAAGGCAGGAATCCAGGTGTATCCGTATTTGGACAATTGGTTGAACTGGGTGGCGTCCAAGAGTGAAAGTTACAAAGCTATGCCACAGGTGTTTCAGCTTCTGCAGGAGCTGGGATGAATTGTCAAATTCAGAAAGAGTCACCTAGAACCGTCCCAGTCCCTGGAGTACTTGGGAGTCCTGTTCAACACGGTGGAGGACTGGGTTTATCTTCCAGAACCTCGGAAACTGAAGTTGAGATGTCAAATCATGGAGATTCTGTTTCCGACAGCTTGGCAATATCTACAACTGCTGGGGTCGGTGATAGTGACCATACAGGTTGTCGCTTGGACAAAAACTGATTTGTACCCTCCAGTATTTTCTATTGTCCCGCTGGTTGCCCTAAACAGGTTCTTTTTATGAACCTCTCCCTTGGACTACAGAGGCACATCAGAACTTGAGTTGGTGACACCGTCCGGAGTCATTATCCAAAAGGTTGCCTTTTTGCATCTCATCCTGGATAAAGATGATGACAAATGCCAACCTCTATGGCTGGAAAGTACATTGCGAGGGGCAGCTAGTCCAAGGGCGCTGGTTACCATTCCAGAGGAGCTGGTCCATCAACAGATTGGACTTGAGAGTTATTCGATTAGCCCTGTAGGCATTACAGAAGTCTCTGGGTCAGTCAGGGTTTTTTCGGACAATGCCACAGCAGTAGCATGTGTCAACAGGCAAGGAGGCACCAGGAGTACCCCATTAATGCTGGAAACCCAAATGTTTTTCCACTGGTCAGAAGTCCATCTGTAGGCCATTACAGCAGCACATGCAACAAGGATGGGCAATGTTCAGGCTGGCTTTCTCATTCAGTGGACCCTGGGATATAATGCAGGACTGCTTACAACTCTTTCAAAGGGTGGACCTTATTTTTAATTTTTTGCTATTATTTATTATTCTTTGGATCCCCATATAACGCACTTATAATGCAGTCAAATATCTTGGACCCCAACATCAGCGTTATATGTGGTCTGTTATCTTAAGAACCAGTTTTGAAGTCTCTGTCCCCTTTCCTATTTAGAGAGTCTGGAGTATCTACAGGGGAATTTTCCCTTTAATTTCAAAGACTTGTGTCCATCATAATGTGCATGTGATCACTGACTGGCTGCTTAATAAACTTCTAGACTGAAAAAACAACTGATGGCCAAGGCTTGTATATAATATTGGTAAATCTTTATAAATGCAATTCATTAATTCCCTGTAATCTGTTTATAGAAATGTATGCAGTACTCCAGGCAGTTCACACATCTGGGAAACGTGACAGAAACAACCAGGTATGTAGATGTGACACCAGCCCTTCTGCTCTCCCTGCCATTTTCACAATGCAGAACAGATTATGTGGCCTTATTGACTGAATTCCCATGGGACAAGGTCAGTCTGGTTGGTTTCCCTTTATGCTATTTTTATACAGCGTTGCTGAGCTGTGCAGTCTTTAAGTGCTAGCTGTCCAGGGCAGCTCAAGGCAATCTGCTGCCTGAGGTGAAGGATAAGAATGCATTCCTCCCCTTCCAAGCACTCCAGTTAAAAGAGAAGATCTCCTAGAGCTCTGATCTGGGAGCTGGCTGTGGGTGGAGGTATGTCTGACATTAAGGGTTGTCTGGGTCAGGTATTAGAGGTGGGGTATTGGGGTTATCTGGACCAGTTGTTGGGGGTCTGTCGGTTATGGGTAAACTGTTTGTATCTTGGGGCACAGTGAATGCGTGGTGCAAGGGAGTGTGTTTCTGAGTAACGTCAGTTATTGGAGCATCCATAGCAATAATACGGGTGGGGGGGTGGGGGGAATCGGTTGTATTGCAGGAGGGGTGGGGAGGAATCGGTTGTATTGCAGGGGTGTGGTATGGGTAGGGGATTGTCTGGTCTGAAGGGAGTTTTGGGGGCAGGGGTGCAGAGGAGGTGTATCAAGGATACAGTGAGGGTTCCATTCCTGTTTTCCCCATTGTGATTATATGTGGTAAGTGATAGGATCAAGCAATATGTCTGCCACAGTGTTGCCACACTGCTTCCTGATCTTTCTTTTCTATTACCCTAGTTAACACCAGCACCAGGCTCTTATTGTCAGATTTGCCCTGTGGCAGCTGGAGTGACTGTGCCTTAAAAGCTTCTCTTGCTGCCAGTGCAACTGGGGTATTTTAAAAAGGTCAGGTGGCATCAGGACAACACTGTTAGGACTGCAATACTCACCACCTCCCAGATTGCCACTACTGCAACTAGGTTCATTGATTGAGTGGTGAGGCCTCCCCTCCATGCCATCTACAGCTTCTTCCATGATGCAGAGTACAGCATCTTGATCAACTTCTATCACACAGCAACCCATTCCTCCTATCTTTCAATCACTCTTGCCTTTCCCTACATTAACTGTCCCCTTTGGTCCATGCTTTGTTTGCCACCTGAGGTGATCTGACATTACCTACTGGTAGAACCACTCTCGGAGGTTCTATTGCTGAGGTGGTATCTGCTCACCACACACCTAGTGACAGAGAAAATGATGGCAAATAAAGACCCGCATGGCCTGTCCAATCTGTCTAGTAAGGTGGTTAGTCTTGTAACTGCCACTCAGTTCAAATTATAGCCCTCTTGAGTCCTTTGGCTAGGGTTATAACTACTCCCCTGTTCAGGTTGTCTCCCTCTTAACTGTCCATACAGCTATCCTCGGCATCTTTCAGTTTTATAGTTCCATTTCTGGCCTTTTTCCTCTCCCTAGTACACATGATGAGAGATAAATATACTATTCAGGGGCGAGCTTCTCTGTTGTAGAACTTCCTCCCCTATGATTTAGTCTGTCAGATAATGGAGTTTAATTTGTCAGAATTATGGCCTTTCTTTACAATGTGTATAAGATCAGTTATTTGTTTGTGAACCATAGAGTGGAGGATTACTTAATAGATGGGGTTTTTTTTTTAAGTTATTTATACTTTTTTTTTAGTGTGTGAAATAAGGTTTTATATTGTTTATACAATTACACTATATTTGTACCTTTGTTTACTTCGGTTTGGAATTGTTCAAATTGTAGTCCACCTTATAATGGCTAGCCAGCTAAACAGATTATAGAAGTATCTATACCTGTAAATAACGACATTTACGCATGTAGATTTACTACGTATGTAAATGGCTATTTTCAGAAAGTCGCAGAGGAGGAGGAGGGGAGTTATTGGCTGTCGTTTTAGCAGGACAAAAATTTAAATATGTATTCCCCATTTCCCCGTTGGCTTTTCTACCAGCTCCGAGACATCCACAGGTTTTGTAAAAGTGCTCTTTTCAGCCAGGGCTTTAAATGAGGGATAAAATTGATATTGTATTAATTACTAATTGGAAAAAATATTCAGCATATTTGGTGTAAATGAAATTTCATAATGGAAGGAGGGCATGGCCTAGTGGTTAGAGCTGCTGCCTCTGCACCCTGAGGTTGCGAGTTCGATCCCAGCCTGCTCTTTGTGACTGGACAAGTCACTTAATCCCTCTATTGCCCCAAGTACCACAGTTGAGCCTGCCGGGACAGATAGGGAGAAACTTATGCAACCCTAGTTTATTGGTGCCAGTGAACATAAAAACGGAAGCTGCTGCATGATGCCAAGTGGGGTTTTTTTTTTTTTTACATATATTTTTGAAAAATCACTGTACTCACTGTAACACAAGCAAATACACTTATGTTTGAAGGTCTCCTTACATATATTTTACAGAAGGCTTCATGTACAGCAAATTCTTTTATAAAATACTGGGGAAGTATAAACATCCCAAACTGGGCATCTCATTTTCCATGCTTGTTCAAAATGAGGCTTCACAAGTGCCACTTTAAATTAAATCTGCTGCATTTGCTTTCTACCATCCAGAGCTCTGGAGTGAATATTACAATAAGTTCTAAATATGAATAAAAAATAAAAAAATTCTAGCAATGTTTTAAATTGTCAGGCTGTAAATCAGTGGAGAGGATATAGTAACTACTATAAGGCTAAAAATTGAGCAGGTGAACTAAATCACATCTCTGTGAAAAAATCTCAGCTTACTAATAAATCAGAGCTGTAATTATAACAGAAAAGAACTTGTGTTCTGGGAGTACACAGAATCAGTAATAAAAAGAAACTTTTGTCTTTGTGTCCCAGGTTATATAGAGGGTTGGTAGAGGAGAAAAAATGTGTACTGAAACCTCAGAATTAAGCTCAGGAGTGGGCAGCTCCGGTCTTCGAGGGCCAGAATCCAGTTGGGTTTTCAGGATTTCCCCAATGAATATGCATAAGATCTATTTGCATGCACTGCTTTCAATGCATATTTATTGGGGAAATCCTGAAAACCCGACTGGATTCTGGCCCTTGAGGACTGGAGTTGCCCACCCCTGTTCTAGCTCCATATCCATGCAGAGGGTTGACTCGTCCCAGAGTTAGCAGCAGGGAAGGTATATCTGCTCAAGCCCCACAGTTAGGTGGAGTGTTGGTGGCAGAGAAGGGATTTGGGCTGACTGTGCCCATGAACATTGTATCCAAGGAGCAGAAAGAGTCCTGCAGTCATTTCTCAGGACTTGTGGTGCTTGTCATGCTGCAACATACCTTCATCCCAGGTAAACATGGGAATATTTTCAGTATCAGAGGACTGTGCTTGAAGCAAATATGGTGGCATATCCTGATGTTAATTTTTAGGAATCTTAATAGGATTATGTTTTCATTAAATTAAATCACAGTATTAATTTTTTAAAACTGGACTAAATATAAAGAGAATGGAATATGGAAGAAAAGTAAAGTGTGTCTCATTCCTGAAGTCTCTGGCATCATCCTGATGGTTGCATTGCTTCACTGGTGCCACTGATCTGTCTGAGATGGGATTGTAGGTTTGCTGAAGTCACTTAAGCAAATAAATGATCCAGAAAGCAGCTGAGTTTCAGTGCTCTCTAGTTTACCTTTTGGATAGCCCCCAGCCTGCCCCTACTATTACTATTTATTATTTCTATAACGTTACCAGATGCACGCATCGCTGTACATTAAACACCAAACCACTTCCAAGCATATAGGTAATTTTAATCCACATAACAATGAGCTAGAGAATGACACGGTGACAAAATTCATCACCGTTCCCGTCCCCGCGGATAACCGCGGGAAACCATCTTCATGTCATTCTTTAAGGAGAGAGGGAAGAATCAGAATATGAATGGCACAACCACTGACCCACAAGCTTTGCTTTGAAGAATGCTGGTGTAGAAGGATTGAGGTTGAAATAGACACTAAAAAATGACATGGGATTATTTCCCGCGGTTATCCGCGGGGACGGGAACAGTGATGAATTTTGTCACTGTGTCATTCTCTGCTATGAGCCATCATTTAAAAAAAAAATTGTTGTATGTTTTGGTATTGACTGCATCAGGGTTTTTTTTTAATACTAGCCAGATGTTTTAGCTTCACTTTTCATTATGTGATTGTACTGAGGCTGGTGTTGTCTCCTTTCACTCCAGAATAGCTCTCCTTTCTGTTACATTTACAGGTTTTTAATCTTTGCATAACACCTTTTGCAGGTTTGAAAAAATGGCTCAAGATTGTAAAAAGAGCTTGGAAATCTTGCAGCTGAGACAAACACAGGGACTGGATCCACCACCACATCACTTTGAAGAAAGGACGTTTAAAATTGTAAGGTATAAAAATCCAGAGTATTCTATTCTTACAGTAAGAATTTCAAATTAAAGCTTCACCATTGTTTAAGTCTGAAATCAACTTTTAAAGACAATCTTCATATAATAGAGCTTTGGAAAAACATGGGAGGGGATAAGTGAAGGTAGGGAGGCAGAGAAAAGAAAGGAATGGCTTCTGAAATATGCCTATGTCATGGTAGGAGGCTCTAGTGGCTACTCCACATGACCAGACTAGAGCTCAAAACAGTTTACAATTAACAGAGCAACAATGTAATACATAAAATTTCATCTTATCCATCACATCTTAAACCACTCATTCCAACTCCTAAGCCCTCAAGCATCAGAAACCTGCCTAAAATTCAAGCTTTGATCTGTTTCCAAAAATCTAAAATATCTCTAAGTAGCCTAATTTCTTGTGGTGGCAAGTTCCATAACAACAGAACCACCAGTGAAAAAGCTATAGACGTTGCCTGTTTCACACTCAGAATCTAAGATAAAAGTGGGATGGGTCAATGGATTCCCCCCCCCCAAGAAAAAAAAGAAGCCATCAATATAATCATGCAAAGCATAAATTTATTCAGTCCATCCACAAAGGTGTAAAACCTGACACAGTACTGTGTTTCAGAGTGCAACATGCCTGCTTTAGGGGTCAAATACACACTAAAAATATAAAACAGCAAAAATATAATATACTGTATAAAAATAAAATAAAATCCAATATACAATTGGCTAACACACTTAATCCCTCGGAAAAGGAGTCTAACCTGGGAAAATATAACCTGATTAGAAGGGCTACGGACATGAACTTTTTCTATTTATTTCCTTTGGACTTTGAATTGTGTTCAAGCTCCTATGAATTTCTTACGATTTTGGACAGTTAGAATTTGAATATTTGAAGTGTGTTTGAATAATTTTTTTACATCTCTAAGCAGCATCATGAATTACTTATTGCTTGCTTCAGACTGAATGTTTAAATGGTTTAAGTGACTTTAAGATTTATTATGAGAAAGCATGGAATTTTTATAATATCAGTATTCCTCCAGACTATTTTATGAACTAAGATTGAGTCTATTTATTTATCCATTAACTCTTTGCTTCTTGAACCTGCATGAATTTTACTTTAGGTATTAGCATTTTCTGCTTATTATCACATGATTTTTTGCGTTAGTTACAGCATGAATAGTATGAACTGTATGTGAGCACCTGCACTTTACATTATATCATAATTTGCTTTTATTATTTATCACTTTATGTCATATTAATATTATATTACATTTTATCTATTATTGGGTTGGTTTCTAGAGAGTGTATGTATTTATTGTGTTTTCTCCATCCTTTCTCCCTCGGTGTGCAGGTCTGATTTAAACTTTTTTTTCCTGGGAGTGTGATTTCATCTACATGTTTGATAACTTTGCAAAGGACTAAATGATGTATGAGGCAGTTCTCATTTAGACTTCAGTCCGGTGCTGGTCACCTATGAGACACGGCCCGAGCTATAAGTTTCCGTTTACTCACCAAGGGCTCATACTGTCCATTATAATTTTTTCTATTCAAGTTATATTTTCCCAGGTCAGATTCCTTTTCTGAGGGATTAAGTGTGTTAGCCAATTGTATATTGGATTTTATTTTTCAGACTCTATTGGCTATTGTCCAAAAGGGTTATATTTTTGTGCTGTTTTAAAAATAAAATAAAACATGACTACAATACAAGATACAGAGAACACAAATCATACAACAATATATATTATTTAGCAACTCTCCAGACCGGTAGAGATATCTTACAAGTGGGTATACATAGAAACATAGAAAGATGACGGCAGAAAAGGGCTACAGCCCACCAAGTCTGCCCACTCTACTGACCCACCCCATTAAGCCCGAGTGCTAATGACCCAGCTCCTTAACTCGACCCTCGCAGGGATCCCACGTGGATGTCCCATTTATTCTTAAAGTCGAGCACGCTGGTGGCTCTGATCACCTGCTCCGGAAGTTTGTTCCACTGATCCACCACCCTTTCTGTGAAGAAATACTTCCTGGTGTCACCACTAAATTTCCCTCCTCTAAGTTTGAGCGGGTGCCCCCTTGTGACCGAGGGTCCCTTGGGAAAGAATATGTCATTTTCCACCTCGACACGACCTGTGACGTACTTAAATGTCTCTATCATGTCACCCCTTTCCCTGCGCTCTTCTAGAGTATAGAGCTGCAATTTGCCCAGTCTTTCTTCGTATGAGAGACCCTTGAGTCCGGAGACCATCCTAGTGGCCATCCGCTGGACTGACTCAGCTCGAAGCACATCTTTACGGTAATGTGGCCTCCAGAATTGCACACAGTATTCCAGATGAGGTCTCACCATGGTTCTGTAAAGTGGCATAATGACTTCAGGTTTGCGGCTAACGAAGCTTCTATTGATACATCCCATCATTTGCCTTGCCTTGGATGAGGCCTTCTCTACTTGTTTGGCAGCCTTCATGTCTGCACTGATGATTACTCCCAAGTCCCGTTCTTCTGAAGTCCTAGCTAGTGTTTCTCCATTCAAGGTGTATGTTCTGCATGGATTTCTGCTGCCGAGATGCATGACCTTACACTTCTTAGCATTGAAGCCCAGCTGCCATATTGAGGACCAGTTTTCCAACGTGATCAGATCATGCATCATGCTATCCTTGAGATTGCTTTCGCTTACTGTATTACACAGTTTGGCATCGTCGGCAAACAGTGCTACTTTACCCTGAAGCCCTCGGGTCAAGTCCCTTATGAATATGTTGAAAAGGGATGGTCCCAGGACTGAGCCCTGCGGCACTCCGCTGGTCACCTCCGAAGTCTCAGAGAGGGTGCCGTTGACCATCACCCTCTGAAGTCTTCCACTCAGCCAATCATTGACCCATGCAGTTAGTTTCTCACCTAACCCCATCGATTTCATCTTGTTTAATAGTCTACGGTGTGGGACACTGTCAAAAGCTTTACTGAAATCCAAGTACACTATGTCCAGAGACTCTCCCGAGTCTAGCTTTCCTGTCACCCAATCAAAGAAGCTGATAAGATTGGATTGTCATGACCTGCCCTTAGTGAATCCATGTTGGCAGGGATCCCTTAGATTCTCCTCATCCAATATCGTGTCTAATTTACCTTTAAGTAGAGTTTCCATGAGTTTACACACTATTGATGTGAGACTCACCGGTCTGTAATTCGCAGGCTCTGCTCTGCAACCCTTTTTGTGCAGAGGAACGACGTTAGCTGTTTTCCAGTCCAGGGGGACTCTCCCCGTACTTAGGGAAAGATTGAAGAGCATGGCAAACGGTTTTGCCAGAACATCGCATAGCTCTCTGAGCACTCTTGGGTGCAAATTGTCCGGTCCCATGGCTTTGTTCACCTTGAGTCTTGACAGTTCTCTGTAAACATCAGCAGTTGTGAACTCAAAATTCTGAAATGGGTCTTCCATGCTTTGCTTTGTTTCCAGCCGTGACCTGTGCCCTGGTGCCTCACAGGTAAAGACTGAGCAGAAGTAATCATTCAATAGTTTGGCTTTATCGGAGTCTGTTTCCACATAATCCCCGTCTGGCGTTCTAAGGCGTGTTATCCCGTTTGTGTTCTTTTTTCTGTCGCTAATGTACCTGAAGAAGGATTTGTCCCCTTTCTTAATGTTCTTCACTAGAGTTTCTTCCATTTGAAGCTTGGCCTCCCTGACTGCTGTTTTGACCGCTGTAGACTTTGTCCTGTATTCAATGTTTGCTTCCTTTTCCCCGGTGCGTTTGTATGAGAGAAATGCTCTTTTCTTCTCCTTGACGAGGTACAAGACCTCATCAGTGAACCATTGGGGTTTCTTTTTCCTTTGTTGTTTAGATACCGATTTTATGTAGCGGATAGTTGCCTCGTGAAGAGTCGATTTCAAGGTTGACCACATAGCTTCCACATTATCAGTTACTTCTTGATCCTGCAGCTTCTGATGGATGAAATCTCCCATGCGTGCGAAGTCAGTGCCCCGGAAATTGAGTACCCTTGTTTTTGTTTGTGATCTAGGGAAGCCTTTCTTAAGGTTAAACCATACCATGTTATGATCACTGGTGGCTAGCGTTTCTCCCACCGAGACCGCCGAGACGCTTTCCCCGTTCGTAAGTACCAGGTCCAGGATGGCCTGGGCCCTGGTGGGCTCTAGTACCATTTGTTTGAGCCGTACTCCCTTCATGGACGTCAATATCCTCCTGCTATCACAAGTTGTCGCTGAGAGAGTGTTCCAGTCTACATCAGGCATGTTGAAGTCTCCTAAAAGAACAACATCCCCCCGTAAGGTGATATTCTCAATGTCCTCAATTAATTCTGCGTCCTTGTCCTCCGATTGTCTTGGAGGTCTGTATACCACACCAAGGTACAGGCATTTTTCCCCGCCTCTGGCCAGGTTTACCCAGATGGATTCCCCAGTATACTTGACATCCGTGATCCTGGTTGTCTTGATGATCTCTTTGATGTAAAGTGCTACCCCTCCTCCTAACTTACCCTCTCTGTCTTGGCGAAGCAGGTTGTATCCTGGTATAGTTATATCCCACCCATGAGAGTCTGTGAACCATGTTTCGGATATTGCTATTACGTCAAGGTCTGCATTAACTATTTCAGTTTCCAGTTCTAGAAATTTATTCCCTAGGCTGCGTGCGTTAACATACATAGCTCTCCACTCTTTATGTTTATTACTCTCATGTAGAGAGCCACCCATTTGAATTAAAGTGTCTCCTAGCGATTCTTTTGCCGTAAGGGTACTTACCTCAGACTTAGAAGCGGAGTTTTGGTTCGCCACATCAGGATTGTTACTTACTGCTCTGGTGTAAAAGTGGGTACCCACCCCCGACTTACCTAGTTTAAAGCCCTTCGAAGTAGGCGGGCTAGTCGGTGTCCGAAGACGTTCTTACCTCTGTTGGTCAGGTGGAGTCCGTCTGATCCCTGTAGTCCCTGTAGTGCCTCTCCGTGATTCAGGAATCCGAAGTTCATTTCCCGGCACCATCGTTGTAGCCACTCATTCGTCTTCAGGATGCGTTCGTCCCTGTCCCTTCCTCTGCCCCTAACAGGAAGAATCGAAGAGAATACTACCTGTGCTCCTGTCTGTTTTAGCCTCCTTCCCAGAGCTCCGAAGTCTCTGGCTATGTCCTCCAGGGTGTTCTTGGCAGTGTCATTCGTTCCGACGTGGATGAGCATCATGGGGAAGTGGTCCTGGGGTCTGATAAGTCTATCAATACAGGTGGTCACATCTCGTATTCTAGCTCCGGGCAGACAGCAGACCTCCCTTGACTGCATATCTGGTCTGCAGATTGGTCCCTCGGTGCCCCTCAGCATGGAGTCCCCGATGACTATTACTCTGCGCTTCTTTTCGGGGGGTCGATCCATTGTCCCTGGAGGTGGAGATGTGTGTTGAACCTGGTCCTGCTTCACTTCGGTATCCTCTTCCTGCAAGACCTGGAATCTGTTCCTCAGGTTAAGTTGTGGGGTCGATGTGGAGCTACCCTGGTAAGAGAAAGAATAAGAAGGTGAAGAGTTTGTAAATGGAGGGGGGGGTCTCCTACGTTTACCTGTGGAGGAGGTTACTAACTGCCAGGAGTCAGTGTCCTCAGCTAACTCCTGGATTCCAACAGTTGGTTTCAGCGTCGATGGTCCTGGTGTCTCATTCGACGGTCCTGGTGTCTCATTCAGTGATCTGTCACGGGCCCGTTCGGTGATTTGGGACAGTTCCTGCACTATTCCATCGATGTAGGCCTCGTCCTCTCTAATGCCCCTCAGGCGTTTCACCTCCTCCCTGAGGCTCTTTAGTTCCCGCATAATGTTGACATCCTGCTGGCTGTCCTCCTCTGTCTGTGTAGAGGCCGTGTTGTACTGCAGTGGGATGGCCTCAGTCTGCATGGATACATCCATTCCTGGTGCTGGAATCTCCTCCGTCTGTGTGCAGGTTGAGGTCACCTCCCGGATCACCTCAGTGTAGGGAATGCTGATCTTGCTTGAAGGCTTCGCATTTCTTGTTCGCCCTGCCATAATCAGGTAATATATGTGAGGTCTGTCTGTTAACGAGAAAATGAGAGAGAATGAATGAGAGGGAGAAAAAAAAGAGAGAGAGAGAGATAGTATGAGGGTACGTAAGGTTTGTATGAGAGTATGTAAGTTTAGGGTACGTAAGGTTTGTTTGAGAGTATGTAAGTTTAGGGCGTCTGGAGTGTAGAGTTGAAAAGTTAGAGTGTCAGAGAGATGTAAGCAGTAGGATGTTTAAGGTGAAAGACTTGGAGGAACGATTAGACCGTGAAGGATGATGCCTGTAAAATTGAGATTAGGGTGTCTGAGGACTCCTAGTTGCCCTACAGCGATCCGTAACCCTAGATTTGGCTCTTCTTAAGGCTCTTCGCAAAGGCGGTCTCGCTAAGGCGAGCGCCTTTGCCGCTCGCCTTCGCCGCGCGCCGAATGGCTGCGCGCCGTTGGCCCGCCTCCTTTTATACTGTATATCTCATCATGACCAGCAGGTGGAGACTGAAACAAAACTGTGGAATAGTATATAATAGGTGCCTTTCTCTATTCCTATCAGTCTCAGCAGGTGTGAGGAGCTGAACCTATCTCAATTGGTAGGGCTGTTGGAATTTGTTTAGGGATCCTGGTCCCTGTTTTTGGGCCAGATTGAGCTTGGGTGGGCAGTAAGCCTTGCACCCTAATTCAAGCAAGGCATACTGCTTTGAGAGCCAGTGGAGTCTGTTCTGTAAAAAAAATCAAAAACAAATCCTAAGGTAGTGCTGGTGTGAAGGGTTGCTTTCTTTTTAAATTTGCTGTATTTTACAACTAACTGGCACTTTTTCTTCTAGCTAGGTCACGTATGGAGCAATTAAGCACTTCTCAGGGAAAGAGGTGCTCGATTTGGTCCAGATGTGAGGCACTCACGGCCGGCCTGAAAACAGCTGTTCAGCCTGGTGCGGTGGAGGAGCCTCATTGGCAGCAGGTGCCGGCATCCTGGGCTCCCCGCTGCTTGTGCCTCGCGAGCCAGCAAAGATTTGTAGGGAACCCCGGTCTTCCCCTGCCACCCACGGAGGGATTTCCCATCAGCTGTTTTCTTTCACAGCTGATGCCGGCTTTTGCCTGCTTTAGCAGCTGGGACAGTTCAGGTTTCCCAGCCGCTACAGGCTCTGGAGGGGTTGTTTTTGGCAGAAACTTTGTCATTTTTGCAAGCAGGCCCCTCCATTTTGTCTGCAACCTCAGGTGACCTTCCCCCTGTATTGGTAAAGTAGAGGCAGGTTTCTGCTGGGGGTTTTCCCCTGATTTAATTTTTGCTTTGTGCAGAGCCTATTTTCAGGCGGCTGGGGGGTCTCGCGTGTGCCCAGGGGGTTTGGGGGGGAGGATCCCTCCACACCCCCTGTGGCTTTGTCTCCCTCTAGACCAGTGGTCTCAAACTCAAACTTTTTGCAGGGCCACATTTTGGATTTGTAGGTACTTGGAGGGCCGCAGAAAAAAATAGTTAATGTCTTATTAAAGAAATGACAATTTTGCATGAGGTAAAACTCTTCATAGTTTATAAATCTTTCCTTTTGGCCAAGTCTTAATAATAATAATATTGTCATTTATTGCTAAAGAGACATATGATCAAGAAACTGTTTTATTTTACTTTTGTGATTATGATAAATATACCGAGGGCCTCAAAATAGTACCTGGCGGGCCGCATGTGGCCCCCAGGCCGCGAGTTTGAGACCACTGCTCTAGACCTTTGGCATCCCCTCTTTCTCCTCCTTCGTCCAAGTGCCCAAGGGTGACTTGGGATGAGGATTTGTGGTCAGAGGAGCATGTCGGCCTGGCTGAGGACCTGGACCCTTTTGAGGAATTCCAGAATCCTGTTGGTGGGGCGGCGGGTTCCCACTTTCCGGTGAAGAGGTGTCCATGGTGCACCTTTTTCTGAGGGATAAGCTGCCAGACCTTAATTCAGCAGTTCTCCTCAGTGCTGCATTTCGAAGAGGCGCCACCGGAGACCCTGCGTGTGGGGGACCCTCTTTTTAGGGGGATCTGCGCTGCTTCCCACTCTTTTCCTATGCATCAGGATATTCAGGATATTGTCCTGGCGCAGTGGAATACACCGGAGGCGCTGTTTCAGTTAGCGCACGTCATGGCTCGTTTGTATCCCATCCCGGAGGGGGACAGGGATACCTTGAAGTTGCCAGTGGTGGATGCAGTGGTCTCAGTGCTTGCTAAGCAACATAAGGTGCCTGTTGAGGGCTGTTCTACCTTATGGGACTCTGAGGAGTATAAGTTAGATACCATTCTTAAACAGAATTTTGATGTCTCAGCCTTTGGAGGTCCAGGCAGCTATTTGTGGGGGGCTGGTGGCTTGCGCTGTTTTTCAGTGGGCCGAGCATGTCCTGGATCATGAATCTGATGACTGGTCCTTGATGGATCAGGAGGTGGCAAAGATTGAGATGGCTGCCTCTGTCCTCTCAGATGCTCTCTATGACTTGATGTGGATGTCGGGCAAGTCTATGGCTTTTGAAGTGGCTGCGCGATGTACCTTATGGCTTCGCGCTTGGTCGGTGGATACTGCGTCCAAAACTAAGCTTACCAAATTTTCCTTTCGGGGGTCTTTTTTGTTTGGAGAGGACTTAGATAAGTTGGTTTGGACTCTAAGGTGCCCCGTCTGCCTGAGGACTGTGCCCACCCGGTGTCTCGGGGTGGCACTGCCCGCGGGTGTCTGCGGGAGTACCGCAAGTATCACCCTGGGTGTGGGGCTGCTATTTTCCAGGCTTCCTGGTTTTCCCAGGGTCATTTTTATAAGCGCATGCAGTCCTTTCGGGGGGCTGGGAATCCCTCCGCCGGTTCCCCCGCTGCCTGTACTGCACAATGACTCTTTGCCGGCATGCCTCCTTTGGTTCCGGTTGGTGCCCGGCTGCACGAGTTTTTCCCTAAGCGGGCCGAGATCACTTCCGATCAGTAGGTCCTAGAGGTGGTGCGGAACAGTTATGCTCAGGAGTTTGCCTGCTTTCTGCCAGATCATTTTCTAGCTTCTCCATGTCAGGCAGCATAGAAGACACAGGCCTTTCGCCAGACCCTTCAACGCTTGCTAGATCTCAAAGCATTTGTTCCAGTACCCCCTCAGGAGTGCGGCACTGGCAGGTACTCAATTTACTTTGTGGTGTCCAAGAAGGAGAGGACCTTTTGGCCCATCTTAGATTTAAAAGGGGTCAACAGGGCTCTCAAAATTCCCTCTTTTCTCATAGAGACATTGCGGTCTGTCATACTGGCAGTTCAGCCGGGGGAGTATTTGTCTTCTCTCGATCTGTTGGAGGCCTACTTGCATGTTCCAATTCAGGCCTCCCATCAGCACTTCCTTCGCTATGTGATCTTGGGTTAACATTATCAGTTCTTTTCGCTTCCTTTTGGTCTGGCCACAGCTACCCAGACGTTCACCAAGGTTATGGTGGTTGCTGCGGCGGCCTTGTAGACAGAGGGCATTCTGGTGCATCCCTACCTAGATGTTTCAGGAGAGCACCCGGGTCACGGCTCGAGTGGTGGATGGCATAGGACTCCACCCTGTCTATTGTCATGTTGTTCTTGCATGCAGATTTTGCTTTTTCAGCAGGTTTTAGTATTTTTCTAGGGCCAGGGAGATCTAAAAACAGCGGCTGTGGCTCGGTTGGCGTAGTTGGTGAGCTGTGGGGACCTTTGCTTTTTGCATTTGTACCTTTGCATTTTCCAATAGCGTTCCTGTTTTTTATTAGTTGATACTCCTGTTCGTAGTCCTGTTTTTTCTGTTTATAGTTCTTAGTTCTGCTTGGCTATTCGGCAGACTGAGGCAATTAGGGGGGAGACACCTGATATGTACTATTCCAAAGTTTTGTCTGTCTCCACCTGCTGGTCATGATGAGATATAACCCGCTTGTAACATTAACCTATGCCGGTCTAGAGAGGCTAAAAGAAAGTAAATTAGCAGGTTAGAACCTAATTTCTCCTTTTCCAAGCTGAAGAGCCTTAACCTCTTTTGTTCCATCCCCTTTATCATTTTGGTCTCTCTTCTTTGAGCTTTTTCTACTTCTGCAGTATCTTTTTTGAGATACAGCGACCAGAACAGAACACAATACTGAAGGTGTGGTTGCACTATAGACTATTTCTGTTACTTTTCTTGATCAGTCTGTACTATTGGCTGCATCTGGCTTGAGGAGTATAATGAATTATGTCTACCAGTATTCAGAGTTACTAAAATAAAAATTGACAGTTGAGAGTAGCTTTTAGATGACATCTGAATCAACTGCAGAATGGATTTCCTTGTGCTGCTTTGTGTAACTTATTTGTGGGCTTTTTTTATTTCCTTTCAAAGGATATTTTCAGAGCTTAGCAGTACAGAAATGCTTCTTATAATCGTCAAAGGAATTAATCTTCCAGCTCCATCAGGTAATCAGCTGTATGTGTGTGTGTATATGTGTTCATGCTCACTTTTCTTCCTCTTTGTCGTTTAAATTAAAGCAATAATGAATATGAAATATATAATGGTTTTCCCTTCATTAATAAAAGGAAGAGTGTCTGTAAAAATTAGTTATGGAAATCCTCTCTCATGTAAATTACTAAGAATAAGCCCCTCCTTATATCTTATACCTAATCATTGGGATGTTAATGCTGCATATGAAAGGGAGTTTGCTTGAAGTGGTGTTTTCCTAAGATAGAGACTTTTATCTATTTTGGTTTGACTGCAGGCAGCTGGCATTGTGACTTCAGTCCTAGCTGACCCAAACTGACCTGGTTGTATCAGTCCATTCTAAATCCAGTGCCCAATTTGTTTCTTGGGTTTATTTTGTTTTTTTCTTTTAAGTATCTTTTAAAATTGTTTTCACATTAAAAGCAATTATCTAACAATTATAAAACAAAGTAACAAATGTAGCAAAGAAGATCCATCCAGTTATAGCATCTGAAAAGCAAGCCTTTGATTCCTTAAATGTTGTCCCAGTATATTTCAAGCAAGACCTCATCTTGGAGCACAGCAGCCATTACATTCTCCTGGTTGTGGATAACAAAAGTTCAACACCTCTATTAGTCATTGAAAGCAGGGCTGGCCCAAGGACATTCGATGCCTTGGGCAAACCTTCAGCTGTGTACCCCCCAACCTCAGCCAAAGATAGCTCAAGGCTTTGCCCCCTATAGTCCAGCATCTCCCTTTTCCTTTCCATAGACTAGCATCTTCTCTTCTCCTCCAGGTAGCCAACATTTCCCCACTCACTCCCTTCCCCCATCTTACCTTTTTCCCAGAACCGAAGCTACAGTAGGACTCAGTGCAATAGGGGGCTGTTCAGTGCATGCCTATGCTGAAACAGTGCTGCATCCTGTACCCATCTTCCCTTCCCCAACGCAGACTTTTTATTCGAGGGGACATGATGTTGTATGCCTTAAGGCCAGGCCTGTACTTAAAGCCATGAGCCATGCTGAAAACAACGATAAAGTGCTGCTGCTCTTCTGCCACCTGGGCACCATGTGGCTGCCTCCAAATTCTGCCACCCTAAATGGATACCTAGTCTGTCTAGTGGTAGGAATGGCTATGCTCTGATGGTGCCGATATCCTCTCTGAAAGATCAAAGCAGCCACTTGCAGAATATTCCAAGAAACAAGACTCTCACTTATATTCACTGAGTAGGGGCTGCAAAGAGAGGCTGCAGCAGCACCTTCTCAGGTGAGAGAAAGCTCTTGTAAAGTACTACTTTTTCTGTATGGGCCCCTTCCTTGTGGAATTCTCTTCCTGTATCAGTGAGGATAGAAGTGAATTATCTTCAATTTGATCACACTGCCTAATTTTGAAATGTTATTGGTGATGTATTGATTTTTATATGTTGTGTTTGCTAACCCCACTGAGAGTGATTGATTGATTGATTGATTGATTTCTTTTTAGATGATAACAGACTATACATTCTAATTAGAGAGCAGCCAAAACCAAGGCTTTTGATTCTGGCCTAAACTAGACCTGTGGCTGAAATTTGTCTATCAGTTTTGGCCAGAATTGAAACTGTAGCCCCACTGCCACAAGCCCTTTCCTCCCAAGCTGCCCATTAACTCCCCCAGGCCTACCTTCTAAAAGCCCTGGTCGACTAGTGGCCTCTTTGGGGCAGGAGCAATTCAGAGTCATTTCTCTTGCCCACTGTATAGAGAAAATGATGGCCATGAATTTCTGTAGGAGGTAGCTGCCACCTTTTTGAGATTGGAACCAACATGGGCAGGAGCAATCCCCAAGTCGATCCTGCGTGTGCCATTTCCAGTCTCAAAATGGCTGTTTTTTTGAGTTCAGAATAGAGAGTTGCGCGGGGACAGAAATCCCACCCGTCCCCGCCAAAGTCCCACCCGTCCCCACCCGTCCCCGTGAGGACTCCCACCCGTCCCCACCCGTCCCCGTGAGGACTCCCACCCGTCCCCACCCGTCCCCGCGAGGAATCCCCTCCGTCCCCACCCGTCCCCGCGAGGAATCCCCTACGTCCCCGCCTGTCCCTATAAACTACAGAAATAGTTATTTCATTTAATTATGCTACTGAATTAAAGGCTCTGGTAGAAACCCATTTAAAAATAAGCAAAAAGACTTTATTAATTTGGAAATATTAATTGGGAAGAATACATACTTTGTAAACGGGTTTCTACCAGAGCCTCTAATGTTTATAAATTTTTATCAACACAACTAATATACTACTTTATCCTTAAGCAAAAAAAAAAAAATAATAATAATTTTTTTCCTACCTTTATTGCCTGGTTTCTGCTTTCTTCATGTTCTCATTCAATTCCTTCCATCCACTGCCTCTCTTCTCTCTGTGTCTTCCATTTGCTCTGTTACTGTGCCTCTCCCTTTCTCCCCCCTCCCAAATTGGTCTGGCACCCATCTTTTTCCCTCCGCTCCCCCCATAGTCTGGCACCTCTGTCTTCTTCCCTGCCAGCGTCTTCTTCCCATTCCCTCTTCCCCATTTCCTTTCAGTGTCCTTCTCCCCCACCATCTTTCCCATGTCCTGTCAGGCAGCATCCTTCTCCCCTCTCTGCCTTCCCCATGTCCTTTCAGCGGCCTTCTCCCCCCTCTGTCTTCCCCATGTCCTTTCAGTGGCATTCTCCACCCCTTTGTCTTCCCCAGTGCTTTCAGGGTCCTTCCCCCCCTCCTCCCGTTTACCCCATGTCCTTTCAGCGTTCTTTTCCACCCCTTTGTCTTCCCCAGTGCTTTCAGCGGCCTTCTCCCCCCTTAAGCGTCTTTTCTTCTCCACTCCACCTTTCCTCCCTCCCTGCCTCCACCTTTGTGGCGCTTTTGCACCCGACCGACAACAGAACAGGCCCGGTCGGACAAATCTCCCTGTCCTGTAGCCGCGAATCTAAATTACCTTCTTACAGCAGCTGGAGTAGTGAAGCTGCTGTAAGAGGTAATTTAGATTCGCGGCTACAGGGCAGGGAGATTTGTCGGCCGGGCCTGTTGTCGGTCGATCGGGGGACCTGACCGGCTGTGCACATTCTCCGGGGCGGACCGCCCCCTCCCCCCTCTTTCGTACGCCATTGCCTTCTTCCTACCTGCCCTGCCGCACACAGCCGACCGGAAGTCTTCCTGATGTCAGCGCTGACGTCGGAGGAAGGGAGGGCTTTGCTTAAGCCCTCCCTCCGACGTCAGCGCTGACATCGGGAAGATTTCCGTTCGGCTGTGTGCTGCGACAGGGCAGGTAAGGAGAAGGAGACTACCCTTGCGGCTCGACCAACCCCGCTGCGATCCAACCCCGCAGGAACCCCGCGACCCTCGGAGGCGTCCCCACGGGATCCCCGCGACCCTAGGGGGCGTCCCCACGGGATCCCCGTGACCCAAAGGGGGAACCCGCGGGATCCCCGCGGGTCCCGCGGGATTCCCGTCATCCCCGTTCCCGTGCAGCTCTCTAGTTCAGAATACTCTATGATAGTTGCTGAGCCCATATCTGAGAGGTGTTAAGAGTTTTTCAGTCCTTCAGCTGAGGTTGTACTATTCAGTAAAGACTCTGCCTTCTGCTCTCTTGATTAAACCTCATGATGATTCCAAGAGGATCCTAAAGATTGTCCTATTTGACAAAAGGGAATGAGTGATCCAGGGCCCAGATGACTGGGACAAAATACGGAGCTAAAGGAGAGATGACAGAAGGACTTTTGTTCTTCACCTCAACTTCAGTCCTTGACACCTGCAACAAAACCAAATTATCCAAAATGAATATTCATGAGATTTGTATAGATTTGATCTAATAATCCTTTAACTTGCATAATTTGGTTATCCTGAAATCCACAAGTGTTTTTTTTAGAGGGGAGGGGCAGTCATGGTGACCAATTGGAGAGCACTGCTTTCACATCTTCCACAGCTTTAACCTTGATAGTCACTGCAAGCTTAGGGTCCTTGATGATGCTTGCTATAGGGGCTAAGAGTTTGAACCTGGATAAACTGAGAACCCTGTGCACCCTGTATGTTAGCTTGTCAAGATGAACAGGTTTTGGACTGGCTTGTGTATAGTCTATTTGGGAAGGAAGAAAGGGAAAATGCAACAAATAAGGAAATTAAGGGGATCTTTCTTAGGTCAACTTGTTGTGAGTCTTATCTGCTTTATAAACTGTTTCTTTATTGCTTATGAAACCTACACAAAAAGAAAATCCTTATATTTAAATGGGTCTTGGAGGCAGCAGGGTATGTGGAACAACACAGAGAAAGTAAGATGGTAGAGCATTTGCATTCTTTAGTGACTGAATTAAATGGCTCTGTTTTCCAATATAGGCATTTCACCAAGTGATTTGGATGCCTATGTAAAATTTGAATTCCATTACCCAAGTGCGGTGAGTATGTTTCCTTAAACCTGCTGTTGCCACCAAAAGGAATATATGAGGTTCCTTAATACAGAATGTAATCCTCAGTAAACATAGGCAAGGCAGATTAAGTAGGTTTCCATTTAGGAGGCCCAGTTTTGCATTAAAGGGGCCAGGTGAGTGTCATCTTTAGAAGCCATAATACCTATATAATCAATCCAGCATTTACAGGGATGATGTGCAGCTTTGGATTCCATTCAAGACCCTGTCATCAGATGGGAGTCTGATTCAGACCAAGGATTATTTAGTAGCTGAGAAACTGAAAGACTATTGTGTGGGTGGAAATTAATACTACTTACATGTTGGCCTTTTGTGCAAAAGCATCAATGACAGTGTTTCATAATTTTATTGTTTTAGGAGCAAGCACAGAAAAATAAGACCACAGTCATTAAAAATACCAATTCCCCAGGTCAGTTATGAGTTGGTCCATACCATACATGTGGGTGTGTTGTAATTTGCAAATTATTAGCCTCTGATGATGTCATCCCTCTCTATCAACAATGCTGGTTTTTCTTTACTTAGGTTTATGTTGGGGAGGGTGTTATTTTGATGGGCTAACATTCTATTGTCTGCCTTCTGGGCTTTGAGATAAATGTATCTGAATTCCAGAAAGCTTGGGATAAGTACATTGGATCTCTATGGGAGGAAGGAATACTAGATGGTCTGGATAGGCAGACTAGATAGGCCACATGGTCTTTATCTGCCTTCATTTTCTCTGTTTAGATGTCAGGTGGTGATAATTAGGGGGGGGAAACATTGTAATGATATTATTAGATATTAATAGCATCAAAACTGCACCAGGATTTAACCCAGTTTTCGTTGATATTTAATCTGCTTTATTCCCAAGAATATGATCAGCAGTTCAAGTTGAACATTAATAGAAACCACAGAGGGTTTAAACGAGCAATTCAGACAAAAGGAATGAAATTTGAAGTATTTCATAAAGGGTAAGGAAATAGTTTTATTTTAACTTTTCTTTTTTTTAAATGTGGGTGTTGTTGTTTTTTTTTAATTTTCTTATCTAGTGATTTTGAATCTTAAAAAATGTTACTTTATTGGATAATGAACATATTTTTTTTTTTGCTTCTGTAGGGAAATACATATTTAAAATTGTTTTATTTAAGAATACTTTGAAATTATTGCTATGATGGTAAACCTAAACCAAAGTATTGCTGCCTTTACAAGAAATATGAACTGCTCACTTATTGGCATGGTTGTGTCATCTTCTGTAAGAGCAGCAAAAGCTCATACATTCATTTTGAGACCTGCATACAGAGGGAAGACCCAGGGGCTGGCTGAAGGCAGCTTGTGATGCTGTGGCTGCCAGCAGCTGCCATAAACTTTAGAGGTGAGGGATCAGTGCTGGACCTATTGGGGGGGGGGGGAAAGGCTTAACCTTTTGACCAGGTGAGGTCAAAGGCTGGGTATGAGGAGAGACTATAAAGGTTAGGGCTCTTCAGCTTGGAAAAGAGACAGCTGAGAAGAGATAAGATTGAAGACTACAAAATCCTGAGTGGAGTAGAATGGGTACAAGTGGATCAATTTTTTCACTCCATCAAAAATTGCAAAGACTAGGGGACACTCGATGAAGTTACAGGGAGATGCTTTTAAAAACTATAGGAGGAGATAACTATTCTCTGAGTGAAAAATAAGATCTGGATCTAATTGCCAGAGGTTGTGGTAAGAGCAGTTAATGTAGATGGTTTTAAGAAAGGTTTGGACAAGTTCCTGGAGGAAAAGACCATAGTCTGTTATTGACATAGGGAAGCCACTGCTTGCCCTGGATCGGTAGCATGGAATGTTGCTACTCCTTGGGTTTTGGCCAGGTACTAGGGACTTGGATTGGCCACTGTGAAAATGGGCTACTGGGCTTG
The DNA here is from genome assembly GCF_902459505.1 of Geotrypetes seraphini. Lineage (NCBI taxonomy): Eukaryota > Metazoa > Chordata > Amphibia > Gymnophiona > Dermophiidae > Geotrypetes > Geotrypetes seraphini. The sequence goes on from NC_047095.1 coordinate 58,962,865, forward strand.
ATGACCATTAGTCTGACTCAGTAATGCTATTCTTATGTTCTTATTTTGGCACCCTTACTCGCTGGTGCTCTGGGCTAGAGCCTCACCTGGTCTAATGGTTAAGCCAGCCCTGATCATGTTCAAAAAAATTTGAAACTTCCTTATAAAACAATAAAACCCTTCAAATCTCCTGTTTTTCCACCACCCCCTTCAGCAGACAAAAGCCATTAAAAAAAGACTAGCCAGCTAGACTCACCAAAGCCATCACATACATGCTTGGAAATGTGCTCTGAATTTTGAGTGTGTGCAGGAGTTCCAATACATATCCCTAAGGGAATGTTGTAGGTAATTTTCACTTTAGGAGAGGTGGGAGGAATTATGTGGGCTGTTTTATCCTACTGTCTACAGCAAACCCTAATTCTATACATCATCCCCTTCATTGTGTCCAGGAAGCAGTAATTCTGCTGAACTTAGCATTCGTTGGCTGCTACAGCCTTGCTCCTCTTGTGAGATTGTACAGGCAGTCCCCGGGTTAAGAATGTGTTACGTTTTTAAAGCTGTTCTTAAGTTGAATATGTATGTAACTCAGAACTTGTAGATTTTAAGATTCTTCCTGCTTACCTCTGCTTCCAGCTGACAAAAGGGCCAACTGTCCCTACCAGTGTTCCCTCTAAGGTACAGCATCAAAAACCACACAGTTTTTAATGTGGCCATGCATCATTCCTGAATCTGCTACAGGCAAAGTGTAGGAGTCTATGCCACTGAAAATACTGCTCAGTGAAATCAAGTGAAGCCGCGACTGCGTTCTTAAGTACGAGTCATACTTAAGTTAGGTGCCTGTAACTCGGGGACTGCCTGTACATCTGAAGTAGTTTTGTCTAGGCCTGCTTAAAGTTCTCAAAAATAATAGTACTAGATGTGGCTTTCTTCCAGCATATATTTTTTTTCCAGTTTTAGATACAGTGGTACCTCGGTTTACGAGTGCACCGGTTTGCGAGTGTTTTGCAAGACGAGCAAAACATTCGCAAAATCGGCGCCTCGGAAACCGAGCACAACTCAATTTGCAACCCCTCCCCCCCCCCCCACGATCCGGCACCCCCCGCCGCATCGGGCACCCCCCTGCCGCGACCTGAGGTCCCCCCAACCCACCCGAACCCTCTTCTTACTTTAGTATAGCCTCCGCACCGGCACCAGCATGTCCTGTACGTTGGTGCCAGTGCCCGAAGATCTGCCTCCTGTGCTGGGCCTTGAGCATGTGTGCATGCTCAAGGCCTGAGAGTTCACGTTCTCTCGAGAACGTGAACTCTCAGGCCTTTGAGCATGCGCACATGATAAGGGGAGTGTGGTAAGTGGCGCAGTGGTTAAAGCTACAGCCTCAGCACCCTGGGGTTGAGGGTTCAAACCCACGCTGCTCCTTGTGACCCTGGGCAAGTCACTTAATCCCCCCATTGCCCCAGGTACATTAGGTAGATTGTGAGCCCAACGGGACAGACAGGGAAAAATGCTTGAGTACCTGAATAAATTAATGTAAACCGTTCTGAGCTCCCTTGGGAGAACAGTATAGAAAATTGAATGAATGAATAAAATAAACGAGCATTTTGGATTACGAGCATGCTCCTGGAACGGATTATGCTCGTAATCCAAGGTACCACTGTACTTTCCTTTTTATAACATCTGCTTTCTTCCACACAGGTCTTTTTTCTTATTTAAAAGTGACAAACAAGTGGGAACAGCACACTTAAAACTGGACAAGTTGGAATCGGAGAGCGAAATCAGAGAAATCATTGAGGTACAGTTTTAGGAGTGTTCACTTTGTTGAGCCCAAACAGAAATATTGGGCAATAGGAATGAGTCAGAAGCACAATTTTACTAAATACAACCAGCCTTGATCCCCCTAGTACTCTAATATAAAAATCCTTTTGGAGAAAGATTTAGATGGATAATTAGAGTACCTGTCCTGATGCACTGAAATGAAAATTCTCTATCCTTCTGGCCTTAACAGGTTTATGATGGTAGAAAACCTACCGGTGGCAAATTAGAGGTGAAGGTGAGACTCCGGGAGCCTATAAGTGGACAAGATCTTCAGTCTGTAACAGAAAGGTGGCTTGTCCTTGAACAAAGCATGCCTAAGGTAGGAATGCTGTTTCTGAGCAAGTGGATCAGTCTTTTTACTGTTAGTTCCCAAAAACTATAGACATATGGAAGAACTTGACATACACAAAGCTGACATAAAAATCTTAAGTCTAAGAAATACGTAGTATTCAGCCGATAGTGATGAGTCTTGCGACCGCTGCATACAAATAGGACTGACTTTCATGCATGGTCCTGTTACATAGTAACATAGTAGATGACGGCAGATAACGACCTGAATGGTCCATCCAGTCTGCCCAACCTGATTCAATTTTAAAATTTTTTTTTTTCTTCTTCTTAGCTATTTCTGGGCAAGAATCCAAAGCTCTACCCGGTACTGTGCTTGGGTTCCTACTGCCAAAATCTCCATTAATCTGGCCAAGTGCTGATTCTACCCCTGAAAAGCCCCCCAAATAGCTGGTTTTCAGTTTGGTGCTAACTGGTTATTTTCAGCAGCATTAACCAGTTAAGTGCTGCTGAAAATTAGTGGTTAGCCTTATACAGGCAATTCAACTGACCAGGAGCCATTTCTGGCTGGTTAAATCACGTTGGATATCATCCCCAGTATCACATCTTGGAATGGTTTATTTCATTTGATACACAACCTAGTTCTAGAAACATCTTTACAATAAGTATAAAATATACATAAAATCTATTTCAGACAACTTAGGTACTAAGGATGGGCGAGGCCTAGGTTACAAAAAAATAAAATATACCAGAAAACTATCAAAAACTCTAGGTTACAGTAGGAGGTAAGGTGTATATATACGAGTAATATAGACAAGAGCTGATGGAGATTGCCCAAAATCTAGACCCTGTCTGTCTGACTTTAGGGAAATGCGTACGATTTAGCATCTTTTTAAATTTTGTGTATTAAGATGTCAGAAAATAAATCATTCATTCCACTGAGTGATTCAGATATATAGATGAAATAAATAGGTCAGAAAGCAAAATATTTTTAAGTGAGCTTAATAAACAAGATAATGCATCTGGTATAAGACTGCTATAATGAAATGATGGAAATCTAGTATAATAGGTCTTATGTCCACTTTATAGTACTTTGAATCTGAAAACTAATGGAAAGCTGGTATTCAATCTGTAATAATGGTGTGATACCATAACATCGTGCTTCTTAACCGTGTAACCGTAAGTTCAACGCGGTTTACAAACGATTATAAACAATATCATGAAGAACAAGAAAAGTTATTTGATCAAGTATTTTGAAAAAAGATAGGTTTTCATCTGAGTTCTAAAGTGTTTATAGGAACAAGCTGTAAACAGTTACGATTGAAATTCTTTATCATGGGATGCTGCTTGAAATGCTAAAGTATGATCAAGAAATTTCTTGCTTTTACAACCCTGTACAGATGGGAAAGTAAACAGGGCATGAGATCTTCTGCTATGTTTATACAATGCTATAGAAAATCTATTGAGCATTTAGAACAGAGCAGTGCCATACATAACCTTATAACAAAGACAGCCCAACTTAAACACGATATGGGCTCCATCGGGAGCCAATGCAGCTCACAATAGAACGGTGTCACATGGTCATACTTCTTCGGACCATAGATCAATCTGACCGCTGTATTCTGAATCAATATGAGTCTGGCCATGTCTTTCTTAGTAATTGTCAAGTAGGCAATGTTACAATAATCAAGAAGACTCAACAACAGGGATTGGACCAAAAGTTTGAAAGCAGAAAACTCAAAATACGGTTTAATGGTGCGTAGTTTCCATAGAGTATAGTTTCCTTTATGTACCATAGCATCTATCTGTTTTTTTCATAGTCAGATGCTGATCCAAAACGATTCCCAATATTTTAATTGTGGGATGAATTGTATACAATTTTGAATTTATATTAATTGAGGGTTCATGAGAAATTTTTTGTGGTGACGCAACAAAAAACTTTGTCTTATCAGGATTGAGTTTGAATTCCTGCATCCAAGAATTCATTAATTTCAGTACAGACTCTGTCTTATGAGTAATGTGGGACAGAACTGTTACAAGGTATAACAATTGTGATATCATCAGTGTAGCTGAATAGTCCTATACCCAGATTACTCAAGCAAGAACCCAATGAAGAAAGATATGCATTGAATAGTGTAGGTGAAAGTGGAGAACCCTGAGGGATGCCACAGGGATTTTTCCAGATGTAAGAAAGCTGATTATTAAATCTGATCTGGTAAAGTCTGGATTCCAAAAACCCTTTAAACCACAGAAGTACATTGCCTTGTAAACCCAAGGCATCTAAACAAGCCAATAATTTGGTATGATCTACCAAATCGAAGGCACTGCTCAAATCAAACTGAAGAACTAGTGCACTAGTACCCTTACTCATGAAATAATTTTATTACAGTGTTGTGGATCAACTGAAAGATGGCATGACCTGAATAATTGGAATTAAAGTAATTGAGCAGGGGAAATGGAAGTTCTATATTTCCTGAAAATATTTTACAAGATGGAGGCCTTTATTTATACTACCTTCTCAAGAAAAATCAGACACTATCATATTGAATGTAGTGTGGGATTCTCTACTAGTCTGCATAAAGAAATTCGTACTTTAATTAACATGATAGTCACCTCTAATCTAACCCCAGTAGTTGTGGTTGGGGACTTCAGATGTCTTCAAGAGCAGTACAGAAACTGGAGAATGAAATGGGAGAACTTCATAAGTCACAGTCTTGTCAATAAAGGATGACACAGAAGATGGGAGAATATGGAAAAAATTATTAGCACTGTTTGAATTTGGCTCTCAACTTTTCCTAAATGCCCAATGCCATCACCTGCTGACCTTTACAGAAAGTATTTAAGAAGCTCCTCAAAACACAATTGTCCTGTTTAAGGAATTACTGTGCATTTAAATTTTAGATGTTTTGTTCCTTTCTTGTGCTGTTTTAGCTATTAAGTATGTGCACATTTATAAACCGCCTAGGAATTAGATGGTATAGAAATTTTTAAAATAAATAAATATCTATTTATTTAGTGTAAGGATGGGCAACATCAGTCTTTGAGGGACACCATCCAGTTGGGTTTTAAAGATTTCTACAATGAATATGGACAAGATCTATTTGCATACAAGAGAAGCAGTATATGCAACTCAAATTTCATGTATATTCATTGTAGAAATGTTGAAAACCTGATTGGATTGTGGCCCTCGAAGACTGAGGTTGCTCACCCCTTATTTAGTGCTATATATTCTCTCTCTAGACATTTGAAATTGTGGCTTATTTTTTGTATCTACAAGCTGCTTATTAATTGACAAAGATAATTTGCCATCTTTTCTTTACTTTGCTCTGCCCTTAAAGGCTCCTGGCTGGCTTTTGCCTTTATTACAAGGATATACTGCCAGGATGCCCTAAATTCTCTGTTTTCATAATTATCCTTCAAAGCTGCGTCATTCTGAACCATACACTCCTCCAAGTGACCTTCAGCTTTTTCTCTGTTTCTAGTTAAAAGGAGAGAGAACAGTTTTTTAGAATGTTAGTGCCAGCAGCCTGGTTCCTTTCAAGTTAAGGTGGAGCCCATCTTTTCAGTAGAAACATCCTTCCCCCCCCCCCTAATTGGGTCAACCTGGTAAACATAAGTTCTTAAGCCAAGAAAAATGCAAGAGATCTTCTTTACTTTTCCCCCAAAACAGAATCCTTTTTTTTGAAATACCCATCTTCATTTACTCTTATGACAGCGACTGATTGAGAGGGTTAGTCTTCAGAGGAAGGCTTATCATAATTCGTTTATAGCCTTTAGAAGGCATGAAGATGGTCCATGTATATCTAGGTTAAGATTTTGGATTCTCTGAGGGTTTAGCTTACAAAAGGGTGCAGTATTTCCTTTTAAGAGGTTCAATTCTTTCAACTGTTTTTGTTGTACAGTACAATCTATCTGGCCTCATTTCAAAGGCCATGGTCAGAGGAGTTCCATTGCTACTGTTCTCAGCAGGGATATTTATATCAGAAGTTCAGCTTAGTCCTGAGGGCTCTTACATTTTTTTGTAAGACTGCTTTCAGAGGGTGGTACTTCACTTCTGCTGGTTGTGGGTTTATATCCCATGCTGCTCTTGTGACCCTAGGCAAGTCACTTAATCCCCCATTGCCCCAGGTACATTAGAGTGTGAGCCCACTGGGACAGATAGGGAAAAATGCTTATGTACCTGAATGTAAACCACTTAGGCTATAAGTGTTATATAAATACTTAAATAAAATTTAAAAAATTCAGGCTTCTCTTTTCCAGTTGTAGGAAAGTCAGGCAAGGTAGCCTAAGGGTGGCTATTCTGAAGTTAGCTGTAGGCCTTTCTTTTAGGTCTTCTGGTCCTTCCAAATTCAGATAATCACCTTTGGCTAGAGATAGGCTAGTGCATCATTTTCAGGACCTAAGACTTCACTTTCCAGAGAAGTCAGAGGTGATTGCCTTGGCCCACACCCACAGGCGTTTGTGGGCAGAGTCCAATTTTCCAAAGATAATGGTAGAACAGAGGCTTTATTTCCACTACATTCATTCTGAAAGCACTTAAGCGTGGATGATCTTTCAAGAAGAGACTTCCACCTTGGATACAAGAGTCTTGAAAGCTAATGTGGCTTTCTGCTGTGTAGGTTTGGTATATCCTACTTGCCTGGCATGAACAATAAGGAAGATGAATTTATTGTCATTGCCTTGACTCATCCACCAATGTCATGACAGGCTGTTCTGAAGTTATATGGAGCTAATCTTACCCTTGGCTTGTATGGTATCTTGTTTTGATAAAGGAGAAGGAGCTTTGCCTGTATGAGGTTTAGGGTTTTTGAAATTATATTTTTATTAGGCTTTTCAATAGAAAGCATAAATGCTCTGTGGCCATGTACATTGTTTCTTCAATGCACTCCTTCACCAATCAGAACTAGTAAAACAGAACAAAGAGAACAGACTCTTAAGGGAGATAGTCATTTCATCTGCTGGCAAGACATAAGCCCTTGTCTGTCCAATCCCCCCCCCCCCCAAAAAAAAAAAAAATTAACATGTGAGCTCCTTAAAGTAGGGTTTTTTGTAGAGTGTACCATGTTGGATGTTCCCTAGAAGTTAGTCTGCTTCTGAACACAGAACTCCAAACACTGGTGTGTTGGATGAACTCAAACTGTAACACATCAAGTATGCTTTGCATTAGACTTTTTTTTTTTTTTACAAAGTAATATTAACTCTCTCATTATATATGGTTTCATTTTTCTTAGGTTGTAAGTTCATGAGAATGGTCCCACATCCTACTTTGTTTTAATCTAGGTAAGCTTGTTTTACTTTTGTGGATTTCTCTCTTAGTAAGACATAGATAATACTTTCAGAAATTGAACAATTTGTTTGCTTTCTTTTGCAGCCCTTTGCCAGGTACCTCACCAGCTACCTGCTAGTGGTCTTATATGAACATGCTGCTTAAGTGAGCAGCAGAAAGCACTGCAGCTCTCCCATCTGTGGAAGGTGGAGATTACTTCTGTTTGCTACTAACTAAATCACCTTGAGATGAATGCTTCAATCAGGATGGAGGCTGCTACTTTCTGTTCTAAACATGGTACCAGATGTTTAAGCAGTTGAGTACCTAGAGCTATTAAGGTGCCATGTGTCAACCAGCAGCAGTCTGCTTTCAAGTCAGAGTGTGTTGTTTTGTGCCATTAAAGTCTTTGTAATCAGCATGCTAGCAGGTGAGAGGAACAGGAAGAAATTCATTTGAATAAAGAATCCCCCCTCTGGTGGGCATCTACAACTACTTTGTTAAAACTTAAAGGTGAATTCATGTGCAAGGACAGTGTGATGCAAGTTGTGCTCCTCAGCTCCACAGGCATGAGAATCGATTGTCCAGTTGTTTCTTCCTGCCCCTTCGCCTAATGAAGCGCTACAGCCACTCAGACTAAAGCCATGCAGCTTTTATACTTTGGACTATACCTTTTAGTATATTAGGAAAAAGCACTTCCATCATGCTTGTTGGCTAGTGTTTTGTCACCTAGTGGAAACAGCCTTTTTCTAAGCCCTACTGCATACAGTATCTAATGGTAGCCCTCCCAAGTTGACCTCTTTTGAACCCTGCTGTTAGTTGCCTAGAATTGCTCAGCTTTGGTGTACCTTGTGTTTTAGCAATGTCACTTTGGTACAGTAGGTGTAGCTAAAATATTTTTGTTTAGTTTCCCAGGACCATTTAAGAGCAATTTCCTTTGGTTAACTCCATTTCAGGAGCAATAAAATGTAACCAGTGCACAGTCTTTGCCACTAACATGTGCAATCCAGAAAGCGTGTATCCTACTTGTGAACAGTGGGCATGGTTTACACCAAAGGAAAAAAAACAAACCTTGAATTTCAGGGTGGTGTTGCCTGTTTTAGCAAAAATTAAAATAAAAAATGCAGTTTACCTGTTTCAACCAAATGCATATCCGTACCTGTTAGCAGGGTTTAGTGATGTGTAGACCAGCCTTGCTCTTAGCTAGTTAACTTTTTGAAAGAAAATTTAGTCAGGCTGTTATAATTCTAGTTGGAGGGCATAGACAAAAGTTGTGGTGGCCAGCTGTCTGTCCTGTGCCTTCATTATACATAGAACCTGGCCTCTGCCTATGTTACTCCGTGCTCTGTTGAATCCCAACACAGAACTCATCCCGTCAAAATATGCATCACAAAGGCCTCTAGACTAGTGCTGCCCAAGTCACCGATTCACTTTGGTGAATCAATTTGTTTTCTTGGTGACTAACCCTCCTCCCCATACCTTTGGGCCTCCTAAAGCAGGAGCAGCAGCCTGTGCTAAGCACTACCTCTTTTTAGCCGTCCATTGCTGCTCCTGTTTTAGGGGGGAGAGGAGGTCAGTCGCAAAGTGCTGCATAGGTGCCAGCGCTGGGTACCCTCGGCTCTGCAGATTTAGGGGGGCCCCCGGCTGGCATGTTTCCCCCTTGACCTCACATTCAAAACTAATTACACCCTGCAGAGGATTGCTGGTGCAGTAGCGATCCTTGCAGGCTGCCGTCAGCAGCGGGAACATGCTGCAGAGACTGACGGCAGCCTGCTTGTATCGCTACACCACAGGCAAGCCTCCGCAGGCTGAAATTAGTTTTGAACATGAGACCGGAAGGCCAGTGGGGGAAGCTGGACAAAGCTAGAGATAAGGGGGAAACATGCCGGCCTTCAGGGGGCCCCTGGTGTAAAAATACATGGAGGGAAGGGGAGAAATAAAGGGTCTAAAAACAGGAGAAGGGGAGAGAGATGGTGGACAATGGGATGGAGGGAGGGAAGGAACAGAAAGGGAGAGAAGCTGAACCCAAGGGATGGTATGGTGGGAGGGGGATAGAGATGGTGGGATCCATCGCTGCAGCTGCTCTTTCATTCTTTGGGTCACAGGCAGTGTGAATGAAGTAAGCATGCTGTCTTCCACAGCTGAAAGCTCTCCCTCTGCTACTGCTTCCTGGTCCCACTTAGGTGCGAAGCAGTAGCAGAGGGAAAACATCACTCACGCTGCTGGTGGCCCGAAGAGTGCAAGTGTCTTTATCACTGTAGGATTACAGGGGTCATTAGAAAAATGCTGGACTCCAGTGATGGAGATGAAAAAAAGGAAAGATGTCAGACCTCTGGGGAACGGAAGGGGAGTATAGAAATGGAAGATGGATGGTTAGCGCAGAGAAAAAAGAAAATGACAAATGGGCAGGAGACGCAAGTGAGTTATCAGAAGACAAACAGAAACCAGGTCTTGGGACCAACATGATTTGAATAATGACCAGACAACAAAAGGTAGAAAAAAGAATTTTATTTTCTGTTTCATGATTACAATGTCAGATTTGAAATGTGTATCCTGCCAGAGCTGGTGTTAGACTGTGAACATGAGCTAGGACTTAACAGAGAGGAAAAGTCTTTTTTGTTTATACCACAGCACCAGTGTGGGTAGGAGAGGCTAGAAACTAAACCCACCAGGATGTTTGGGGGGGGGGGGGGACCCCAATTGGACAGGAAAATGGAATCATAAAATCAATTGAATTTTTTTTTTTCCTGAATTGGGCAGCACTACTCTAGATTAAAGAATGACACAAAGACAAATTTGTCCCTGGCCCTGTGGGATCTATCTTCATCCCTACAAGCTCTGTCCTCATCTTTAAATACTTTAAAATCCTAAGTGTTCAAGGCTTGTGCAGATGAGGACAGAGCTGCCCATGAACAGGGGACAAATTTGGCCCCACGCCATTCTCTACACTTATGTATTGGCAAATCTGTTTGTCTGGAATGTTTGTAACACTAAAGTAAGTATATGTTTCCCTTGGTGTAGGTTTCCATTTACTGTACAAAAACAATACATTTTTTGAAAAGTACAGGAGATGTAGCCTTACTAGAAGGCAGAGTTGGATCCCTGGAGAAAAAAGTAGAAGCTATGGCCTGTTTTCCATTTTAGCATTGTCCAAATATCAGCTGTGCCAGGAGTTAGTTTGGTTCTGTTAGAAGGGATGAAGAGAATACATTTTTTTAGTTTAACTGCATATTTAATATAAAAAAACTACATGTTAAAAATAAATATATTCCCATTGTTTGCAGTTAGCAAACTGAATTTTTTTAATGTACATTTTTATTTTTAAAACAAATGTTTCATTTTCCTTAACAAAATGATACAGTTCAGGTTGTTTTAAAGAATTGCAAGTAAAGCCAACTTAATTGCTGATGCAAGATTGCTTTGCATAAGAACAAGCAAGGTACGGATGACATCTCAGTAGTTTTATTAAGCTGAGGGGGAGGCAAGGAGCTGGTAGACATTATGCTATCACCTCCTCCCTCCAAGGCATCAGTTGACCATCCTAAAAACAATAATTGCTTGGTATACAGTTGGTAGGGTAACCTCAGAGTTACTCACAGCCATTGTTGTTCACAGTTCACTACAATAAGCCAGTATCCTGCATATCTAGAGAGGGTCCTATGTTACTTTAGCATTTGACTCATCTCTTCCCGGATTTACTGCAGTTTCTCATGGAGGTGGGCATCTTCAAGCTAAGACATTGCCTCAGCTAGCTGTTTTCCCCCAAGATGACTCCATTTAATTGCTATAATCTAGTTACTGCCATGATAAATTCTCAATGAAAACCAAACCCAGCTCCCTTTGCAATCCTGTGTACATACATGTATCCCAGGGGAAAGGATGATCCGTTTGATCTATAAACACCACTGTGCAGGAGCCAACATTACAAAGTGAATCTAGGTCTACCTGCAATAGCACAGCTACAATCAAACCATCCCCGCCTTGTCTGAAAATTATAGCCATTTCCTCTTTCAGTATTCTAACAATCGTTAGTGGTGGGTACATTTGGATGTCTGCTTCTAGATATGTATTTAACATTCATCAGCATTAAAAGTAACAAGGATTCCTCCTGCCTTCATTGTAACAACCCCACACACACGCTTGTAGTTTCATGTTTACCATCAAAATAGCCAGATTATGACTACAACTCAAGTTTGTTTAAACGAGGCTGTTAATGCCATTTCATTTGTCTAGCTAAAAGTTTTACTTTCACTTGTATTAGTACTCCAACCTTGCAATTACCAGATGTCATCTCTAGAGCTCTTGCTTAGCTCACTTAACCCTAGGCTTTGTGCCATAAATGCTTCCTCTCATTTGCAGTAAATCTTGGGCATCATTTTTCTAATTTAGCTGGAATGTTTATAAGAGACATTTTCACACAGAACAGCAGAGGGTTATAGGCCCTGGTTTGAAACTTTTTTGTTTTTTTTAATAACCACCACTCTTCCTCCTGTTTCTACTAGTTTGATCTTAGAATTAATTCTTAGGCTGCTTAATTTATTTCTGAATAAAACTGAATTATTTCTGTCACACATGTACCCTTGAGGTGTTCTCTCCAACACTGATTGATGCTACTTTGAAAATGCTCTATCCTTTCCTTTTAATAAGGACTTGAGTAGACCTGAACAACCACCTAATGCTTAGAGTAAAAGGATTAATGTCCTGCTCCTTATTTACAGAAATATAGTATAGTGTAGCCTTTTACCACTAACTGCTGTTTGCTTCATGTATAAATGCAGGCCACTATTTTTCATATAGAGTAAAAAGGGGGAGGGGAGGGGAGGGGAGGGGGAGGCTTGAATAACTAGGCCCCTTTCCACTGTAAGCTCTTGGAGGACAGGAACTACCTACTGTACCTGGTTGGAAAGGTGCGATACCAAATCTAAACATAGAAATCCAAATGTGCCCACCATAAGGATTGTTAGAATACAGGAAGAGGAAATAGCTATAATTTTCAGACAAGGAGGGGTTGGTTTGAGTATAGATGCGCTTACTGCAAGTAAACCTAGATTTACTTTGTAGTGTTGGTTCCTGCAAGTGGTGCTTCTCAAACTGTAACTCAGAACCCCAAATGTCACAAAACCTGCATGTGCAATCATGACCTGCATGGGTTTTCTAGAGCTACATCATTATGCTGCTGTAAGAACATGTGGCTAAATTTCTATCTGCTATAAATAAGAGGCCAGTCTTCTGTTGTAATAAACCAACTGTGGTGTGGTTTCTTCCTTTATCTAAAACACGGCCAGCAGAAAAATTTCAGCTAATTTAATCAAAACATACCTAAAATCAGGAATGATTGTCCTTTTCTCAACATGGCTCCTGATGACATGGATGACAATGGTCCAGCACTCATCACTTTCACTGGTTAATCTTTACAGAAACCACACTAATTCCAAAAAGCAAAGCATATTATTCACCCCTCCCAAATTTCTTTCTTGGGGTATCAAAGTTTTATTTTTTAAAAAAAGACTACTGTAAATAAAATGTGTCCTGATCTTAGCCATGCAAACTGCTCCCCTAAATCTTCTTAAATACACTTCACTTCAGTACAATTTTACATAGGTCACTAGAGGCCTGGCTGAAAAGAGCCCATGCTGTTTATATTTGGAATCTAATATCCTGTTATGGGACTCCGTCTCTAAAATCTTCCTAGGTAGACAATTCTCAAAGTTTATTTTATTTGTCAGGCCATAATGCAGATATGTCTTTAAAAGGGTTACTTTACCTTCTTAGCTAACCTGGATCTCAATAACTAAAAGCAGACAATCTAAGGTACAAATTGACTTAAATACTTGGAAAGGTCATTTGGTTTTACAGGTCATGTTTAATGGAATCTATATCACAAAGCAATCTATAGGTTTTGAGGCACTGCATGAGCCATTAATCACAAAAGTGAGGTAATGAAATGGTCTCTAGAAATCTCAAGAGAGCACACAGGAAGGCTACATGATCTGAAGAGCACATAGGGCAGATGTAGTAGGATCTAAATTAAGGTTAGTGCACCATCCAGTTGCCAGTGAATATGGAATTTCAACAAATGGCATCAAATGAGTCACTGCATTATATAATTCCAAAAAGGATAAGACAGATGGAGGTTTTATTTTGAATTTAAAATTATTCCAACTTTGGATTTGACCAAAAGGAATATAAACTCCTCTTCACGCTTATAGGTATAATTATCCATGTAGATCTTTCCCTAGCTTGCTGTGCTGCTCACAGTTCAAAATAGAATAACGGAGGCAGGACCCCCCCCCCCCAAAAAAAAAAAATAAAAAAACACAAAAAAGGGGTAGATTGTGGGTCAGTGCACACAGCCCCTCTACAATCACCACACCCAGGATTTTTACATGCTAATCGCTTAACTCATGCTACATGTTTGATTAGCCCCATCCATTTCTTTCACTGGCACCAGGACAAATATTATTTTGGATCAACTTAGATCCTCTGCATAAGCAAAGCTCATGCTAAGTTGATACAGGCCAATGTTTAAACCAGAGAGCACAGCCCTCTGATGCATGTATGGTTGTTCTGGCATGGCATGTTATTTCCCAGCAATGTGGAACCTAATTTCTAATAGCTAAAGGTCCTGCTACTCATGCCTTCAGTATAGTGGTGTTTTCAACAAGGTTTACTTTTTAATGCTCTTGCAAAGCAAGGGCAAGGAAAACTGGTCAAATGCAAAACATATGTCCTAGGGCATAATCTGTTGCACTACAGTGGTAGGCCGAGAATAAAGCTAGCTCTCCCTTTATCTACCCTAAACTACTTGTGGCTATTAAAATAACAAGAAAAATCCTAGGCGAGAACTGGAATACTATGTAATGCACTTGTGGACTAACACTTTTTTCTCGTAAGATGTGCATAATTATAAAACTGCTACAGATTGACCCTGGCTTTATGGAAATGCAATGCAGGACAATGGAGCATTCCTATGCAGCTAAAGAAAACTGCAAAATTTCTGGTAGGTTTCCTAACCATTATAAAAATAATAAAATTTATCCAACCTTCCACATTGTCACCTAGATATATATATATATATATATATATACACACACACAGTAACTACAATAACTTCTTGTGTTACATTCAGAAATATAACTAGTCTGACAACAGTCTTTTTTTCCTATTCATGCAAATTGCAAAAGGTCCCAATCACTGCTGTCGCATTTCCAACATATATATATCAGTTTTATGGCTAGGATCCTTACCATGCATCTTTATACGGCTTTCCCCCAAAATAAAAAGTGTCTTAGATGTGCTCTGACCAGAAATCTGGTCAAAATAATGTAAACTTGACTCTGTAATGTATGCAGATAAAGCACTGAGTGCAGCGAGTTTAGCATGAGGTCAGAATGTAGTGCCTGATCTTTCCTTCTTCCAAGTCACTCCACAAACAGTACTGGTCTGGAGTTTCGTCCTGTAGTAGCACTCCAGTCATCTTTGCACCTTTTCCTAACTCTGAGCACTGTCTTAAAGCATAGAAGCAATCATCTTTCCAGCACTATTGTTGAAAATGCATAGAAGACTTAGAGCAATGGAATCCATCTCTCTTCCTCCACCCCTCCCATTAGTAGTGTTAACAAAAGCTTAATTTTCCCGTTTTAAAGTGCAAATGATTCAGATAAACAAGTGAGAAGGAAAAATGAAGTCCTCTTATGATATGTTTTCCAAGATATAAAAGATGAGTTCCATGACAATAGGTCCTTCGCTCAGCTGACATGCCCCTCCATGAATCACTGGAACTAAGGCACTGTCCAGGTCATTCATGTACTGAGCAGGCAGGGGTTGTCCATTACTGCCAGCCTGATATCCAACCTGAAAGCAGCATTGAAAAAAAACCACAAAGGTTATGTCGGCTTTGACCAGCATCTTACAACATATGATTAAGATATGCAATACAACAGTACAAACTCCCAATTTGTAATCAATTTCCAACTCTATAAACTACACAGATTTTTTTTTCTAGAGAAGCCTCCTCTGGAAATTACTAGATGCCGAGTGGACACGGATGTCGACTGTCGGTACCTGACCGTGGTAAAAGTGGACACAAAAAACTGCTCAAATTGAATATGGCAAGCATTTATGGTCCTCTTTTACAATGCAAGCAAAGAGATTACAAGAAATATCCCGATGCTCAGGACCAAGACACTGCACACACCAGTTGTGAGGTAGAGAGCTGCACAAGAACCAGATCCCCTCCAGACTTGCGGGGATGGGTCTGGTTTATTTGGGGGCTGAGGTGGGTGTGATACCTCCTTCAAGCATTGTATCCAGCCGCACTCTGGCTCTTTTCAGCATTTCTTTACCTCCATTCCCAAACACCCCCCAGCCCTACAGCATCTTACCAGCCTTACTCTTCAGACCGCGTGCAGCATGCCTTCCTCCACGCTGCTAGCGGCTAACCTGGAAACCTCTTTTTTCCAGGTTGGCTGCCGGTAGCATGGTGAAGCAAAGGCATGCTGCCGTCGGCCTGGAGATAAAAGCCAGTAAGATGCTGCAGGGCTGGGGGCTGTTTGGGAATGGAGGAAAAGAGATGTTGCATGGGCTAGGGGGAAGGGAAGAAAATGTAAGAGAGATGCTGCTGGTGGGGTGGAGGGAGAATGTCTGGACATGGATGCATGGAGCAAGAGGGAAAAAGAGATGGTGCACCGGGGGAAAGGAAGGAGGAGGGAGGTAGAAATATTGGATGTTGTGGTGGAGAAAGAAGGGTGGGAAAGATGGAAAGGGATGAAAGAGGGAGGAATGTTGGACATGGTGGTGGAAGGAATGGAGGGAGAAACGCAGCATGGCACTAGAGGGGGATGATAGAAGTAGAAATGTTCATAGGACTGGTGGGACAAGGCAATAAATACTGCCAAGGGCCAATGTGAATGTGTAAATAAGCTCTTGCCACAGCTTTGCAGATCTCCTTAGCTAAGCAACCACCATTGTCATAGATCTGACATTATAAACTTTGACATGTCCTCCAGGATCAAGCCTGTTTAGGTATAAACAAAGATGGGCTACTGGGCTAGATGGACCATTGGTCTGATCCAGTAAGGCTATTCTTATGTTCTCTAGACAACGTATACTTCCACATCTATTTGTTATTATTATTTCTTTATTACTTCCACATCTATTTGGAACAAAAAAAAAAGAAAAGCTCTGGGCTTTGCTGTTAGACATCATCTATCTGCTACTAGTAATCCTTTCTATAGTGCTACCTGGCATAAGCAGTGCTGTACACCAAACATGAAAGAGACAGTTCTTGCTCAAAACAGCTTACAATCTAATTATGACAAGCAAACTTGACAAAAAGGTGCATCTATACATAGTGCTCCGGTGCTCGGCAGATGGGTGGAGTTAGGAATTGAAAGCAGCATCAAAGAAGTAGGCTTTGAGCATGGATTTGAAGACTGCCAGAGACAGAGTTTGATCCAGGTATACGGCAGCAAAGCCGAAGGGACAGTCTGGAGTTGGCCGTAGAGGAGAAGTGTACATATAAGAGAGTTCCCAGGCAGATATAGGGACAGATAATTGTAGGTCAGTAAGAGGAGTTTTAACTGTCTGCGGAAACAGATAGGAAGCCAATGAAGTGGCCTGAGGAGAGGGGTAGTGTGGGCAGCAGACTTCTGATTGATGGGGCGAGAGATGGTGTAGTGCAGGGGTGGGTAATCATAGTCTCAAGTTTTCAGGATTTCCCCAATGAATATGCTTCCAATAAACTATCTTGGGACTTATTATTATTAAACTTTAATAGCTCCAATTATTACTTAAATAACATCAAAAAAACGAGAGCTAAAATTACAAACCAGAACACTGTCCTTTACTATAAGAGTTATCATCCTAAGTCGTTGAAGGACAGTGTTCCGGTGGGTTAGTTTCTACGCGTTAAGTCGCTGTGCAGCGAGTCAGCAGATTTTTATCAACAGTCATAAGAACATAAGCAGTGCCTCCGCCGGGTCAGACCATAGGTCCATCCTGCTCAGCAGTCCACTCCCGCAGCGGCCCAAACAGGTCACGACCTGTCTGAATCATCAGAAGGGGCCCCCTTGCCACCTTGGTTTCCCATTGAGTCCTATCTTCCCATCGAAGTCCTAACCCTCCGGTCTTGCACATGCACGACCTGGTTGGGTTTCTATACTTATTACCTGGTTAGCTTTCTATACCTGTGTTACATCCCAGCACCTCTCTCAGTATCCCACGATCCCTTTATCCCTCAGGAATCCGTCCAATCCCTGTTTGAATCCCTGTACCGTACTCTGCCTGATCACTTCCTCCGGTAGCGCATTCCAGGTGTCCACGACCCTTTGTGTGAAAAAAAACTTCCTTGCATTTGTTTTGAACCTATCTCCCTTCAGTTTCTCCGAATGCCCCCTCGTACCTGTTGTCCCCTTCAGCCTGAAGAATCTGTCCCTATCCACCCTCTCTATGCCCCTCATGATCCTGAAGGTCTCTATCATATCTCCCCTGAGCCTCCTTTTTCCCAGAGAGAAGAGCCCCAGCCTATCCAACCTCTCGGCGTATGGGCAGTGTTCCAGCCCTCTTACCAGTTTCGTTGCTCTCCTTTGGACTCTCTCAAGTACTGCCATGTCCTTCTTGAGGTACGGCGACCAATATTGAACGCAGTATTCCAGATGTGGACGCACCATCGCTCGATACAATGGCATGATGACTTCCCGCGTCCTGGTTGTTATGCCCCTCTTTATGATGCCCAGCATCCTGTTGGCTTTTATCGAGGCTGCTGCGCACTGCGCAGATGGCTTCAGTGATGCATCCACCAGCACACCCAAGTCTCTCTCTAGACTGCTGTCTCCCAGCAATGCCCCCCCAATTTGTAGTTGAACAATGGGTTCTTTTTCCCTATATGCATGACTTTGCATTTTTCCACGTTAAAGCGCATTTGCCATTTGTTTGCCCAGTCTTCCAGCTTGTCCAGGTCCCTTTGCAGGTCCTCACACTCCTCCCTGGATCTAACTCTGCCGCACAGTTTGGTATCGTCTGCAAATTTTATAACCTCGCACTTTGCCTCCTTTTCCAGGTCATTGATAAATATGTTGAAGAGTAACGGCCCCAGCACCGATCCCTGTGGCACACCGCTCGTGACTCCCCGCCAGTCAGAATATTGTCCCTTTACTCCGACCCTCTGCAGTCTACCCGACAACCAGTGCTCGATCCATCTGTGCACATCCCCTCCCACCCCGTGGTTCCACAGCTTCCTAAGCAGCCTTTCATGTGGCACCTTGTCGAAAGCCTTTTGAAAATCGAGGTAAATGATGTCTATGGGTTCCCCATTGTCCACCCGACTGCTTATTCCCTCAAAGAAGTACAAAAGGTTCGTTAAGCATGACCTTCCCTTACAGAATCCGTGCTGGCTTGTTCTCAGAGTTCCTGTGATATGATTAAGTGGTTTGGTCAGAGGGGGTATCCCGATAAAATTATTAAACATGCCTTTAAGAGAGCTCGTTGTGCTTATGTTAAATAAAGATAGGAACCAAGGAGATAAGCGGTTAACTTGCAAGTTACCTTATTCGGCTCAATCATGTCAAATTATTTATTTATTCAATTATTTAGCCCGCCCCCCCCCCCCCCCCAAAGGAACTCAGAACGGGTTACAAAGTACATCCACAATATAATAAAGACAGGACACAGATGACATAAGGAGAAATTAGGTTCTTACCTGCTAATTTACTTTCTTTTAGCTTCTCCAGACCAGTAGAGGTTAACTTTACGAATGGGTATATATCTAATCATGACCAGCAGGTGGAGACTGAAAACAAAACTTTGGGACAGTATATCCTAGCCCCTCCTCTCTATTTCCCTCAGTCTGCCGAATAGCCAAGCAGAACCAAGAACTGGAAAACAACAGAGAGAAAAAACAATACTCCGAAAGGAGTAACAAATAACATACCCAAAATGCTGTTGGAAAATGCAGAGGAGAAATTCCCGAAGGAAGAATGTCCCCACAGCTCGCCAGCTAAGCCAGCCGAGCCACAGCCGCTGTTCTTCAATTCTCCCCGGCCCTAGAAAAATACTAGAACCCGCAGCAAAAACCAAAAACTGCCCGCGCAACAGCCCCAACAACAACAACAACAGGCAGGGTGGGGACCTCTACTGGTCTGGAGAAGCTAAAAGAAAGTAAATTAGCAGGTAAGAACCTAATTTCTCCTTCTTTAGCACTCTCCAGACCAGTAGAGGTTAACTTTACGAATGGGACGTACCAAAGCAGTCCCTCTCACGGGCGGGACCCCCGAAGGGCCGATACCAGTACACGCTCACCGAACACCGCGTCCCGACGCGCCTGCACATCAACCCGATAATGACGAACAAAGGAATGCAAGGAGGACCAAACCGCAGCCTTACAAATATCCACTGGAGGCACGAGCGACGACTCAGCCCAAAAAGCCGCCTGACCCCGAGTGGAATGAGCCTTGAGAAACTCCGGAACAGGCTGCTGTTTCAGAAGATAAGCGGAAGCAATTGTCTCCTTGATCCAGCGCGCAATAGTAGCCTTAGAAGCGCCCGCTCCCCGACGAGGACCCGCCAGGAGGACAAAGAGATGATCGGACTTCCGGAATTCCTGGGTCCGCTGCACATAAGAGCGAAGGACCCGACCGACATCCAACTTGCGCAGCTGCCGTTGCTCAGAAGAGCCCTCCCGACCACCCAAGACCGGGAGAACAACCGATTGATTGACATGAAAAGGAGAAACAACCTTCGGCAGAAAGGAAGGAACAGGCCGCAAGACGACCCGCTCCCTAGAAAACTCCAAGAAGGGAGCCCTACAAGAGAAAGCCTGCAGCTCAGAAACACGCCTAGCAGAAGTAATGGCCACCAAAAATACCGCCTTCAAAGTAAGGTCCTTCAAAGAACAGTCGTCCAAGGGCTCGAAAGGCGGACGCACCAAAACAGAGAGAACCAGATTAAGATCCCAAGAGGGAACCGAGGGCCGTAGGGGAGGCCTAAGCAACTTGGCCGCCCGCAAAAACCGAATCACATCAGGAAGAGCCGATAAACGCTGACCTGACACCAACCCTCGAAAGGCCGACAGGGCCGCAATATGAACCCGGAGAGAAGACCAAGCCAGGCCTCTATCCAGGCCATCCTGCAAGAACTCCAGAATGTTAGGCAGATAAGCGCGAAAAGAGGTCACTCCCCGCGCCCGACACCATTCCTCAAAGAGACGCCAAACCCGCACATAAGCCCGAGAGGTAGAAAGCCTCCGGGACCCCAACAGAGTAGAGATCACCTTGTCTGAATATCCCTTCTTGCTAAGGCGACCCCTTTCAAGAGCCACACCGTAAGACAGAAGGGAGACGGGTCGAACATGGGAATGGGACCCTGCATCAGAAGGTCGTCCGAGAGAGGCAGAGGAAGAGGATCCGCTACCAGGTGCCTCACCAGATCCGCATACCACGGACGGCGAGGCCAATCCGGCGCCACCAGCACCACCAAACCCGGATGGTGAACAATGCGAAGAAGCACTCTGCCCACCAGCGGCCAAGGAGGGAACACATACAACAGCCCCTCCGTTGGCCACTGCTGGACCAGAGCATCCAGACCCTCGGCCAGACCGTCCCTGCGACGACTGAAGAAGCGGGGCACTTTGGCGTTGCCACCCGTGGCCATCAGGTCCATCAGGGGCTGCCCCCAAGCCTGCACTATCAACTGAAACGCCTCGGCGCCGAGACACCACTCTCCTGGATCTAGAAAGTGACGACTGAGGAAGTCTGCCTGAACATTTTCTACTCCGGCTATATAAGAGGCCGAGAGGTCCAGCAGATGGGATTCCGCCCAAACCATGAGCAGAGCCGCCTCCTGCGCCACCTGAGTGCTCTTGGTGCCCCCCTGACGATTGACCTAAGCCACCGCCGTGGCATTGTCCGACAGCACTCTGACCGACTTGCCCAGCAACAGGGAGTGGAAAACCAACAGCGCCAGACGGACCGCTCTGGTCTCCAACACGTTGATCGACCAGGCGGCCTCCTCCGCGGACCAGGTGCCCTGAGCTGAGTGACCCAAACACTGAGCCCCCCAACCCAGGAGACTCGCATCCGTCAGGAGCACCGTCCACTGCGGGAGATCCAGACCCACCCCCTGAACTAGGTGAGGGGTCTGGAGCCACCAACGCAGACTGCAGCGCGCCAAGCCTCGCAGGGGGACCGGAACATCCATCCCGTGCCTCTGGGGAGACCACCTCCGGAGCACAGCATACTGGAGAGGACGCATGTGGGCCCGCGCCCACCTCACCACGTCCAGGGACGCCGCCATCGACCCCAAGACCCGGAGGAAATCTCGCGCCCGAGGACACCGGGACGCCAAAAGCAGGCGAATCTGAGATTGCAATTTGCTCACCCGGCCCTCTGGGAGGAAGACCCTCCCCAAGGAGGTGTCGAACAGCACCCCTAGGTACTCCAGACGCTGAGCCGGGACCAACCGACTCTTGGAAAGGTTGACCACCCAGCCCAGCGACCGGAGAAACTCCACCACCCGAGCAGTAACCCGGGAGCTTTCCTGCAACGACTTTGCCCGAATTAACCAGTCGTCCAGGTAGGGGTGTACCAGGATGCCCTCCGACCGCAAGGCTGCCGCGACGACCACCATCACCTTGGTGAACGTCCGAGGAGCCGTGGCCAGCCCAAAGGGAAGCGCACAGAACTGAAAGTGCCGACCCAAGATCGCAAAGCGCAGGAAACGCTGATGAGAGGCCCGAATGGGAACATGCAAGTAGGCCTCCGTCAGATCGAGAGAAGTGAGAAACTCCCCCGGCTGAACCGCCAGAATGACCGACCGCAGAGTTTCCATACGGAAAGAGGGAATCTTGAGAGCCCTGTTGACCCCTTTCAAATCGAGGATGGGCCGAAAGGTCCCCTCCTTCTTGGGCACCACAAAGTAAATGGAGTACCTGCCCGTGCCCCACTCCGGAGGGGGCACCGGAACAACTGCCCTGAGATCTAGCAAGCGCTGAAGGGTCTGGCGAAAAGCCTGCGTCTTCCCCGGAGTCTGACATGGAGAAGCGAGGAAAAAATCCGGCAGAGAGCGGGCGAACTCCAGGGCATAACCGTCCCGCACCACCTCCAGGACCCACTGATCGGACGTGATCTCGGCCCATTTGGGGAAAAATTCGCGCAGCCGGGCCCCCACCGGAACCAAAGGGGGCGCCGGCAAGGCGTCATTGTGCAGGACGAGAAGCGGGGGAACCGGCGGAGGGATTCCCTGCCCCCCGACGGGCCCCCCGAAAGGGCTGCATGCGCTGGAAGAACCGACCCCGGGAAAATCCCGGAGACTGGAAAGAAGCAGCCCCACGCCCAGGGCGATACTTGCGAAAATCCCGCAAACGCCCCCGGGCCGCACCCCCCCGAGACGCCGGACGGGCACGGTCCTCCGGCAGACGGGGAACTTTCGAGTCCGACAAAGTCTGAATCAACTTATCCAAGTCCTCTCCAAACAAAAACGACCCCCGAAAGGGAAATTTAGTAAGCTTAGCTTTGGACGCAGCATCCGCCGCCCAAGCGCGCAGCCACAACACACGCCTTGCGGCCACGCCAAAAGCCATAGACTTAGCCGAGATCCGCACCAAGTCATATAGAGCATCTGAGAGGAATGAGGCCGCCATCTCAATCTTCGCTACCTCCTGATCCACCAGAGACCAGTCGTCAGACTCTCGATCCAAGACCCGCTCCGCCCACCGAAACACGGCGCGAGCGACCAGTCCCCCACAAATAGCCGCCTGGACCCCAAAGGCAGAGACCTGAAAATTTTGCTTAAGGATGCTCTCCAATTTGCGCTCCTCAGAGTCCCGCAAGGCAGAACCGCCCTCAACAGGCACGGTATGCCGCTTGGAAATTGCCGAGACCACCGCATCCACGACTGGCGAAGCTAACGTAGCCTGATCCCCTTCCGGAATGGGATACAGGCGAGCCATGCTGCGCGCCAGCCGAAACGGCGTCTCCGGCGTTTTCCACTGCTCCAGAATAATATCCCGAATATCCTGATGCATAGGAAAAGAGCGGGAAACGGAACGGATCCCCCGTAACAGGGGGTCCCCCACACGCGGAGTCTCCGGCGGCGCGTCCTCAAAACGCAAAACCGAAGAAACCTGCTGAATAAGGTCAGGCAGCTCATCTTTCTGAAAAAGGCGCACCACGGACGCCTCGTCACCGGAGAACGGGAAATCCGACAACCCGCCGCCAGCTTCCGTCCCCTCCAGAGAGTCCTGGAACTCCTCAGAAGGGTCCAGGTCCTCCTCCAGACCGACCCGTTCCTCCGACCACAAATTCTCGTCCCACGACACCCGCGGACGCTTGGACAAGGGAGGCGGCGGAGGGGACGTCACGCCAGACGAAAGAGGCAAAGCCGCAGGGAGCGCGGAGGAAAACCCACCCCCCGAAACCCCCTGGGCGCAACCGGGACCCCCAGCCGCCTGAAAATAGGCTCTGCATAAAGAAAAGAAAAATTCAGGAGAAAAATCCCCCGAGGGTCCCAAGGGACTCCCTGCCACAGCAGGGGACCCAGCAGAACCTTGCCCCTGCATAGTCAAAACAGGGGGAAGGTCACCTGAGGTGGAAGACAAAATGGAGGGGCCAGACAGAGAAGATGGCGGTTTTCCCGCCAAAAAAGCTCCCTCCATAGCCTGAAGCGGCTGAGAAACCTGAATAGTCTCAGCCGCTAAAGCAGGCAAGCCGGCATCAGCTGTCAAAAAATCAGCTGAGAGGGAATCCTTCGGGGAATCCCTCCGTGGGCGGTTGTGGAAGACCGGGCTTCCCCACTGCTCCAAGCCGACTCGCGAGGCACCATCGGCGGGGAGCTCTGGGCGCCTGCAGCCGCTGCCGACGGAGCTCCACCACCTCACCGACCCAAACCGCCGAGTTCAGGCCGGCCGCGAGTGCCTCGCGGCTGGACTAAAATTGTGTCCTACTCCCCCGGAGAAGGGCACAATTGCTCCATACGCGACCTAGCTATAAAAAAGTGCTGGTTACATGAAAAAATACAGTAAAATACAGTTTTCTTAAAGGGAAACAACCCTTCAGACCAGCACTACCTCAGGATTTTTTTTTTTTTTTTTTTTTTTACAGAACAGACTCCACAGGCTCTCGAAGCAATATGCCTTGCTTGACTTAGGGGGCAAGGCTTACTGCTGAGGCTCCTCTAAAAAAATGTGGGGAGGTGGAGGAAGTGGGGGGAGGGACCCCGCTCGTGACCCGCCGGGTTTAACACCCCCGAGGTCGGACGAACCCCCAAACAGAGTCCGCCCAAGCTCCGTCCGGCTAAAAACAGGGACAATAAACCCCCTAAACAAATTCCAACAGCCCTACCAAGGGAGATGGGTACAGATCACTCAACACCTGCTGGAGACTGAAAGAAGACTGAGGGAAATAGAGAGGAGGGGCTAGGATATACTGTCCCAAAGTTTTGTTTTCAGTCTCCACCTGCTGGTCATGATTAGATATATACCCATTCGTAAAGTTAACCTCTACTGGTCTGGAGAGTGCTAAAGAATTTATATAATTTACAATATAGACATGACTAAAAATAGCTCTCTCGTGTTTCATCTCTTTCTTTATTGAAGAATTATTGACCAGCTTCCCTGCCAGTTGCACCCCTGAGTAAATATTCCAAGTACCGCATCTCATACGATCATTAGCACAAACTTTGATCTTGAGCTCCAGTTTGATGGCAAACAGGAACTCTGTCAGAGTGAAGGAATACTATAAAGGTCATCATGTGATCTGTGTGGGACCTACACTAACAGCCACGAGGACGATTTCATGAAACCAGATGGAATAGTTGTTCCAGATTTCAATGAGTTTGGAAACAGATGGAGAGTTCTCGGTGGTGAATGGCCGTTAAGTATCTTGACTCTTCTTTCATTTAAGAAAGGCTTTCCTGACAAATCACCTCTGGAAAATCCTCTTATTTAAAGACTAGTCTTTAAGCCCGTTACATTAACGGGTGCTAGAACATATGTGTGTGTGTCTGTCTTTATTTCTTTCTCTCTCTCCTTAGCCGCTTTTTTTCTTTCTGCCTTTCTTTTTCCTTGGCTGTCCATCACTACCCCTTGCCTGCTCCCCCTGTCCATTTTCCCTTCCTTTTACCTCCCGTGTCCACCACCACCCCTTCACTGCTCGCCTTATGCAGCAGCAGCCCTTCTCCCTTTGTTTTACCTCCCCCCTGTCCAGCAGCACCTCTTTCCTTCTCCCCCTGTCCAACATTAGTCCTCCGTTCCTTTTCTTCAACCCCCTGTCCATCAGCATCTCTTTCGTTCTCCCCCTGTGCAACAGGTGCTAGAGTAGACGACTGGGTTTTTTTTCCTTTCTCTCTCTGTGCTTGGATGCTGTCTGTCTGTCTGTCATTCTTTCTGTCTGTGTCTCTGTCTTGCGCCCTGCCTGCCTGTATTTCTCCATTGCGCCAAGCCTGCCTATCTCTCTGTGGCCCCCTTCTCTTCCCCGGCATGATTGGTGTGTGCCCCCAGAACACCCTTCCCCCCAAAGCAGCCCCATTTCCCAATGCCCCTGCCCCTGCCCCCTTTTGTGCCATGCCTGCCTGCTCCGTGGCCCCCTTCTGTTTCCCCCCTATGATTGCTGTCTGGCCCAGGAAACCCCTCACCCCAAAGTAGCCCCCTTTCCCTCTCCCCTTGTTGAGCCATGCCTGCCTGTTCTGTGATCCCCTGCCCATGACTGCTATGTGCCCCCAGCACACCCCTACCCCCAAAGCAGCCCCTTTCCCTCTCCCCCTGCTTGCCTGCCATGCCTGCCTCCTCCTTGTGCATCAGCATTTCCCTCCCCCTCACCTGTTCCTTCGTAGCAGCATGGAGATAAAACGGCTCCCTTAGTTCTTTGCTGGAATTTTTTTTTAAAGTTTAAAGATGCCTACGCGTCTCCTCTCACGATCCGGCCTGCGTCGGAAGCCTTCTCTGACACAGGCCGGGATCGTGAGAGGAGCCACGGCGGCAATTTTAAACTTAAAAAAAAAAATCCAGCGAAGAACTAAGGGAGCCGTTTTCAAAGCCGCCGCCGCGGCTCCTCTCATGAGCTGCACTTATATTATGTCGGAAGATGAGAGAGGAGCCGCGGCGACGGCGGCAGATTTCAAATTAAAATAATTTATGCGGCCAGCCGGCTCCCTCGAAACCCTCCCCCCCCTTTCCCTTCCCGCGGTCCGTCTGGCTGCGTTGTTCTCTCCCTCATTCTCAAACCGTCCGTGCCAGCTGAAGCGGGAGGCGGGGCCTCAGCACCGGCTGGGCGACTCGCGCCGCCGGCCCCCAGGAGCTCGAGGCCGGCGGCGGACATGGCTTGCGTTGCCGAGTTTGGTGACGTACAACCCGCGCATGCGCACTAAAAAAAACCCGACAGATCAGGGAACACGTTTTTTTTTAGTGCGCATGCGCGTCCTACCATTTTATTATATTAGATAATTTAGATAACATTACATAGCATTAAAATGTAACTTGCTATATATTTAATGCTTTTATGAAGAGATTCTCTCAAGGCTATGGCATGCTTCATATATCATATACAAATTAGAACTAACTGAATTTACTATGTTTCTAAAATCCAGAAAAGCAACACAATATTGGACAGTAGCTCGTCATTGCTCTGTAAGGTATATTAGTGGTCTAGACTAAAGTACTGTGTCCTCTAGTTCAAAACTCCTACTTGTATGTATATCATGTTCCTCGTCTTACCAGTACCATTGCCATTTGAGTTCATCAGTAACTGTACTTTATTTGTTTCTAGCTGCAATGCAACAACTGATCCCAAACCATGTCCAAGGACTTCCTCCACCTCAGCTAGCAAACGCTTTCTACAACTTACTTGATCGGCATCAAGTGTGACTCGTAGGCCCAGCTTAGTCATTCCATCTTCCTTCAGTAACTTCAAATGGGGGCAGAGAGCTAGACAAAAAGCCTTGGCAACATTTTCAGTCAGTCTACTGTGGTCTGCAGGGTCACTTAGGCCATTCTGCTGGTCATCATTCTCCAGAAAAAACACCTAAACAAGGCAGAAATACGACTTTTTACAGCACATCCGCTACCTAACAGGTCTTATATGAAGTGTTTGTAAAAAGACTCCAAAGGAGTCTTTGTCTACTCACAAAAATCATCTATAGATAATAAAAAGAAATAAAACAAAGAAAAAATTATACTTTTTTACTAGATTAACAATACATTTTGGATTGGGAGGGGGGAGGGAAGGGGAATAGTATCTGTGGTTATACATTCAAAGTGGTTTACATATATACAGGTATTTTGTACCCAGGGCAATGAAGGATTAAGTGACTTGCCCAAGGTCACAAGGAACAGTGCTGGGATTTGATCCCACAACCTCAAGGTGAGGTAGCAGTTCTACCACTAGGCCACTCCTCAGCTTTCAAAGGCATTCTTCAGATCAGAAACGAGCAAATGATGACATATACTACTACTTCTAATCATTTCTATAGCGCTACTAGACATACGCAGCGCTGTACATCAAAACATAGAAGAGAGAGTCCCTGCTCTAAAGAGCTTCCAATCTAGTCAAGACAGAATATATATGTGAAATATAAAAACACTGCAATGACAATCCCCAACACACACAGCTACCAACCACTTTACTTCTTATAAAGAGTAAAATGGTGTGGTAGCCATGTTAGTCCAGTTTTTGGGGTTTTTTTTCCAAATTCTTTATTCATTTTTCCATCTTACATCAAGAACAGAATATTACATCATTTAACCTTATAAACATCACTTGTATTTCTTCTAACATCATCTTAAAAACATAAATTTATACCCTCCCTACCCACCCTTCCCACAAATATTTTAATCAAAACTATCATATAAATATTGTATTCTTATCTATTGATCAAATCTTTAATGTAACTTTTTACCCTCCCCCCTATGTATGAGAATACTTTCATTGGCTAATGGTGTCTAATCATTGCAATAATTTGTCAATGGCCCCCAAATCTTTTTAAAATTGTTATAATTCCCTCTTTGTATGGCAATTATTCTTTCCATTTTGTAAATGTGGCACAACGAATTCCACCAGAAGGTATCGTTAAGTCTACTGTATTTTTTCCAGGTTACTGGTAATATGTTATATGGCAACTCCTGTCATGATCAATAAAAATTTATTATTGTTTGATGAAATTTGATTTTTTGTTCTCATTGACATACCGAACATTATTGTATCATATGATAATGCTACATGTTTCTAATAAACAATTAATTTGGGACCAAATTGATTTCCAAAATGCCATGATACAGGGACAATAGAATATTAAATGATCTAAAGTCCCTGCTTCCAGATTACAATGCCAGCATCTATTAGACTTAGAGCTATCTAACTTTTGTAATCTAACTGGGGTCCAAAATGCTCTATGTAAAAGAAAAAAACAAGTTTGTCTCATTGATGCGGACACCGTAGATCTCATTCTCCAAGACCAAATTCGTGGTCATTGAGATGCAGTAATTTGATGCTTTATCTCAATGCTCCAGATGTCCCTAAGACCATTTTTAGGTTTTTTATTTATAAATCTGTTTATCAATTTATACCACTGTGCGGCCTGGTGACCCAAGAAGTCCACCTGAAAGCATAAAAACTCCAGACTATACTGATTATTGAAATTTTTCCACTCAGGGAACCCCTCCTGAATAGCCTGCTTCAGCTGCAACCATCTAAAACTTTGTGATTTATTAAGACCATATTTATGTTTCAACTGTGAAAAGTCAAGCAGCTTTCCATTTGAAATAACATCACCCATAATTCGTATACCTGCAATCATCCAATGCTTCCAGATGACCTTATATCTGCCAATTTGAATCTTGGAGTTTAACCATATAGTTTGATTTGTTGATTTATAGATTGGAATAGATGTTAAATTACTAATATATCTGAGAGTTTTCCATATATCCATAAATATTCTATTTTCTTTATATAATCTAGGCATTTTAATACTAAGGACATGACATAATCGTAAAGGGAACATGAGTCGCCACTCCAACCATAACCAATCTGGGGTATTATCAATGAGCTCTGGGAGGACCCAATACATACCCTGTCGTAAAATATAGGCTTGATGATACCTGTAGAAATTGGGAAAATTTACCCCACCTTCCGCAACTGATTTTTGTAAAGATACTAAAGCAATTCTAGGAGTTTTGCCCAACCAAACAAATTTTTGTAAGAATACTGTTTAGTTTTTTGTAAAAGGACCCCTTAAAAAAAACAGGTAACATTCCCATCTGATAACAAATCACAGGCAATATCATCATTTTAATAATTTGAACTCTCCCACACCAAGACAGATGTAATGGATTCCATTGCTCACACATTTCTGTTACCTTCTGCAATAAAGATTTTTCATTCTCTTTCATTGTGTCTTCCAGCGTGTTTTTTATCCAAATTCCCAAATATTTTAAACCATCTTCCTTCCATACAAAAGAAAATGAATCAAATAATCCTTTTGTGCAATACACGTTTAATGGAAGAACTTCAGATTTACTCCAATTTATCTTATACCCTGAAAATTTTCCAAATTTCTCAATCAATTCTAGTAAGCATGGAATGGTTGTTTCTGGATTTCTCAAATGAAGCAAAATATCATCTGCATATGCAGAGCCTCTGTATTCCCAGTCTGAATAAGGAATACCCTGTATCTCCTTTACTTGCTGAATAGCTAATAATAGGGGTTCCAAAACAATATCAAAAAGCAAAGGAGATAGGGAACAACCTTGTCTAACCCCCCTCCGTAAATTAAAGCGTTCTGAAAAATTAGTCCAGTTTTAAAGGTAATACATAGAAATTAGATTTTATGTGTTAGATATTATAGTGCTATATTGGAATTACTTGTATGATATATTTTTGTGCACTTGTTGTTTGATTTGAAAATGAATAAAGATTAAATATAAATATATATATATATATATATATATATATATATATATATATATATATATAAATAAAATAAAACAAAAAAGGAATGATACATTTTTTTATTGAAATAATTGCATTTTTTTATTAGCTTTTGAAGATGCTTACCTGTAACGGGGGTTTTCCATGGATAACAATAACGCAGACATGTGGTTATTCATTTTCTGTAGCTTTTAGTGTTGAACGGCCCTTCTATAGATAGAAAAATTTTGTAATCCAATCAGCAGTCTGTCCTCCTCCTGCCTTGATAACATCATTGCTGCCAAGAAAACAGTCAATAGCAAGCTAGCAGAGTTGGTAACAAATATAATATGACCATGGAAAGATAAGATGTATAGTGCACCCATAAGCATTTTGTTCTTGAGGGGATGGAGGAAGGGAAGTGTGTCTGCATTATCCAGTTATTCACAGAGAACTCCCGTTACAAGTAATCAGCTATGCTTTCTCCTTGGATAGACTGGATAATACAGCCACACATGGTACCTCCAAAGCTAAAGTTTGTCAAATTGACTGTCTTGAAGTAGACATCCCAAAATTCAATAAGGGTTTGCAGGAAAGCTTGTCCAAATTTACTGGCAGATTGTGTAGCATTATCTAAACAATCATGTTTAGTAAATGTGTGAGGTGTTGACCAGATGGCTGCTTTGCATTTGTCTACAGGAGAGATTCCTCTTGAGTGAGCCAAAGAAGTTAACATGGATCTGAGTCGATGAGAAGTAATGTTAAGATGTGGTTGAAGTTTAGTTTGTTGACAGCAAAAGTCTGCAATCCAATTGCACAAAGTTCTCTTTGTGACTAATTGACCTAAAGTTTGCTTGTGAAAGAAAATAAATAATTGAGTTCTGCGTCTGAAAGTTTTAATGCGATCCAAATAGTAGAGAAAAGCTCTTTTATAATCTAAAGTATGTAAAGACTGTCTCATGAGCATGACGTTTAGAGAAAAGCCCAGTAGGACAATATCTTGGTTGACATGAAAAGATGTAACAACTTTTGTTAAAAACTTAGGATGCATTCAGAGGACCACTTTGGTGGTGAAAAAAAACTTTTAAAATGAATGGTAATGCACTAAAGCTTGTAGTTCATTAACTTTCCTTGCTGAAGTAATAATAGCAACTAAAAATAAAGTCTTTAGAGATCCCACTGAGGTAAAGGAGGCTGGGGGGGTCAAATATTGAACAGGCCTTTAATAAAACGTCCAATAAGTGTGTGCACAGAAATGGGCTTCTTGTCCAATGACGCATAGAAAGCCGATGTTGCTGCTAGATGAACCCATACTGAAGATGTCTTGAGACCCAAATCAGAGAGGTGAAGAAGATTCTCTAGGATGACAAATTGAACAGGAATACGGGTTTTGATGATAGAATCATACCATAAGGTAAACCGTTTTCACTTTAATGAATAAGACTTCTGAGTGGAAGGTTTTCTGGATGCTACAACAATGTCTTGAATTGTAGTTGAAAGATAGTGGATATCTATCACTTAATAATCCACGCTGTTAAGGCAAGAGTAAGGAGATATGAATGTGGAGGCAATCATATTGGTTGATGGGTGGATAGAACAGAAAGCCAAGGGTACCTTGGTCAACTGGGTGCTATGAGGATCAGAATCGCAGAATCCTGAATTGTCTTTTGTATATTACTCTCAAAATCAGTGAAATTGGTGGAAAAGCGTAGAGACTTTGACTCTAGGATATGGTGAATGCATCCACTGATATACTTCAAGGGTCTGGAATTTTGGAGCAGTAAAGTTGACCTTTCTTGTTGAGATGAGTAGCAACGAGATCTATTTGTGGAGTGCCCCACTTTTGGAAGAGAGTTTGAGCAACTTTGGGGGAAAGCGACCATTTGTGAGGCTGTAGTATTCTGCTGAGATTGTCTGCCAGTGCATTGTATTTTCCAGGAATATAAGTCACTTGAAAACGTATGGAGAAGTGGTTTGCTAACATCCAAATACAAAAAGCCTCTTTGCATAGAATTGAGCCCATATCTCCTTATTTGTTAAAGTAATGCATGGCTACCTGGTTGTCTGTTTTGATTAACCAAGTTTTGTTGTGAAGGTATGGGGTCACGAGCGGAGTTCCGCAGGGGTCGGTGCTGGGACCGCTCCTGTTTAATATATTTATTAATGACCTGGAGGCGGGAACAAATTGCGAAGTTATTAAATTTGCGGATGACACCAAACTCTACCGCAGGGTTGAAACCATGGAAGACTGCGAAGATCTGCAAAGGGACCTAACGACGCTAGAAGAATGGGCCAAAAAATGGCAAATGAACTTTAACGTAGGGAAATGCAAGGTCATGCATATAGGGAAAAAGAACCCGATGTTCAGCTACAAAATGGGAGGATCACTGCTAGGGGTAAGTAACCTTGAAAGAGACCTGGGAGTGATGGTGGACACGTCTTTGAAGGCGTCGGCACAGTGCGCCACAGCCTCAAGAAAAGCAAACAAGATGTTGGGTATCATTAAGAAGGGTATCACGACCAGGACAAAGGAGGTCATCCTGCCACTGTATCGTGCAATGGTGCGACCGCATCTGGAGTACTGTGTCCAGTATTGGTCACCGTACCTCAAAAAGGACATGGCGGTACTTGAGGGAGTCCAGAGAAGAGCAACTAAACTGATAAGAGGTATGGAAAACCTCTCATATACTGACAGACTAAAAAAGCTGGGGCTGTTCTCCCTGGAAAAGCGGAGACTTAGAGGAGACATGATAGAAACCTTCAAGATCCTGAAGGGTATAGAAAAAGTAGACAGGGATAGATTTTTCAGATTATGGGGAACCACAAGTACAAGGGGGCACTCGGAAAAATTGAAAGGAGACAGGTTTAAAACAAATGCTAGAAAGTTCTTTTTCACCCAGAGGGTGGTGGACACATGGAACGCGCTTCCGGAGGCTGTGATAGGCCGGAGCACGTTACAAGGCTTCAAAGAAGGTTTGGATAGGTTCCTAGAGGATAAAGGAATTGAGGGGTACAGATATGAGTAGCAGTAGGTTATAGGGATAGTCTGAGACCATTGCTCAGGCAATGGGCCTGATGGGCCACCGCGGGAGCGGACCGCTGGGCGAGATGGACCTCTGGTCTGCCTCAGCGGAGGCAACTTCTTATGTTCTTATGTTCTTATTTATAGAAAGATTGAATCGCATAATAGATTGCTCAAAGCTCTAAGTGATTGATATGGTATGTTCATTCTGTGGTCATCCAGGACCCTTGTGCGCAAAGATGTTGAAGGTGAGCTCCCCATCCTGTTAAGAAAAGCATCTGTTGTGAGAATTAGAACTGGACTGAGACAGTGAAAAAGAGCTCCCTGAGAAAGATGTTGTGGGTTGTTCCACCAGTATGCTCCTGCTTTATTCTTGGAGTAATGATTATTTTGTGAGACAAGGAATGAAGACTCTGGGACCATTGAAAACATTAATTCCCATTGGATTGGCCTCATATGAAGTTTCACGTTGGGAATTACTGCAGTTGAGGTTGCCATGAGGCCTAAAAGTCTGAGAAATATTCTTGCTGTACAGATCTGAGAGGCAAGAAGGTGCTGTACTAGATGCTGAATTATGGAGAGATGAACTGGAGGGAGAAATGTTTTGCATTAGACTGTGTCTAGTAATGCTCCTCTGAACTGAATGGTTTCAGAAGGACAAAGTTTGAATTTTGCTTTGTTGATTATGAAACCCAGAGTTGAAAGTATGTTGATTGTTGTTTGAGGGGACATTAGGAGGCTATGTTTCAGAGATCAACTAAGTACCGAAATACAAAGAGACCAGATGTCCTGAGGTGTGCAGCAACTACTGAAACACATTTGGTGAAGACTCTGCGCATAGATGTGAAGCCAAAGGGAAGAACTTTATACTGGTAGTGTGTATTTCCCAGATTAAAACATAGGAATTTCCAATGATCCAGGTGGATAGTAATATAGAGGTAAGTAGAGAATGACACAGTGACAGACATCATCACCGTCCCCGTCCCCATCCCCATGGGAAACCATCCCCATGTCATTCTTTAAGGAGAGTGGGAAGAATCAGAGTATGAATGGGCACAACCACTGACCCTCAAGCCTTACATGAAAGAATGCTGGTGTAGAATGACTGAGGTTGAGATAGTCACTAAAAATGATACGGGATGGTTTCCTGCGGGTATCCGCGGGGATGGGAACGGTGATGAATTCTGTCACCATGTCATTCTCTAGAGGTAAGCATCTTTTAAATCTATAGATGCGAGCCAGCTGTTCCATACTATAAGAAGAAGGATGATTTGAAGTGAGTACATTCTGAATTTCTCTTTCTATATGAAGAGATTTAAGTGGTGAATGTCTAGAATGGGCCAAAGACCTGTTTTTGGGGGGGATAAGAAATATCAAGAATAGAATTCTTGAACGTGTCTTGAGGAGGAACAAGCTGGATAGCATCGGTTTGAAGTAGGATTTGAATTTCGTTCTGTAAAATGAGACTCTGAGGAGGTGGTATTGCTTGGACAGAAGGGGGTGGTGAGTGGTAGACTGATGAAATGAAGTCTGTAACCTTACAATTTTAAAACCCAGTTGTCTGTAGTGATGTACGATTTTCCTAAGCTGGAATCCTCAACCGAAGAATTAAATTAGAAGCATTGTCAATATTCACGATTCAAACCTCCCTGATGACGGACTAAACTGAAACTCAACTGGAGTTGGAGGTTAAAGATGGCTGATGAGAGTGGGATATAAGAACTGGCTTTATGAAGTGAATATAACATCGTTTTATGTAATGGATTTTGGACACTTTGATCACAGACTGTGGTAATGTAAGAAGACGATATCGATTGGCCAAGGAGAGAGATAAGTGCTCATTGATATACATAATTTTCAAGGAGTGGACTTATGGACTATAGAGCTTAGAAACAGAGTATGACAGCAGAAAAGGGCCGACAGCCCAACAAGTCTGCCCACTCAAGAACCTTCCCTCCCAACTAGTCTGCCTACTCAAGAACCCTTCCTCCCTGGAGTATCTATCGTTTGGGCATAACTTTGTAGTACCCCCACCTGTTTGTCCCATCGACTCTTGAAGTCGAGCACGCTACTGGCCTCGACCACCTGGCGTGGAAGATCATTCCATCGATCAATCACCCGTTCGGTGAAGAAGTATTTCCTGGTGTCACCATGAAATCTTCCTCCCTTAAGCTTTAGTGGATGCCCTCGTCGCCCTTTAGAAAAAAGATTTCCTCCTCCACTTTGATGTGACCCGTGATGTATTTGAATGTTTCTATCATGTCCCCCCTTTCTCTGTGCTCCTCGAGAGAATATAAGCGCAGTCTTTAAATCCTGAGACCATCCTAGTTGCCATTCTCTGTATCAACTCCATTCTCTTCACATCCTTTTGATAATGTGGCCTCCAAAATTGGGCACAGTACTCCAGGTGAGGTCTCACCATGGATCTGTATAATGGTAGTATGACTTCTGGCTTTC
Organism: Geotrypetes seraphini; assembly: GCF_902459505.1. Classification (NCBI taxonomy): domain Eukaryota; kingdom Metazoa; phylum Chordata; class Amphibia; order Gymnophiona; family Dermophiidae; genus Geotrypetes; species Geotrypetes seraphini. The sequence goes on from NC_047095.1 coordinate 58,998,572, forward strand.
GGCTGATAAAGCTCCTTCTGATGCAACCCAGCATTTGTCTGGCCTTTGCTAAAGCTTTCTCCACCTGATTAGAAGCTTTCATATCTTCCCGTATGAGAACTCCCAAGTCCCTTTCTGCAGTAGTTCTTGTTAAGCTTTCACCGTTCAAGGTGTATGTTCTGCATGGATTTCCACTCCCAAGGTGCATTACCTTACATTTTTTGGCATTAAAGTTTAATTGCCAAGTACTAGACCATTTTTCCAATACAAGCAGGTCCTGCTCCATAGTATTGGGCCTGGTTGCGCTATCAGGTTCTGTTGCCCTGCCCACAATGTTGCATAGTTTAGTGTCATAGGCAAATAATGTCATTTTGCCTCGAAGTCCCTGAGTCCCCTACAAAGATATTAAATAGCATCGGGCCCAAGACTGAGCCCTGTGGTACTCTACTGGTCACTTTCGACGTTTTTGAGGGGATACCGTTTACCATTAATCTTTGAAGCCAGCTTGTTGATGGATGAATTATCAAAGACCAATTGATGAACTATGTGAAATAAATGAATTAAGCACAGCCAGAGCCTGATTCCATTTTTGCATTAGAACACATTTTGCACTTTATAATTGTAGTTATTGTAGTAATTATAGTTACTGAATCATTTTAGAAATAAAATGTAAGGATAAAAAAATTTTAGATAAGAAAATGAATGAAATTAAATAAAATATAAATTATATGACATTCTGAGTATAGAATGTAGTGATGTTGCACCATGCTTGGTGAAAAAATGAAGTCAACATCCTTCTGGATAATTGTCAAAAACTAGGAGCATTTTTTGTTGGATGAAAATGAACTAGAAGGTTGAGATGTACGTTCTCATGGCCACTGCCTATGGAAAGTAGTCTAAGGAGAATTGCGAGATTGAATTGATCTAGAATAAGGTTGGCAACTGCATCTATAATAGGACTGAGGGTAAAGTTGTGATGGATAGTACCTGCAATGAAAAGAAGCAGATGACCTCTTATTTGTCCAAGATTTGTCCAAGGTAGGAGTACTGAGTTCCTTAATGGTGATGCTATCTTCCTTAGCCTGAGAGACACTAACTTTTACTTCATCTCCAAATAAACTGTCACCTTAACATGAAGCATCAACTTAACGATCATGAAGCTCATCACAGAGACCAGAGGCACGTAACCAGGCAGATCTTCTAGCTGCTATGGAAACTACAGCAATTCTTGAAATAGTATCATACATGTCATACGTGTTCTTAATTAAAGTACATTCTTCAATGTTAAGGTGGTAACAAATCCAGAGCTTTGTATAATTGAGAATGTTGATAATGAAGGATGGTGAGCTGTTATGTATTGAGCTAACATGGCTCCAGAGTAAACTTTCCTTCCAATTGTGTCTAAAATCTTGGAATTTTTTTCCTGGTAGATATTGAAAAGATCATTTGGTAGTTTTTTTATTTGTTTAATACCGACCCTAAGACCACAGAATGGTGTGATAACTGAGGTTTATCATGACCTGGAGCTGTCTGGATCTTATACTTGGCATCAAGACTGTAATAAAGCACCTGCCAAATCTTATTTTGAAGAACTGAATGAATAGGCACTAAAACAGAACCCTTAGGAGAATCAAAGGATTTCATTAGTACTTCAAAATCCTTGTGATCTGTTAATTCTTCTTGAGAGATTATAGCCAGATCATTCAATATTTTTGGAATAAATTTAACTAACTTGTTGTGGTGAAATAGATATTGGCTGGTTTTGATTAGAAGTAGATAGAACTTCTTTAGAATGTTGAGAATGAGGAAAAACTTCACCACCTGAGGTATACAATATGAAGTTATTAAGGGAGTCTTGCCACTGAGGGGTAAAGAATGTGGAGGGAGAAATGATGGTGGTGATTGAGCAGGAAGTGCAGGACACTGACTTGGAAGAATATCTTGGGAAGGTACCACTTGCATTTGTTGCAGTGAAGAGTGTTGGAGAATATTTTGAAAAGGTGGGTCTAGAAACAGTGCTGAACCTTGTGTAGTCTGTGCAGGTGGAGCAGGCATAGGAGAAGGGAAAGTCTGCTAAGAGATTTGTGAAAATTGAGCAGGTGGGAAAAGTTGTACCTCAAAGGGAGACAATTTTTTTATTTTTGAGGAGATAACCCTGCAGTTTGAACTGAGGACAGAGAAGGAGTAGAGTGACTGGTGGTAACTTACTCACTGTGTAGAGGCAGTCAGTGGTAATAAAGTTGTGTCAGAATGATGAACTGAATCTAAATTAGCTGGTCTTTTTTGTTTAGGTGGCTTCTCCTTTTGAGAAGTTTTATCTGAGGTACACTTAGCCCCAGAAGTGAAGAGTTGGTGCCAATTCCCATTGGTGCTTTAATGGAGCCCACGGGGATATCAATGGCAGCATTGCTGACTGCAGAATAGCCCTCTGGTACTTTGTAAAGGTCCTTCAGGTCAGCACTTTCCATTTTGAAGAAAAAAGTTTTGGCAGTTTTAAAGAGAGAAATCCTCTGAGTGAAGAGAGAGAGGGCATCGCTTCCAACTCACAATGCAGAAGAAAAAAAAGACTACTGTTTTCTTGGCTGCCATGACATCATCAAGGTGTTGAGGAGGACAAACTGCTGATAGAAAAATTTTGTACTCCAATCTCTAGAGAGGGCCATTCCACACTAAAAGCTACAGAAGACAAATAACCACGTGTGGCTACATTATCCAGTCTATCCAAGGAGAACCCTTCTTCAGATCAGAAATAAGTAAATGCTGATAAATCAGTATGTATAAGTAAAAACATGCCTGTCACCCATCCATATCTGTCTCTCACCCACCCAGCCTTGCCTATTTTCACCTATCCACCCCTTACCTGTTCCAGCAAGACTGTCACTGGAATGCTTTTATGTTTCATTTATATAGTATATATTGATATTTGTCAACCTTTGCTCATTTCTGATCTGAAGAAGGGGGTTTACCTTCAAAAGCTAATCAAAAATGCAATAAGTTAACCAAATAAAAAATATATCACTATTTCCTTTATGTTTTATTTCTATATATTCTTCTAAAGAGAAATTACACAAAAAGAATGACTGCAACACAATTCTTGGATATAATATACAGCTACACAATTAATCTCTCTACCCATAGGAGCCACTAAATCAAATGAAGAGAGTTTGTTCAATATTGGGAGTGCTTAAGCACCAACAGAGCTGGCTTCTGTGTCTCTGCCAGACCTTGGGAATGGGAATGCCGTTAACCCCGTGCTGAAATCTCCTATACGTGCATTAGCTGGACAGTTTCCTACCTCTGTCCATCTAATGACTTTCCCGTTTGCTTTATATTCTGATCCATGGAATATCTTCACACTAGTTATCGACTCCATGGATTTGCCGTCAATGGGACTTGAAACACTACAAAACAACAGGGAGAAGGAAAAGAGTTAAATGTGTACCTCACAGCAAGGGGTGACTTTATCTATGAAATAAAGGGTAGAAAAAGTTACTGCAAGCAGGATATATGTAGAAATAAAATGTGAAAATTAGCAGCCTCTACTGGCACAATGCCAATCTATTTGCTGCTACCACAGTTTAGGCTCAACCATGGAAGAAACCGTGGCTGTTTTGGCAGATAGGGCACAGGAAGGTGGTAATAACGGAAGGATCAAAGCCCCAAATAGAGGGGGAAGATGGAACCTGAGGCAGTAGAGCAGTGTCAGGAACAGAAAGCAATGTTACTTACCGTAACAGTTGTTATCCAGGGACAGCAGGCAACTATTCTCACTAGTGGGTGATGTCATCCGACAGAGCCCCGATACGGACATCTTGCAAGCATGTCTTGCTTGAAGAAACTCAGAAGTTTCGAGATGCCCGCACCGTGCATGCGCCAGTGCCTTCCCGCCCGATGGTCCGGGCGTGTCTCCTCAGTTCAGGTAGCTAGCAGAGAAGCCAACCCAGGGGAGGTGGGTGGGACATGAGAATAGCTGCCTGCTGTCCCTGGATAACAACTGTTACGGTAAGTAACATTGCTTTATCCCAGGACAAGCAGGCAGGTATTCTCACTAGTGGGTGACCTCCAAGCTAACCTCAATGGGATGGGGGGAGAGTTGGCAACTTAGGAGAATAAATTTTGTAACACTGTTTGGCCAAACTGTCCATCCCTTCTGGAGAAAGTATCCAGACAATAATGAGAGGTGAATGTATGAACCGAGGACCAAGTGGCAGCCTTACAAATCTCCTCAATCAGTGTCGATCTGAGGAAGGCTACAGAGGCTGCCATTGCTCTGACCCTATGGGCTGTGACTCTACAGGGAAGGGGTAATCCAGCCTGGGCATAGCAGAAAGAGATACAAGCCGCCATCCAGTTGGAGATGGTGCGCATCGATACAGGTCGTCCCAACTTGTTTGGATCAAAGGAGACAAATAGTTGAGGAGCAGTTCTGTGTGGTTTGGTGCGATCCAGGTAGAAAGCCAAAGCACGTTTACAGTCCAGAGTGTGTAGAGCTGATTCTCCAGGATGAGAATGAGGCTTTGGAAAAAACACTGGAAGCACAATGGATTGGTTGAGATGAAATTCAGAGACCACTTTAGGTAGGAATTTCGGATGAGTGCGGAGGACCACCTTGTCATGATGGAATACTGTGAAAGGTGGGTCCGCCACCAAGGCCTGAAGCTCACTGACCCTGCGAGCAGATGTGAGGGCCACCAGAAAAACCACTTTCCAAGTGAGAAACTTTAGTGGAGCCTTTCTCAGAGGCTCAAAAGGAGGTTTCATAAGCTGAGAAAGGACAACATTGAGATTCCAAACCACTGGAGGCGGTTTGAGAGGAGGATTGACATGAAAAAGTCCTTTCATAAATCTGGAAACCACAGGATGAGAGGAGAGAGGTTTCCCTTGTAGAGGCTGATGAAAAGCCGCAATAGCACTCAGGTGGACTCGTATAGATGTCGACTTGAGACCAGACTGAGACAGGTGTAGAAGATAGTCCAATACAGAGGATAGAGAGGCTCGTTGAGGCTCCTTAGAATTGGAAACACACCAAGAAGAAAATCTAGTCCACTTCTGGGAGTAGCATTGACGAGTAGCAGGCTTCCTGGAAGCCTCCAAGACATCCCTCACCGCCTGGGAAAACTGGTGAGGGGTTACGTTGAGAGGAACCAAGCTGTCAGGTGGAGAGACTGCAGGTTGGGATGAAGCAGTGAACCTTGATGTTGAGTAAGTAGTGAAGGAAACACTGGAAGAAGCACCGGCTCCCTGCTGCTGAGTTGAAGTAGAAGGGAGAACCAAGGTTGTCTGGACCACCGAGGAGCAATCAGAATCATGGTGGCATGGTCCGATCTCAACTTGACCAGAGTCTTTTGAATGAGAGGAAATGGAGGAAATGCATACAGGAAGCGATTCCCCCAATCCAGTAGAAAGGCATCTGCCTCGAGGCAATGAGGAGTGTAGATCCTGGAGCAAAACTGAGGCAGTTTGAAGTTGTGGGGGGCCGCAAAGAGGTCTATCTGAGGCATCCCCCATTTTGCAAAGATCTGATAAAGGGAGTTGGAATGGAGAGTCCGTTCATGAGGCTGGAGGAGACGACTCAAGTTGTCCGCTAGGACATTGTCCTTCCCCTGAATATAGACAGCTTTGAGGAAGGTGTTGTGGCGAACTGCCCAATCCCAGACTCTGAGAGCTTCCTGGCAGAGGGAGGCCGAGCCCGTGCCCCCCTGCTTGTTGACATAATATATGGCCACCTGATTGTCTGTGCGAATCTGGACCACCATGTCGTGAAGCAGATGTTGAAATGCCTGAAGAGCATAGAAGATGGCTCTGAGCTCCAGAAGATTGATTTGATGGAGTCGGTCCGCACTGGTCCAGAATCCCTGAGTGCGAAGCCCATCCAGATGCGCTCCCCATGCATAGGTCGAGGAATCGGTCGTGAGGACCTTCTGGTGGGGAAGAGAGTGAAACAGCAAACCTCTGGATAGATTCGAAGAGGTCATCCACCAAAGTAGAGACTGCCGAAGAACAGGAGTGACGATGATGTGTCGAGTCAACGGATCCGACACCTGAGTCCACTGAGATGCCAGGGTCCACTGAGGAATTCGGAGATGGAGTCTGGCAAACGGCGTCACATGAACTGTAGAGGCCATGTGGCCCAGGAGGACCATCATGTGTCTCGCTGAGATGGACTGGCGAGAAGACACAGACTGGCAGAGACGAAGAAGCGCATCCATGCGCTGAGGAGGAAGGAACGCTCTGAGGCGAACGGTATCCAGGACCGCCCCGATGAAGGGGAGAGACTGGGTAGGTTGTAGATGAGATTTGGGAAAGTTGATCTCGAATCCCAAACTCTGCAGGAACAGAATTGTGGACAGGGTCGCCGAGATGACCCCTGAGGCGAGGGAGCCTTGATCAGCCAGTCGTCGAGGTAGGGAAATACCTCAAGACCTTGGTTCCTGAGTGCTGCGGCCACCACCACCAGACACTTCGTGAAAACTCTGGGGGATGAAGACAGGCCGAATGGAAGTACTCGATACTGTAGATGGAGGTGTCCCACCCGAAATCTGAGGAACTTGCGAGAGGCCGGATGAATGGGAATGTGAGTGTAGGCCTCCTTGAGATCCAGAGAGCATAACCAGTCGTTCTGCTCGAGGAGGGGGTAGAGAGAAGCAAGTGTCAGCATGCGAAACCTCTCTTTGACTAGGAATTTGTTGAGGACCCTGAGGTCCAAAATGGGTCGCAGGTCGCCCGTCTTCTTCGGAACAAGGAAGTACCGGGAGTAAAACCCCTGGTTCAACTGGTCCATCGGGACCGGCTCTACGGCACGAAGCCGAAGCAAAGCCTGAGCTTCCTGAAGAAGAAGGGCGGTCTGAGTCAAGTTGGAAGGATACTCTCTTGGAGGGTGGTCCGGAGGGACCCGATGGAAATGGAGAGAGTACCCTTCCCTGACGATAGTAAGGACCCAAAGGTCGGATGTTATGGCCTCCCAGCGATGATAAAAATGATGGAAGCGTCCTCCTATGGGAAAAACAGGGGGAGGCAGAACGAGGTTGGTTATGCCCTCGACGAAACAGTCAAAAAGGCTGAGTGGCCTTAGGGACAGCAGGCGACTGAGACTTCAGCTGACCCTTCTGAGGAGGCTGTCGCTTCGCCGGTTGCCTCGCAGGTGGAGTTTGTCTCGGTTGATAACGCCGCTGATAAATCAACGGTGGACGAGAGGGTCGAGACTGTTGAGGCTTAGGCTTCGGCCGAAGAATAGACTGGAAGGACTTTTCATGATCAGACAATTTCTTCATGACAGTCTCGATGGATTCGTCAAAAAGATCCGCCCCAGCACATGGAACATTTGCCAGGCGGTCCTGAAGATTCGGGTCCATGTCAATGGTCCGCAACCAGGCCAGCCGGCGCATCGCCACAGAGCAGGCTGCTGCTCGGGCCGAGAGCTCGAACGCATCATAGGCAGATTGCATTAACTGAAGACGAAGCTGGGACAGCGAAGCCACCACTTCCTCAAACTCAAACCGAGCCTGGGTCTCGATGTATGGTGTGAATTTCCGAAGCACAGGCAGAAAAAATTCCAAGTAGGCTGCAAAGTGGAAATTGTAATTCAGGACTCGGGACATCATCATAGAATTCTGATAGATGCGTCGACCAAACTTATCCATGGTTCTGCCCTCGCGGCCCGGAGGCACTGAAGCATAGACCTGGCCAGGATGAGACCGCTTGAGCGAAGATTCAACCAGGAGGGACTGGTGAGAAAGCTGAGGACCCTCGAAGCCCTTATGATGCACCGTGCGGTACCGAGCATCCAATTTTCCAGGGACCGCAGGGATAGAGTAAGGAGACTCAAAACACCTCATGAAAGTTTGGTCGAGGAGCTTGTGCAGAGGAACGCGCAAGGACTCGGCCGGAGGACGAGGCAAGTGCATGGTATCGAGGTACTCCTTGGAGTATCGAGACCCAGCATCGAGGGTAATGTCCATGTCATCCGCCATCTGTCTGAGGAATGAGGAAAAAGACAGTTGGTCCGCCGTCACCAGCTTACGAGAAGGACTGGAAGAAGACGAGGCTTCGGGCTCCACAGAGGCTTGTGAGCAACAGGGCGAGTAGAAAACCTCGGGGTCCTCGAGCTCCGGATCCGGAGGCGGAGACCCAGCCGAAGCAGCATACCCCATCCGAGGCAACTTCTTCTGAGGTGAGACGGTCGAGTGTCGAGAGGAATGCCTCGAAGAGTGTCTGGATCGATGCCCCTCTCGATGCCTGGAAGGGGATCGAGCCCGTCTGTGAGAAACCTGGTCAGACTCCTCCAAGGAGCAGATCGGACTTGAAGCCGTCGATCGCAGAGGCGGAAGAGTCGAAGCCTCCCCCGACGACGCCCAAGCTTGATAGGGGGTTCGGAAGAACTCGTCCTGCTTCCTGCTATGCCCAGGACTGGGAGGCCTCGAAGGTGGACGCCACACTGTGTCATGGGGCGGGGTAATAGGTTCCAAGGGAGGCAAGTCGCTAAGCGAAGCTTTCCTCGAGGGAATAGGCTCCAAAGGCGGCATATCACTAAGGGAGGCCTTCCTCGAGGGAATCGGTTCCAAAGGGGGCATAGCACCAACCGAGGACCTCCTCGAGGACCCGGACACCGCACGCCGCTCCTCCTCACCGAGCAACGAGGTCGTGCGGCGCGGTGGAGGAGGAGGGGGCGGTCCGCCCCTCGGAACCGGAACCAGGAAGTCACCCTGGATCGAAGCAATCAGCCGGGGTCCCATGGTGTGCATGAGTTCCACAAACTGAGCCTCCAGAAGGGACTTCAACGAAGCCGATATGGAGGGATCCGCACCAAAAGGGGGCCCTTCCGCACGGTCTCCGCGCTCTTTCGGTGTCGCATGCTTCTGTTTGCCAGCCTTCGGCACTTTAAGCACCACCGGTGGAACTGTAGGGGTCGATACCTGCTCCGAGGAGACGGAGGAAGGCACCGGCGCCGAAGTCGAGGCCGAAACCGGCGTGAACGATGCCGGTTTCAAGATGCCCGAAGCAGCCGGGGAGGCAGCGGGCTTCACCGATGAAGTCGAAGCAGCAGTCGATGTCGAAGCTGAAGGATCCAACGAAGCTTCCATCTTGAACATGGACTCCCACAACAGACAGCGGCGCTTAAACGCTCTCGCCGTCAAAGTGGAGCAAGGCCTGCACGATTTCGGGAAGTGATCCGGTCCCAGACACTGTAAGCAGCATCGATGAGGGTCCGTGAGCGAAATCGCGCGCTGGCACTTGCTACACTTTTTAAAACCGGTAATCGGCCGGGACATAGGCTGGAAAAGTTCCGCCGCAAGGTCGAAGGCGCGGGGCCTCAGCCACGCGGCCGACCCGGTGTCGGAAGAAAAAAAATTTTATTTTTTTTTTAAAATGAAAAGAAAGAAAGAAACAAATGCACAGGAGAGCCAAAAAAACTCAACCCGCGGCAAAACAGAAGGCAAAAACGAGATTCAATGGGCGCGAAATTGAAGACAAACTTCTCAGCTCCGCGGAAGAAAATGAACTGAGGAGACACGCCCGGACTATCGGGCGGGAAGGCACTGGCGCATGCGCAGTGCGGGCATCTCGAAACTTGAGTTTCTTCAAGCAAGACATGCTTGCAAGATGTCCGTATCGGGGGGGCTCTGTCGGATGACATCACCCACTAGTGAGAATACCTGCCTGCTTGTCCTGGGATAATTTCATGTACTGGTAAACTATATAGGGACATATTCCAAAGGGACTCTCCACAGATAAATGAGAATTCACCTGTAGAGAAGGCCACAGAACTCTTCTCTGTGAAGGGACATGAACATGCTGTCAGCAGCACAGTTTTTCCCCCTCAAGTAAATCATATACAATGTGAACAAATTTAAACCAAAAAAAAACCATTGCACAATATCATGCAAAAGCCAGTTATAAGATTAATTATTGCTCCTGCATAACACCCTCCCCCCAAAAAAGAAAAAAAAAATCACCCAAAGATTGCTATCATTCAAATCCCATCATCTGGAAAACCATAAACAAAAATTAACACCTTAATGATCTACATACAATATTATTATAAATTTCTCCATTGCAAATACGGGTCCCAGATTTTATGGAAGAATGACAATTGGCGTCTGCCAAGCTCAACTTATGTAACATGAGAACGTCACTTAACCAAAGGTCAATGCACGAGTATGACTGATGTGATGGCAAAAAAAGGGTATCATCTTTATCCAGAGGATGAGTTACACACCATAAATCAATCAGTCCCCACTAAGTCATGAAGGCCTTAAGTCACAGACGTGCCCAGGGGACTTAATGAACCCCACCAATAGAGTTGTTGAGTCTGGGGGTTTGAAATCAGGTTGAAATCTCCCCTTCTTTATGTAATAAAAGCAGCTCATTTAGCTTCTCACAGACAGTCCCCTGCTGTGAATTAGAGGCATAAATATTTATTAAGGTGTAAACAACCTGTTTGAGCGAGACCATTACCTTTTGCACTTGCCAAGGCAAGATATTAGAAATCAAAATACCCACTCCTTTGACCTTCTTCTCGCCCACCTTTGTGGAGGCCAGAAATATTTGGGGATATCTCTCACGACATAATAGTCCTTCATGTCTTGGCAGCAAATGGCTTTCTTGTATAAAAACAGATGTCTGCTTTAAATCTAGTAATATCTCTAAATAAAAAACTCCTCTTTGTGGGAGTATTAAGCCCTTTTACATTCAATGTAAGAAAAGTGACCTCAGACGTAGAGTTATAGGAATAACATAAAATATGAAGGCAACTTCTTAGCTCCGCAGAAAACTAAGAACTGAGGAGCCGTGAGCTATGTTTGGCAGGAAGGCACTCGCGCATGTGAGGTGGGGGCTATCGCGATCTTTCTTAAAATCAAAGTTGCGATGTACTTTTAAAGTGTCTATACCGGTGCTCCGTGGAAGATGTCACCCACATGTGAGAATATCTGCCTGCTTGTCCTGGGATAATGATGACTACTGACTTCAAAATTAAAATGAAAATTTTATTTGAGATGACACATCTAATGTCACCCCATGGAGGTGTACTTCTTCATGCTTCAGTAAGTCAATGGAGCCAGCCACATGCGTTCCCATTTGTTTTAAATACTGATTTCTCCAGTGTTCCTGGATGTACAGTGGTGATATTAAACCCAAAAATGTCCTCTCTCTAAAGAGCTTACAGTCCAAAAGAATTCCTGAAGCAACAGGAATAAAGTGGCTAAAGGAGGATTTGAATCCTGGTTAGCCTGGTTCTCAGTTTATTATTCTAACCATTAAGGACACTTCCTCTCTTTCTCAGTTTGAGAGAGCATTATATAAGTTATTCTTGAAAGTTAATCCATAATAAAGTGGATGTAAAAAAAAAGACAGATCACTGGAAAATTTGAAAGGCGGTAGAGAAAACCACATGTTTCAGCCATCAAACACAAAACTGCTTGCAGCATATGTAGAATAATCAGAGTATAGACAAAAACCAAGAGTGTACTTTCCAGAAAATTCCTCATTTACCCCTTGTTCAAATTTTTGTCATCGTCCACCCACTGTATATAAACCTGCTCCTGGGGCTCGTCAGCATCTACTTTGCCGCAGGTGATTGTGAAGTCTTTCATCTCCCTCAGGGCCTGCCTCAGGGCATCCATGCTCTCAGTACTGATCTGGACCATAACTCCATCTAGAAAAAACCCCAACAAGTTATCAAAGGCAATTATTTCCAAGTCTACAGAGTGAAAGTGAAGAAAAAATTATTCTTGTCCAATTTTCACCAGTTACTGCAGTGGAGAAAATTTAAATGAGGGGTCTCATGATTTGGGTGGGAGGAGACCTCTATATGCAGAAAGTACAGCTTAACAAACATTGCTTTTATAAAACGTTGCTACACCACTTTGTACCGGCTTTCTCCAATGCACCAAGAACCAGAGAAGCGCATAAGTCCTTATCTTCCACTGGCTGTGATGTGTGCTTTTCAGTCTCTTGGAGAGGGGGGGGGGACACACAGGCCTTACAGAACATCTTTAAAAGCAAGTAATGTCTGCCACACTCTATCTCTATTCCCACAGTGCTAAGTCACCAGGTTATCCTTCTTGACTGGACCTCCCCTGTACTGCGGAAGTTGTATGGACAGAATTTATACCACCATCTTACTGACGCGCTATTAGGTTTTACTAAAACCTACCAGGTACTAAGTTCAAATATTTTATCTGGAAGGAGGAGGAGGGAGGCGGCCAGAATAGGTAAACACTAGCAGGAGGGAGGCACGAACTTGAGACACAGAATGAAGGGAAGGAGGGAGGGACTGGGACACGGAAGGGAGGAAGAGGGGGCACATTGGGAAACGGAAGGAAGAAGCTTGACGGCCAGATGTTCGTAATATGGAGACTACCCATAGTTCTGAACAAGAAAAAAGGCAGCATAAATTATAATGCTTAGTTACCTTCAACAATACTGGATTTGGCAAGGTATCCTGATGAGGATTTTAAAGCTCCACTAAACACGAAGAAACTGGCCCCAGTCACTGTAACAACAAAGATAAATGATGAGACTTTTTATAACCTCAGGAGAGTAACCTAATACATTGCAGCAGGTATTAAAGAGCTATATTCATACTGGGAGTAGAAAAACCCTATGGGTAATCAGAACAGTGATTTCTCTCAAAAGGGAAAACCATTGTGAATTACAGTGGTTACCTATATGGGTTAACAGCAATACCTTCTTAAATTTTTATTTTTTTGTGTAATCTTTCTCTCTGTCACATAAAGAACAACCAAAGTGTACACATCAGCATTGCTAATTGGGAAAGGTAAAGAAAATAATTGCTTTGTAAAGCAGAAGTACTGGATCTTGAAGGAAACCACGATTAGCCAGATAGGCTACTGAAGAATGCTAATGAAAAGGCATCTTTTTTTGTCTGGAGAGGGGAGTTAAGCAAGTGTGTCCATTATCTTCTCTGCTGTTTGATATTGTATTGGAACCCTTGTTATTGGCTATTCAGCAAGCAGAGGAGATTCAAGGTATTCCTTATGCAGGTTGGGAATACAAAGTTTCTGCATATGCAGATGATATCTTGCTTCATTTGAGGAATCCCAAAACTACCATTCCATGTTTACTGGATTTGATTGAAAGTTTTGGAAAATTTTCAGGATATAAAATAAATTGGAGTAAATCAGAGATTCTTCTGTTCAACGTACATTGTCAAAAAGGATTGTTTGATTTATTCCCATTGCTTTGGAAAGAAGAGGGTATAAAATATTTAGGAATTTGGATTTATAAGAAGCTGGAAGAAACGATGAAAGTAAATGAAAAATCGTTATTGCTTAAGGTTACAGAAATGTGTGAGCAATGGAACCCGTTACATCTGTCTTGGTGGAGGAGAGTCCAAATAACTAGTTAAGTTGATGATTTTGCCTGTGGTTTGCTAACAAATGGGTATGTTGCCAATTTACTTTCAGGGGTACTTTTACAAGAAATTGAATAGTATTCTTATCAAATTTATTTGGATGGGTAAAACTGCTAGAATTACTTTAGTATCTCTACAAAAATCAATTGTGGAGGGAGGGGTAAATTTCCCAAATTTCTATAGGTATCATCAGGCCTATATTCTGCGCCCGAGTTCATGGAACATCTTCCAGATTGGCTATATTTGGAATGGAAAATTATGTCCCCAATGCGACTCTCTCATGTATCGGATATTAAGCTACCTAGTTATGCTAAGGACAATAATATTATTTTGGATACTTGGAAGACCTTGAGATGTATTAATAAGTTAATTGAAATTCCTATAGAACAGTCTTTGTGTCAATCCTTGTGGCTGAACTCCAAGATAGAAATAGGCAAGTCTAAAATTGCCTGAAAGAAGTGGATGCGAGCAGGCATAAGAACATTATAGGATGTCATATTAGATGGAAAATTGCTTGACTTTTCACGGTTGCAACAATCTTTTGGTATTTCAAAATTTCAATTTTATAAATGGTTGCAGCTGAAACAGGCCATTCAGAAAGGATTCCCTGACTGGCAAAACTTGAAAAATTACTACAGCTTGCAGTTCCTCTGCTTTCAGACAGATATGCTAGGGCATCAGGCTGCCAGGTGGTATAAATTAATACCTGAACTTTTGAATAAGAAGCCCAAAAACACTCTTAGAGACATTTGGAGCATTGAGATTATGCAGTATATTTCTGCATCTCGATGGCCACGTATTTGATCTTGGAGGATGAGATGTACAGCGTCAGCATCTATGAAACAAACTTGTTTTTTTTTGTTTTTTTTGTTACATCGTTCTTTTTGGACCCCGGTTAAATTGAATAAGTTGGATAGTTCTAAGTCTAATAGATGCTGGCACTGTCATCTAGATATAGGAACACTGGATCATTTACTGTTTTATTGTCCTATGATACTGAGTTTTTGGAAGTCGATTTGGGGACATAATAATATTTTGAAGTCTGCGATCCCTTTGACTTATGAGGTTGTGATATGTGGAACTGTGTTGCATGTTAAGCCCCCGTTAGATAAATATAAAAGATGACTCTTCTTAATTATGACGGGTATAGCTATACAGTTGATCACGCGCAACTGGAAAAATTGGGACCATCTTAATTTCACATTCTGGTGGGCAAATCTATGTTTAGTGTATAAATATGAAAAAATGAATGCTGATTTGTCAGGGAACACAAAATTCTTAAAATTAGTATGGGGTCCATTGATGTCTTTTGTAGAATCGTTATAGTTTTATTTGTGTTGATATATTATTTGCACATCCGGGGGGGGGGGGGAGGGTGGATATATGTTTATATGATTTTTCTGGTTTGTGATCTTTCTGGGGTGGTTGGGAGGGGAGGAGGGTATTGATAAACTGTTTCTGAATGTTTATAAGTGCTTAATTCTTATGGTTATGACATATGGAGAAATTAGGTTCTTACCTGCTAATTTACTTTCTTTTAGCTTCTCCAGACCAGTAGAGGTTAACTTTACAAATGGGTATATATCTAATCATGACCAGCAGGTGGAGACTGAAAACAAAACTTTGGGACAGTATATCCTAGCCCCTCCTCTCTATTTCCCTCAGTCTGCCGAATAGCCAAGCAGAACCAAGAACTGGAAAACAACAGAGAGAAAAAACAATACTCCGAAAGGAGTAACAAATAACATACCCAAAATGCTGTTGGAAAATGCAGAGGAGAAATTCCCGAAGGAAGAATGTCCCCACAGCT
Organism: Geotrypetes seraphini; assembly: GCF_902459505.1. Lineage (NCBI taxonomy): Eukaryota > Metazoa > Chordata > Amphibia > Gymnophiona > Dermophiidae > Geotrypetes > Geotrypetes seraphini. Next base: position 59,013,736 of record NC_047095.1, read on the forward strand.
CGCCAGCTAAGCCAGCCGAGCCACAGCCGCTGTTCTTCAATTCTCCCCGGCCCTAGAAAAATACTAGAACCCGCAGCAAAAACCAAAAACTGCCCGCGCAACAGCCCCAACAACAACAACAACAGACAGGGTGGGGACCTCTACTGGTCTGGAGAAGCTAAAAGAAAGTAAATTAGCAGGTAAGAACCTAATTTCTCCTTCTTTAGCACTCTCCAGACCAGTAGAGGTTAACTTTACGAATGGGACGTACCAAAGCAGTCCCTCTCACGGGCGGGACCCCCGAAGGGCCGATACCAGTACACGCTCACCGAACACCGCGTCCCGACGCGCCTGAACATCTACCCGATAATGTCTAACAAAAGAATGCAAGGAGGACCAAACCGCAGCCTTACAAATATCCACTGGAGGCACGAGCGACGACTCAGCCCAAGAAGCCGCCTGACCCCGAGTGGAATGAGCCTTGAGAAACTCCGGAACAGGCTGCTGTTTCAGAAGATAAGCGGAAGCAATCGTCTCCTTGATCCAGCGCGCAATAGTAGCCTTAGAAGCGCCAGCTCCCCGACGAGGACCCGCCAGGAGGACAAAGAGATGATCGGACTTCCGGAATTCCTGGGTCCGCTGCACATAAGAGCGAAGGACCCGACCGACATCCAACTTGCGCAGCTGCCGTTGCTCAGAAGAGCCCTCCCGACCACCCAAGACCGGGAGAACCACCGATTGATTGACATGAAACGGAGAAACAACCTTCGGCAGAAAGGAAGGAACAGGCCGCAAGACGATCCGCTCCCTAGAAAACTCCAAGAAGGGAGCCCTACAAGAGAAAGCCTGCAGTTCCGAAACACGCCTAGCAGAAGTAATGGCCACCAAAAAGACCGCCTTCAAAGTAAGGTCCTTCAAAGAACAGTCGTCCAAGGGCTCGAAAGGCGGACGCACCAAAACAGAGAGAACCAGATTAAGATCCCAAGAGGGAACCGAGGGCCGTAGGGGAGGCCTAAGCAACTTGGCCGCCCGCAAAAACCGAATCACATCAGGAAGAGCCGATAAACGCTGACCTGACACCAACCCTCGAAAAGCCGACAGGGCCGCAAGATGAACCCGGAGAGAAGACCAAGCCAGGCCTCTATCCAGGCCATCCTGCAAGAACTCCAGAATGTTAGGCAGAGAAGCGCGAAAAGAGGTCACTCCCCGCGCCCGACACCATTCCTCAAAGAGACGCCAAACCCGCACATAAGCCCGAGAGGTAGAAAGCCTCCGGGACCCCAACAGTGTAGAGATCACCCTGTCAGAATATCCCTTCTTGCTAAGGCGACCCCTTTCAAGAGCCACGCCGTAAGACAGAAGGGAGACGGGTCGAACATGGGAATGGGACCCTGCATCAGAAGGTCGTCCGAGAGAGGCAGAGGAAGAGGATCCGCTACCAGGTGCCTCACCAGATCCGCATACCACGGACGGCGAGGCCAATCCGGCGCCACCAGCACCACCAAACCCGGATGATGAACTATGCGAAGAAGCACTCTGCCCACCAGCGGCCAAGGAGGGAACACATACAACAGCCCCTCCGTTGGCCACTGCTGGACCAGAGCATCCAGACCCTCGGCCAGACCGTCCCTGCGACGACTGAAGAAGCGGGGCACTTTGGCGTTGCCTCCCGTGGCCATCAGGTCCATCAGGGGCTGCCCCCAAGCCTGCACTATCAACTGAATCGCCTCGGCGCCGAGACACCACTCTCCTGGATCTAGGAAGTGACGACTGAGGAAGTCTGCCTGAACATTTTCTACTCCGGCTATATGAGAGGCCGAGAGGTCCAGCAGATGGGATTCCGCCCAAACCATGAGCAGAGCCGCCTCCTGCGCCACCTGAGTGCTCTTGGTGCCCCCCTGACGATTGACATAAGCCACCGCCGTGGCATTGTCCGACAGCACTCTGACCGACTTGCCCAGCAACAGGGAGTGGAAAGCCAACAGCGCCAGACGGACCGCTCTGGTCTCCAACACGTTGATCGACCAGGCGGCCTCCTCCGCGGACCAGGTGCCCTGAGCTGAGTGACCCAAACACTGAGCTCCCCAACCCAGGAGACTCGCATCCGTCAAGAGCACCGTCCACTGCGGGAGATCCAGACCCACCCCCTGAACTAGGTGAGGGGTCTGGAGCCACCAACGCAGACTGCAGCGCGCCAAGCCTCGCAGGGGAACCGGAACATCCATCCCGTGCCTCTGGGGAGAACACCTCCGGAGCAGAGCATACTGGAGAGGATGCATGTGGGCCCGCGCCCACCTCACCACGTCCAGGGACGCCGCCATCGACCCCAAGACCCGGAGGAAATCTCGCGCCCGAGGACACCGGGACGCCAAAAGCAGGCGAATCTGAGATTGTAATTTGCACACCCGGCCCTCTGGGAGGAAGACCTTCCCCAAGGAGGTGTCGAACAGCACCCCTAGGTACTCCAGACGCTGAGCCGGGACCAACCGACTCTTGGAAAGGTTGACCACCCAGCCCAGCGACCGGAGAAACTCCACCACCCGAGCAGTAACCCGGGAGCTTTCCTGCAACGACTTTGCCCGAATTAACCAGTCGTCCAGGTAGGGGTGTACTAGGATGCCCTCCGACCGCAAAGCCGCCGCGACGACCACCATCACCTTGGTGAACGTCCGAGGAGCCGTGGCCAGCCCAAAGGGAAGCGCACAGAACTGAAAGTGCCGACCCAAGATCGCAAAGCGCAGGAAACGCTGATGAGAGGCCCGAATGGGAACATGCAAGTAGGCCTCCGTCAGATCGAGAGAAGTGAGAAACTCCCCCGGCTGAACCGCCAGAATGACCGACCGCAGAGTTTCCATACGGAAAGAGGGAATCTTGAGAGCCCTGTTGACCCCTTTCAAATCGAGGATGGGCCGAAAGGTCCCCTCCTTCTTGGGCACCACAAAGTAAATGGAGTACCTGCCCGTGCCCCACTCCAGAGGGGGCACCGGAACAACTGCCCTGAGATCTAGCAAGCGCTGAAGGGTCTGGCGAAAAGCCTGCGTCTTCCCCGGAGTCTGACATGGAGAAGCGAGGAAAAAATCCGGCAGAGAGCGGGCGAACTCCAGGGCATAACCGTCCCGCACCACCTCCAGGACCCACTGATCGGACGTGATCTCGGCCCATTTGGGGAAAAATTCGCGCAGCCGGGCCCCCACCGGAACCAAAGGGGGCGCCGGCAAGGCGTCATTGTGCAGGACGGGAAGCGGGGGAACCGGCGGAGGGATTCCCTGCCCCCCGACGGGCCCCCCGAAAGGGCTGCATGCGCTGGAAGAACCGACCCCGGGAAAATCCCGGAGAATGGAAAGAAGCAGCCCCACGCCCAGGGCGATACTTGCGAAAGTCCCGCAAACGCCCCCGGGCCGCACCCCCCCGAGACGCCGGGCGGGCACGGTCCTCCGGCAGACGGGGAACTTTCGAGTCCGACAGAGTCTGAACCAACTTATCCAAGTCCTCTCCAAACAAAAACGACCCCCGAAAGGGAAATTTAGTAAGCTTAGCTTTGGACGCAGCATCCGCCGCCCAAGCGCGCAGCCACAACACACGCCTTGCGGCCACGCCAAAAGCCATAGACTTAGCCGAGATCCGCACCAAGTCATATAGAGCATCTGAGAGGAATGAGGCCGCCATCTCAATCTTCGCTACCTCCTGATCCACCAGAGACCAGTCGTCAGACTCTCGATCCAAGACCCGCTCCGCCCACCGAAACACGGCGCGAGCGACCAGTCCCCCACAAATAGCTGCCTGGACCCCAAAGGCAGAGACCTGAAAATTTTGCTTAAGGATGCTCTCCAATTTGCGCTCCTCAGGGTCCCGCAAGGCAGAACCGCCCTCAACAGGCACGGTATACCGCTTGGAAATTGCCGAGACCACCGCATCCACGACAGGCGAAGCTAACGTAGCCCGATCCCCTTCAGGAATGGGATACAGGCGAGCCATGCTGCGCGCCAGCCGAAACGGCGTCTCCGGCGTTTTCCACTGCTCCAGAATAATATCCCGAATATCCTGATGCATAGGAAAAGAGCGGGAAACGGAACGGATCCCCCGTAACAGGGGGTCCCCCACACGCGGAGTCTCCGACGGCGCGTCCTCAAAACGCAAAACCGAAGAAACCTGCTGAATAAGGTCAGGCAGCTCATCTTTCTGAAAAAGGCGCACCACGGACGCCTCGTCACCGGAGAACGGGAAATCCGACAACCCGCCGCCAGCTTCCGTCCCCTCCAGAGAGTCCTGGAACTCCTCAGAAGGGTCCAGGTCCTCCTCCAGACCGACCCGTTCCTCCGACCACAAATTCTCGTCCCACGACACCCGCGGACGCTTGGACAAGGGAGGCGGCGGAGGGGACGTCACGCCAGACGAAAGAGGCAAAGCCGCAGGGAGCGCGGAGGAAAACCCACCCCCCGAAACCCCCTGGGCGCAACCGGGACCCCCAGCCGCCTGAAAATAGGCTCTGCATAAAGAAAAGAAAAATTCAGGAGAAAAATCCCCCGAGGGTCCCAAGGGACTCCCTGCCACAGCAGGGGACCCAGCAGAACCTTGCCCCTGCATAGTCAAAACAGGGGGAAGGTCACCTGAGGTGGAAGACAAAATGGAGGGGCCAGACAGAGAAGATGGCGGTTTTCCCCGCCAAAAAAGCTCCCTCCATAGCCTGAAGCGGCTGAGAGACCTGAATAGTCTCAGCCGCTAAAGCAGGCAAGCCGGCATCAGCTGTTAAAAAATCAGCTGAGAGGGAATCCTCTAAAACCCGACCGTCGGCGGTTTGGGGAATCCCTCCGTGGGCGGACGGAGAAGACCGGGCTTCCCCACCGTTCCCTGCCGACTCGCGAGGCACCATCGGCGGGGAGCTCTGGGCGCCTGCAGCCGCTGCCGACGGAGCTCCTCCACCGCACCGGCCTGAACACCGCTTGCACAGGCCGGCCGCGAGTGCCTCGCGTCTGAAGCACAATGAGCACTTTTTCCCTTTAGAAGTGCTCATTGCTCCATACACGACCTAGCTGCAAAAAAGTGCCGGTTAGTTGAAAAAATACAGTAAAATACAGTTTTCTTAAAGGGATACAACCCTCCAAACCAGCACTACCTCAGGATTTTTTTTTTTTTTTTTTTTTTTTACAGAACAGACTCCACAGGCTCTCGAAGCAATATGCCTTGCTTGATTTAGGGGGCAAGGCTTACTGCTGAGGCTCCTCTAAAAAAATATGGGGAGGTGGAGGAAGTGGGGGGAGGGACCCCGCTCGTGACCCGCCGGGTTTGACACCCCCGAGGTCGGACGAACCCCCAAACAGAGTCCGCCCAAGCTCCGTCCGGCTAAAAACAGGGACAATAAACCCCCTAAACAAATTCCAACAGCCCTACCAAGGGAGATGGGTACAGATCACTCAACACCTGCTGGAGACTGAAAGAAGACTGAGGGAAATAGAGAGGAGGGGCTAGGATATACTGTCCCAAAGTTTTGTTTTCAGTCTCCACCTGCTGGTCATGATTAGATATATACCCATTCGTAAAGTTAACCTCTACTGGTCTGGAGAGTGCTAAAGAAATGTTATGACTTCCGGTGACGTCACCGACTAAGATGGAGGGTTAGAGAAATCGCTCTGACCCTTTGCAGCGCTGAGCACCCTTCCCCCGCTGCGAGCAGCACTGAATACTGTGCGAGTGTGGAGCCGGGAGGACGAGCTGACTCTCCCTGCTGCAGGATGCCGTCGCGCAAGAAAGCAGAGGCGGGTAGGTCGCTGGATCGCGGGGGTGAAAAAGGCGGCCTCCCGCACGTGTGTGGGACCCCCAGTGTATCTGCGCGCGAGTCGGGAGACAGCGCGTCGGAGGAGGAATCGGAGCGTGGTGCCTCCCCGAGACTGCGGCGAGCTAGTGCGGCGGCGGCGATTACCAAAGCTGACCTGAAAATCTGGGCAGCTGAAATAAAAGATGAGGTGGCAGCAGTGAAGGGAAAGATTAAGGAGGCGGTGAAGGAGATCCGGCAGGACTTTGCGGACCTGCTGGGCCGGGTGGAAGACACTGAGAGGCGCCTCGGAGAACAAGAAGAATCTGTGACCAGCATCCATGATCAAATGCAGATTGTCCAGAAAGATCTTCTGGACTGCTGTGCGCAGGTGGAGGACCTGGAAAATAGGTCTCGGCGCAACAATGTGCGGATCCGGGGGGTCCCGGATACGGCAGAATATGGAGACGCCACAGCTGTGGTGCAGGAGATCTATCGCTTTTTGATGGCGGATGGGGGAGCCGTGGATGCTACTACTGGGGGCCTGGAAGTTGATCGGGCCCACCGCACGCTGGGTCCCAAGAATGGGGACTACCCGAGAGATATCATTGCTTGCATCCATCGCTTCCCTGATAAAGACCGAATGGTGAAGAAAGCCCGAGAATTGGGGGTTATTCCTTGGAAAAATTTGAAGGTGGAGATATTTCAGGATTTATCGTCTATCACTCTACAGAAGCGGCGGGAGTTCCGGCCGCTGTTGGAGGTGCTGAAGAAGAACAATGTACGCTATCGCTGGCTCTTTCCCTTCGGATTGTTGGTGACTTTTAATGGGGTCCATAAGCGTGTAACGACAGTGGTAGAGTTACAGGCCGTGCTTCTGAAGGAGGGCTTGGTGGCCCCTGGCGATTCCGTCTTGAGCAAATCACCGACGATGAGGTTGGAGCGTTATCAATGGAAAGCGGTGTCACAGAGGAAGAGAGGAAGGCAGAGTTCCCGACCTGAGGGGGAGACGACCGACCGGAGAGTGGCGCCTGCTGCGGACACCTGACGAGCGGATTGAGCATGATGATTCCTGATTCCAGATGGGTTTCTGGAATTTGGTGTGGACTCTCTGATATCACTGAAGGATAGTATGTGTGTGGGGGAGTGTACGGTGGGGAGCCGGGGAATGGATGGAGGGGAACTTGTTGAATGGGGGATGAGAGATTGTGGGGGGGGAGGTACATGGGTGGTGTCTTTATGGAGTGGTGGGGTCACTTGAAGTCTTGGAGGGGATGAGGAGAGAGGGAGTATGGGACTGGAGGGGAGGGGGGTGGGGCAGACTGGGTGGGTGGGTGGGGATGGGGGGGGAGGGGCTGAGATGGAGGGGGATTGGGGGGCTGCGGGGGATAGCAAGGGGAGGGGAGGGGTTGTTGAGCACGTTCTTCATGGTTTGGAATGGAGGGGGCTAATGTTTTGCGTGTGGGTAGCCTGAATGTTAAGGGGCTCAACATGCCACGTAAGAGGCAATTGTTATTGAAGGAAGTTAAACGCCTCTGTTTTGATATTTGTTTTGTTCAAGAAACTCATTTTGTGAAAGCGGGGGAAAAACTTGTACAATTCCGGGATTATCCCGTGAGGGTCTGGGCTTCAAATAGAGTGGAGCGGAAAAAAGCGGGGGTGGGGATTTTGTTTTCCCACAAGTTGAAGGTGGTCCTAGATCGGGAATGGAGGGATGAGGGTGGGAGGTGGATTATCTGGACTGGTACTGTTGATGGGATACGGGTAACGCTGGTTAATTTGTATGCACCTAATTCTCAGCAGGGACAATTTTTTGAAACTCTCCTGTCAAAGATCTTATCAGCTAAGGTAGGACATTTGGTAGTGGGGGGAGATTTTAATTTGGTACTCAATCCGGATTGGGACTCCACGGGCAAGGGGGGTGACAGACTCAAGGGCGATAGAAAATGTCTAAAGAAATTCCTGGACGTCCTTAATCTGGAGGATGGGTGGCGGGTGCAACATTGGTTGGGTAGGGACTACACTTTCTACTCTCCTGTGCATGAGGTATACACTCGCATAGATATGATATGTGTGGATAAAGGCTGGGGGGGAAAATTGATAGACACTAAGATTGATACCATTGGGTGGTCTGACCATGCCCCGTTATGGATGGATCTGAGTTGGGGAGGGCCTCGGGGGGGAGATACGTATTGGAAATTAAATGATACCCTACTGGGAGACCCGAAGATAGTGCAACAGCTGGAAACGGGGATCTATGATTTCTTAGAGTTTAATAATGTGGACCAGTTCTCCCCCATGACGATCTGGGAAAGTCTAAAGGGGGTTTTACGGGGGGAGTTGATCTCTATAGCAGCCTATCAGAAAAAGTCCCGACAGCGGGAGGAATTGCAGCTCCGGGAAACGCTTCGTACTTTGGTGGATCAACATAAGAGGGGACAGGGGGGACCGCAACTGAGGCTCCGGATCCAGGAAACCCGAATGGCTCTTGGGAAGTTGGAAGATGAGGTGGTTAAATTTAATCTTGAGAAGTTGAGGCTTAAATATTTTGAAACGGGGAACAGGGCGAGCAAACTTTTGGCTCACAGGGTCAAATTACAACAAACAAGGGGTAATATTCTGGCTATTAAGGAGCGGGATGGTAAGGTGATTACTGACGATGTAGGCATACAACGGCGGTTTAGGGAGTTTTACCAGGAGCTTTATTCACCAGAGCTTGAGGGCTCTCTGGGGGAGAGCCAAACCTATCTACAAGAGTTGGGGTTACCTACTCTATCTAGCTCAGACGCTCTGGGGCTGGAGGAGGATATTACAGTGGAAGAGGTACTGCGGGTGATTCGACATTTGAAGCCGGGAAAATCCCCTGGGCTGGATGGATTTACGGGGTTGTTTTATAAAAAGCTTTCTCCCTTGGTTGCACCCTTGCTAACTAGATTATTTAATTCCCTGAAAGAGGGGGAGCGCTTGCCTTTCTATATGCGATTAGCAGGGATTACGATAATCCCTAAGCCGGGGAAAGATGAGACTATGTGTGGCAGTTACCGTCCTATATCGTTGTTGGGTATTGATACTAAAATCCTGGCCCGTATCTTGGCTGATCGGATGGCGACCCATATGCCAGACCTGATCCACCCGGATCAGGTGGGGTTCATAGGAGGACGTCAAGCGGCTGATGGTATTAGGCGGGTGCTGAATTTGGTGTGGGAGGCTCGAAGATCAGGGTCTCCCTGGGTGGCGGTGGCGGTGGATGCCGAAAAGGCGTTCGATCGGGTGGATTGGACGTTTATGGAGGCTGTTCTCCGCCAGATGGGATTCGGATCGCGGTTTATTTCTTGGATTCTTACACTCTATCACACCCCAATGGCCTGTGTTAAAGTTAATGGGGTCTATTCCAAGCCATTTGAGTTACATAGAGGAACTAGACAGGGGTGCCCGCTCTCTCCCCTGTTGTTTGCTTTGGTGATCGAGCCCTTGGCACAGAGCATTCGTCTTTCACAGCAGGCGAGGGGGGTACAGGTGCAGGGGGTCGAGCATAAACTGTCCCTTTTTGCAGATGATATTTTGGCCATAGTGGAGGGGTCGGAGAGATCGCTTCTGGCCTTGCGAGATTTGATGCACGACTATGGGAGACTCTCAGGCTTTAAAGCTAACTTGTCTAAGACGGAGATCTTGAACATCTCGGTACCGGCAGAGGAGGCTCTGGAACTGCAAAGTAGAGTCCCCTTCCGCTGGGTGAAGGGTCCTATTAGGTATCTGGGGATCCTGCTTGGGGTGGATTGGAATACTTTGTTCTGCCATAATTATCTTCCTTTGGGTACGGCTCTGAGGCAGGACCTTGATAGATGGGACCCCTTATACCTTTCCTGGATGGGCAGAATGGAGGTGGTGCGTATGATGGTACTGCCCAGATTTCTTTATCTCTTTCAGGTTCTGCCTGTAGAAGTTCCTAAAATATATTTTACTCGCTGGCACAGGTCTCTTTTACGCTTCATATGGGGGGGAAAGCGTCCCAGGGTGGCGAGATATGCCATGTTCAAATTTAAGGAGGAGGGAGGCTTGGGGTTGCCCAATTTGGAATTGTACTACCGGGCGGCACAGCTTAGGGCGGTTGTGGATTGGCATGCGACTCCGGCCAAGCTATGGGTTCAGGTGGAGCAGGGTCTCTTGGGGGGTCCCAGGGACATCCATGCTTTGTCTTATCTACCGTGGGTGGGTTTAAGGGAGAAGGAAATTGCTGCTATTTCTAATCCATTTATACGGTGGACGTTGCGGGTTTGGGGGGGGCCCTTAGGAAATTGATAGGTAGGGGAAGGGGACTACATTTTGTGCCTATTAGATATGCGGAGGACTTCATCCCGGGTAGGGAGGGGGGAGTTTTTAGCAGGTGGGAGCGAGGGGGGCTGAGATGTTTTGGCCAGCTGTTGGAAGGGGAGCACATCCGTGGGTTTCCTGAGGTCCGAGCCTCTTTCCACCTGGAACAGCGTGATTTATTCCCCTACTTGCAGGTAAAGGATTATGTTATGCGCGTTAAGGCGGGGGACCTCACCTCCTATGAGCGTTCGAGGTTTGAAATGTTGTTGGGGGAACCGGTGCGTCGGGGATGCATTTCGCTCCTTTATCGATTACTACTAGCTGACCCAGATCAGAAGACATCCTATATGAGGGCTTGGGAACTAGACTTGGGGCTCACATATACGAAAGAGGAATGGGAACAAATCGCACTGCGAATACACCACGTGGCGGTAGCTCCACAATTGGTGGAAAATGCTCTTAAGCTTTTGGTGCGCTGGTATGTTACCCCGGTGGTGATCGCCAAGATGAGTACCTCGTGCACAGGAGAGTGCTGGAGAGGGTGTGGTCTGCGGGGAACGTTCTTTCATATGTGGTGGGAGTGCCCTCGCATTGTGGACTTTTGGACCCAGGTGTTCCAATACGTGGGGCGTCTTATGCAGTGTCCTTTGCTGCTAAGGGCGGAAACTGCTTTGTTGGGGGTACTCCCCGGGGCAGTGGAGGACGCACAAGACAAGCTGATGCGTCTTGCATTTACGGCGGCTAGACTAGTGCTGGCCTCTCATTGGAAGAGTCCCACGGTACCCACGGTAGCGATGATGCGAATGAAATTGGGATGGGTGTGTGAGAAATTCCGGCTTTCAGCTCTACTTACACGCCAGAGGCGACAGTTTGAGGGTCTGTGGGGTAGGTTCCTGGAGGTGGAGGGGGGCTCTGAATTTCCTGTACTGGAGTAAGGGCTGACTTGTTCCTGCTATGGGACCTCCTTAGCCTCTTGGGATACTACCCCTTCCCGTCTCCTCTATAGGTGCCTCTTGTGTTAGGGGGGGGGAGACTCGGCTTCCTACTGGAGCTGGATATCATGGCCTGATCTACGGAGGAGGGGGGAGGTAGGGATAGGGAGGGGAGGGGAGGGGGGAGGGGTTCTGGCGGGGGGGAGGGGCATTTCACTTTATATTCACTGTATTTTTGCTTGTCTGGTTCTGCCATATTGTTGTAACGATGGCTAACAGTGTTTAAATAAAGAATTACGAAAAAAAAAAAGAAATGTTATGATGCACTTTTTGTAAGATCTGAAAATTTAATAAAAAATTAATAAAAAGAAAAAAAAAAAAAAAAGAAAAGGCATCTTTATTTCTCTCTTTGAAGTAAAAACCTGTTTTCATTTCTCAGGTATCTGACCTATCTGTAATAATCCTATATTTTTTAAGTTGCTGCCATAACTAACACTGCTTACTTTAATAGGGCCCCTCATGCTCACCTCCTTTAGGATTCCCAGCATTTATTTCATTTTTCCTTTCTGGTTTTATCCTTCTGTCCTGATAATTTTTTAATTGGAAGTCATGGAAAGTTCAGTAAAGCTATCTAGGTTTTGAAGAGAGATTGCATAGAACCCCCATTCCTATTAATCATTACCTATCAATTTATAGAGGCCCAGAGACTTAATAGCGCAATGAGAACCTTCTCTGTCCAAGTTCCTGTGGAAGGGGTGGTTATTGATGTGTGTGTGTGTGTATAGATACCACAATAAAGATGCTACTGACTGTGCACAGTGTGTCATGAGTGTGTCCTTTGGGACTGGGTGTATATGAGATTGGTGTTTCAGGTATAGGATGACTCCAGGACAATTTGGTCTTTTGTTCTCAGTCCAAACAACATCCCTGATAACACTGATTCAAATTAAAAGGTTACTATTAGTCATCAGCAGGATCAGGACTACCGTCATCTCTAAGAAAAATTTAAATGTCTTCAAGACCAAGAGTAATGTGCAGGGACTCTCTTGGAAAAGACTTTCTTCCCACTCTTGGCCAGCTGGGAAACAGATTTATGGAGAGTTCAATGGAGATGTGGGGAAAGGGAGACATTTTCCAAAACGACTTACTGTTAAAACTATCTATTTATTGCTAAGGCAATGGCAAAATAAACCTATGGAAAACAAAATTTAAAGCTTCAAATTTATTCTTACTACTCTCTCTGCAGTTGTCTAACAAATCATGTAACTAATATTGTAAAAAAGGTGTGTGTATGTTTGTATGTCTAAAGCCATTGCTAAGTTTTGAGAATCTTTGTACTGTATTTTAAGCATTTATCTGGACCAATGTAATGATTTGTAGGGGTCCCCTCTACATTTCTGAAGCCACTTCAAGCCACACAGAATGGCCTCTCAATGAAAACAGGAGCAATGCTGGGAAAGCACACTTACCATATCCAGGGACAGCAGGCAGATATTCTCAACATGTGGGTGACAACACCGACGGAGCCCCCTAGCGGACGTTTTCGCAAGCAGACTTGCTTGAAGACCTTCAAGCTTGCGATTGGCCCACGCATGCACGCGTGCCCCTCCCGCCCGACCTAGAGCATGCATCTCCTCAGCGTGGCATCAGTTCAGATTGCTAGCAAAGAAGCCAACCACGGGGAGGTGGGTGGGTTGTGAGAATATCTGCCTGCTGTCCCTGGATAACACCTGTTACGGTAAGTAACTGTGCTTTATCCCAGGACAAGCAGGCAGCATATTCTCAACATGTGGGAGACCTCCAAGCTAACCAGAATGGGATGGAGGGAGAGTTGGCAATTTAGAAGAACAGATTTTGCAAAATGGACTGGCCAAAATGGCCATCACGCCTGGAGAAAGTATCCAGACAGTAGTGCGAGGTAAACATATGAACCGAGGACCAAGTGGCAGCCTTACAGATTTCCTCAAGCGGAGTTGAGCGGAGGAAAGCAACAGACGCTGCTATCGCTCAGATCTTGTGGCCTGTGACTCGACCCGGCAGGGAGAGACCAGCCTGAGCATAACAGAAAGAGATACAAGCGGCCAACCAGTTAGAAATGGTCCGCTTAGAAACAAAGTGAGCAAGCGATTTTGATCAAAAGCGAGGAACAGCTGGGGAGCAGAACGATGAGGAGCGGTGCGCTTCAAGTAGAAGGCCAGTGCACGCTTACAATCAAGAGAATGCAGAGCCACTTCTCCAGGGTGAGAATGGGGCTTTGGAAAAAACACAGGAAGAACAATGGATTGGTTGTTGTGAAACTCAGAAACAACCTTAGGCAAGAACTTAGGATGGGTATGGAGAACCACCTTATCACGATGGAAGACAGTGAAAGGTGGGTCCGCTACCAAGGTTTGAATCACACAATTAAAATCTATTTGAAAACAAAATTACAAAAAGTGATGATGCAGACTGATGGGCATGCAATAATATATAGTCAGGCATAAATATGTGTTAACAGAAAAAAGAAATTGTGATTCTTATAGGGCCTGCTGGGCTCAATCACCCATGGCTTACCCTTCCGTGGCTGGTTATGAATACTGATGGCCTGGGTCTGATAGTTCCCATCATCATTTTGCACACAGACTAGCTGGGAGTCTGCCTTCTCATTGAAGCATGCTCCACCTGCCAGAACATGCTCATTGGACTTGTTCAAGGCTTTCATCATCTGTGACCAAGGAGAAAAGGCAGTAACCTCAGTATGGCCAAAACATTCATGTACAATCTATAAACTAAAGTAAACCTTAAGTTTGTATACCACCGCGTGGAGCGGTGAATGGCCTTGTCCCCGCAGTTAAGGGAGGGAATGCGCGCAGTCACCTATCGCGCTCCCTCCCTTCTTACTGCCGCCGAGTCTAAACATCTCCTTACTCTCTCCCTGCCCCTTACCTTCATGGCCGCGATTTCTAAACTGCCTTCTTACAGCAGTCGGAGCATTGAAGCTGCGTGTGGCTGCCGTAAAGGTCATCTCTGACGCAACCTGAGACTGATTTTACTTATCTAATTTCTGTCAACTATTAACTGTTTCCTCTAATTGCAGAATTTTAATATAGAGAATGACTCGAGGAAAAAATTTGTGCCTGTCCTCACAAACCATCTGATCCCATCCACACAAGCCTCGAATAGTTATGATTTTATACTGAACTTATTTCATTAAAGTATAAAAAGAAACAATATTCTGTACAATTGTCATTTTATAAATCACAAATAATACAGAGAAAAGATCAATAAAACCCCTGTCTCCCCTCTCCTCCCCCTCACAAATATCCCCTCCACTCTCGAGAAGACTGAAGTCAAATTACTACAGAATGCTACATAGAAAAATCAAGCTAACAGAATACTTCATGGCAGGAATAGTGCTAGGGGACAGCAACTAGGGTGACTGCCCCCTGGTCAGAGAGAGAGCCCTAAGCCAGCTGGAAGCTAAAGGAACACTTCTTGGGCTTTGCAGTCAATTTCAAATCTGATATATTCTAATCACAAAATAGAAAAAAAAATTTCTACCTTTTGTTGTCTGGTCATTTTATTCTTCGCCAGGCTCTGGTTTCTGTTTCCGTCTATCTACTCTTAAATCATTTGTCAGGGGCTCCTGACCATTTGATATGTCTTCTTTCGCCATGCTCACCATTCATCTTCCATCTCTGTGTATGTTTTTCCCCCCATATTCAGCAAGCATCTCCCTTCTTTGTCACCTATACTTCCTTTTCTAGTATTTCTCCTGACCATATCTCCCTGCCTTCATCATCAATACTATTCTGTGTCCCTATCCCCTCTGTGCCCCTATGCCCCCCTCCCAAGTCTAACATCTCTCTTCTGCGTTCCTCTTCTCCCTCATGTCTAGCCATCTTCTATGTCCATATACCTTCCTATGCCTGGCATTGCCCCACTGACTGTATCCATATACCACCCCAATAAAGCGTTCCCCTTTGTGTCTGTTCCTAAGCTCCCATCCATGCCCACCATTTCCCCTCTTTTCATATATCTCCCTGTGTCCAGCTTCTCCCCTCTTACTCCTTTACACCAAAGTTTCTCTCATCCTCTCTCCCTCCACCCCTCCACTGTGTTAAATATTTCACTTCCTTTATCCCCTTGGTTCAGCTTCTTTCCCTTCCCTCTCCTCCTCCCTGCAGGTCCAGTACCTCTCTCCCTTCTCTCAACACTCCCCCAAGGATCCAGCACCTTTCTCCTCTCCTCCCATGAGTACAACATCTCTCTCCCTTCCCTCAAGCTCCAGCTCTGAGCTACAAATCCAGTACCTCTCCTCTCCCTCCAACTCCCAGCTTTAGTTCTAGCACCTCTCTTTTCCCTTCAGCTCCAGTCCCCCCTCCACATCAGTACCTCTCTCCCTTACCTCCAGCTGCAATCCCTCTCCCCTTTGGTCCAACACCTTGGAAGTTACATCAAGGAAGAGCTCGTCAGCTAAAGGAAGGCCTTGGAGCAGGCTTCTCAAGATTTTTCAGCATGGCGTGGCCAACTTGTTTGGGTAAGGTAGGCACGAGGGAAACTGGGAGGGGGGGATAGATGCTGAGCCATGGAGAGAGGGAATGTTGTTGTGCTGACCCTGGGGCAATTTTTTGCTGCGGGGAACAAGGCCGTTTACCGCTCTAGCAGTGTGGTAGAAGACTTTATTCCCATTCCCACCGTAAGTCAGCTACACGGTTTCCCATTTTTGCAGGCTAACCGCAGGTTGCCGCAGTTCACTGTGGGAACCCTTCACCGTGTCATTCTCTACTTTAATATTCCAATAGGATGTGTATTGCTTGAAAAATGTTTCCCACACCCATTCTATCTGGAATCAAGTTCACTGTAAAAGGTTATATAAAACTTATTTACACATTTATTTATGGTATGTTACCTCATTGTATCTGTTACTGGGAATCTTAATGCTGGTCTTTCTGACTTCCATCTCCATCACTAATCCTTGAACCACAGGCAGCGTGTACTGGTAATTTCTGAAGTCCTTTTGATGACAAAAGAAGAGAAAATATCCTTCAGTGGGAAAGTTCTTTCTTATCACAAGCAATCACCACCTCTGCCTTAAATGACAGTGATATAAATATTGTAATTATAAAAACAGTCTAAACAGGAAAGGAAAAATCACTCTGCTATTCAGAAAGGTTATTTCAAGCATCCCACAGGCACCAGAATTACTTGATGGTTAGTTCCTGTTTTATGGAATAGACGATTCAGGCAAAGTATTCCTTCAGAAAATTTAAATTATAACTCAAATTCTATTTTTTTCCATCAGCATATGAATAAGAACAGGGGTGTCCAACCTTAGCCCTCAACCAGTCAGGTTTTCAGGATTTCTACAATAAATAAGATTGATTGTCCACTCTTCAAGATAATATGTAGAAATAAAAGGAAAAGAATATATAATACCTTTTTTTTGGGACTAAGTTAATGTAGTTTATGATTACCTTTCGAGGGTAACCCCTTCTTCCTCTGGAGGAGAGGAGGGACGGGGAGATATGATTCAGATGTTTAAATATTTGGATAATCCTATTTCCTGTAGAACTACTACTACTACTATTATTATTATTATTATTATTATTATTATTAATTATTTCTAGAGCTAAAGGGAGGATCTGTGCTGACTTCCGGTTTCAGCCCCGGTTGAAGCCCTGTCTGTATATAACTACTCCACTACTGCTGAAAGTGGGCAGTTTGCTTTTTTCGCTTGTCAATCTTCCTGATGAAAACATAATTTGCTGTGCAAAAAGGGAATTTTAATAAATTTAAAGAGATATGGGAGCCATTAACAAAATATAGAAAAATAAAGTTATTATTAACAAAATATTGCAATGAGTAGATACCATTTTACATTATAGATACAATTTTAGGTAGAAGGGATGAGAGGGGGAATTTGAATTTATTAATGATTAGTTTTCTAGAAAATATTATTTATGTGATATATTTGATTGAATGTAAGATTGGAAGGGTGGGAGGGATGGGATAAAAAAATTTTATCTATTAGTATCATAAATGATAGAATTTCAAATGATGTATTCATTGACAAATGTTTTATATATATGTATTTGTTGTAAGATGAAAAATGAATAAAGATTTATAAAAAAAAAAAAAAGAAAACATAATTTTTGAAACTCGGCCTGAGTAGAGGAGTGGGACATCTTTTTTGGACAATTATATGCATTGATTTCTTTTGGACTTTGGTTTTTTTGCACGATTTTGGATTTATTTTGGATTTTGGTTCTTGTATTTTTTTTTTATATATTATTGAGTTACATTTGATATCTTCACATTGGGTCTATGTTTTGTGATCATTTTTCAATGAGACTTTTGATACTTTAAACATCTAACAATTCATCTCCGCGCTTGTTTGGAGATGCTGAACCTCTGAGACCATCCTGAGATAACATCTGGCATTCAGAGAAGTAATACTCTTATTTATAATTATAACCTGAACGCTTCCTATCATGCTGGCATATGGTTTACTGATGATTAAGTTCTGGTTGACATTAATGTCTTTTTTGAGATCTTATTATTAAGATTACATTTTATTAGCACTGGTTAGCTTTTTGGAGGTGTTCTCTAAGGACAGAATGCTGCAGTGATGGTCCTTATACTCACTGGTCTTTATTCCTAACTAGTCTTTAAGCCCGTTATATTAACGGGTGCTAGAATAGATTTGTGTGTCTGTCTTTCTTTCTGTCTCTCTCTTTCTCTCTCCTTGGCCGCTGTATATCTGTCTGTCTTTGTTTTGGTGTCTGTCTCTTTTAATCTGTCTCTGTAGCCGCCTGTCCTTCTGTGTGTGTCTTTTTTTTCTGGTTGTTCACCCTCTCCAAGGTAGGGAGAACAAGAGGGCACTCTCTAAAGTTGAAAGGGGATAGATTCCGTACAAACGTAAGGAAGTTCTTCTTCACCCAGAGAGTGGTAGAAAGCTGGAACGCTCTTCCAGAGGATGTTATATGAGAAAACACCCTCCAAGGATTCAAGACAAAGTTAGACAAGTTTTTGCTGAACAAGAACGTGCGCTGGTAGGGCTAGTCTCAGTTAGGGTGCTGGTCTTAGACCAGAGGGCCGCCACGTGAACGGACTGCTGGGCATGATGGACCACTGGTCTGACTCAGCAGTGGCAATTCTTATGTTCTCTCCTTGTCCAAAGTTTTTTTTTCTTTAAATCTGTCTCTTTAGACCCCTGTTCTTCTGTTTTAACTGTCACCTATTGTCTATCTCTTTGGCTGCTGTCTGTATTTCTTACTTTTGGTCTCTCTGTCTGTGGTTTGTTTTGGTGTTTGTCTCTTTGGCGGCTGTATGTGGGATTGTTTCTTTTTTCCTGTGTCTCCTATTATTAACCAGCATTCCCTCCCCCTCCATTTCCCTCCCCCCACCCTACTTCCCTGTGCAGCAGCAGCGTTTCCCCTACCCCCCCTTTCCCTTCCCGCGGTCTGGCCAGCTCCCTTAGTCCCTTTACGCCCCCCCTTCCCTTCCCGCGGTCCCGACAAACCTGCGACTCCAGCAGCTTCTGCAGCACTGTACACACGCTGCTTCGGGGCCTTCTACTGCCCTGATTTGCTCTGCCGCATCTCTGATGATGTCATCAGAGACGTGCCAGAGTAAATCAGTGCAGTAGAAGGCCCCAAAGCAGCGTGTGTACAGTGCTGCAGGCTGCTGGAGTGGGCAGGTTTGGAGTCAGGACCGCGGGAAGGGACTAAGTGAGCCAGGTGGATCGCAGGAAGGGAAGGGGGGATGGCAAGGGAGTAAGTGAGCCGTTCGGATCGCGGGAAGGGAAGGGGGGGCAAGGGAGTAAGTGAGCCAGTCGGATTGTGGGAAGGGAAGGGGGGGTCAGCAAGGGATTAAGTGAGCCTGAAGCCGCGAGTGTGGGGCCATTTCTGCAGCCGTGAGAGGTGAAGAGCAGGGAGGCTTTTCTGGCGTGCATGCGCACTCCTACCGCCACAGTCTGATGGATCACGGATCAGGGAAGCACGCAGTAAGAGTGTGCATGCGCGCTTAGCATTTTATTATTCCTAATGACCGGTGTGTGGGGATGCTGAGCATATTCACTTACACTTAAATATTTATCTCTATTATTATTATACATTTTTCTTTATGTTTTTATGATTATATTTGTTGATATATTTTTGAATTGTAGCATTTTTGAATTAAGTATTTGAGTTTGAATGCTGAGCTGATCTTTATATTCCCCATCAGCTACATAATCCACTCCAGACATTAAAAACTGGAGATCCCTCTTGTCAATAGTCTCCGGATCATGGCACAATTTGGGAGTCAAAAAATGCTCAATAAGGATTTTAAAGGTTAAGGACCCTTGAGACAGCCCCAGAACCCTTTAATTTAATCAAATTTAAACTCACCCCGATGTCTCCCATAAGCAGTACTAGTCTGTTCTTACAGAACTGCCATGTGCTTTCTATCCGGCTGGTAAATGGAGTAGAATTTCTGCCTCTGACAAGCAAAAAGTGAATCCAGTGGCTTGTTTCTTCCAGCTGCAAGCCTCCAAGCAGCTAGCCCAACACCCTCATCCCATATGCTCCCACACGATTCTTTAGGGAGAGGGACACAACCAATCAACATCAAGCCTCCTGATCAGTTACAGGGTCCAATCAATCTGTGCTCAAGCACCTGAACTCCATGGGCGAATAACACTCCTGAGCTTCCAAATGTTAGGGCAGACCAGCCAGGCAGGTTCCTTATCAGAAGAGTGGACCTCCCAACTACAGACCACCTAGTCTGAATCCTCTCCCAGGCAGAGCTGTCCCAGGATCACTGGGAACCACTTAACAAGACACATACACAAAAAAATCTAGTGCAAGGCTAATGAAAAGACACTGTTTCAACTCGCTTTAAACCCGAGGAGAGAAGGCCCTGCCCAGGGAGACAAGGAGGTAGAGCTGTGAAAAATGATTGATGCCTTCTGCAAGAAACTTGCAAGTGGGGACGCATAACCCAGCCATAAGGAACCGGATGCTGTTTGCACAGGAAGAAGATATTTAAATGTAATTTTTGGACTTCGCTTGCATTTAAAGTGATTCTCTAACAGACAGAGATTAAGTATAAATGCTACCTATATGCACATACATACATAAAAGGAATGAGTTATATCCAAATAAAATATTGTAGTCCACTAATTCTCCAAGTCCTTCCTCCCTACAAAAGACAAAAGAATCAAAGGAAAAAGGCTCACTGCAAGAAGGTTCATAATTGTGTGTCCAGTCTCTCCAAACAATGGCTTCCGAAACCGGACACTGAACAGTGGACAAGGGTAAACTAGAAAAAGAAAAGAAAGAAACCAGCCTTCAGTAAGTTTATTGAACAAGTGGCAAATAGGTCTCATCACCTAGAAAGGTCCTGGCACATTACATCACACCAAAAAGGGAGCCCAAGGGGGCCTCAACGACGAGACAATCAAGGCACAACAAAGGAGTCGTGAGGATGAGATGCCAATAATTCAACCACGGGTGTAAAGTTGATAGTAGCACTGCGAGTCTTTGAGTCCTTGCAGTGCTACTATCATTAAAGTGAACTTTGAACTTTACACCCTTGGCTGAATTATTGACATCTCATCCTCACGACTCCTTTGTTGTACATTACATCACATACATACATAAACAAAAATAAGGAAGAAAGAAATAATGGGCACAACAAAACCAGACTTTCCATAAATATTAACCAATTTTGTGTCACTGCACCTATTACAATCTGCTTGCTTTACATGGATATTTTTCTGTTCTTTGTCATGCCATACTGACCTCAAGAGGGCATTCTCACCGCATTAATAGTAGAAAGGATAATACTGGCACTGGAGGATGGTAAATTAAAAGTCTTAAAAGGTCTTTCCGTGTATAGGGTGTTGTTTCCTTCCTTGGGCTTTACCTATTTACACTGGAGGTCACCAACTTAGCAGTCAGTAATTACCAGCATGTCAACTCAACCATACAACTGCCTTTCCCTACAGACCCCCAGCAGGTGTGTGGAGAACACATATTACTCACGTCTGTATTCAGCTCCAAGTCTCAGCATTAGCCGAATGGGAAACACTTTGGCCCAGGGAGTCTCCCACTTCTGGATGAGAATGCCAAAGAGGTAGGGAGCACTGGGCAGCACTAGATCTTGCAGAGACTGATACGTAGGGGTAACGTAAAGGAAGCCACCGTGCTCTTTACTACCGAGAAAACTCTGGTTGAGAAAGGAGTGACCCAAGTTGCCCACCACATTGCCTGGAACAGAAAAAGATGGCATTTAGTGACAATAAGATACAACATAATTCAACTCAAACTACTACTGAAAAAGGTGCAAGCAAAAACCAGACAAACAAGTTTCCCTGAAGAACATGCAGTGAAACTATTTTTAGGTTTATATCCTTATTTACTTTTATTATTCATTTGAGCAATATTCATTTGAGCAAAAGGATATTTTTTTTTTTTTAATAATTCTTTATTCGTTTTCAAATTGAACAGCAAGTGCACAAAAGAATATATTATACAAATTATACCACAATAGCACATTAATATCTATCACATAAAAATCTAGTGATGCAATAACCCCCCCCAACCACCCATCCTTCATCACATTTTCACCAGAAATGTACACATATTATATAGCATATTATAACATATTATGTAAAATTATTTCTAACTCCCTCCCCCCTTTAGTGTGCTAAATAAGAAAAAGAAAAGGAGAAGAGAAGAACTGATGACTATTCACCACAATATTTTGCCAATGGCCCCTATATTTTTATAAAGTTAGTATATGTCCCTCTTTGTATTGCTATTGCTCGTTCCATTTTAAATATATGGCATAAAGAATTCCACCAAAAAGTGTAACTAAGGTTTCTGTGATTTTTCCAATTATTGGTTATATGTTGGATGGCAACCACTGTCATAACTAATAAAAAGCTTGTTGTTATATGACATTTGACTCTTTTTTCTTATCATCATGCCAAATAACACTGTATCTATCGTAAGAAAGTGCAACATGATTTTCCAATAATAAGTTTACTTGAGACCAGATTGAATTCCAAAATATCTTAACAATAATAAAGTAGATGATCTAATGAGCAAAAGGATAAAGTCATATGGAATAATAGGGGGTTAAGACAAATGGGGGAATTTTCAAACTGCCCATAAAGAGACAAAAAGTTGACAAACTCTTTACCAGCATTCCTTTCACTAATTACTTAAGTGAGTGTACACTGCAACAATTTTCAGGTAGTATAAAGTAAGCAGGGTTACTTGCACCTGATTATGCATCCAGTATTTGTCAGAACCTTTAGTGGTACAGTATGTTAACATTCAGGACTAAACTCACGTACCTGGGAGAGCTTAGAAGTGGTTTTTCATAAGCAGGCACCTGCATCTGATGTTGGAAGATGACCCACCGTGAATGCTACTTAAGGACACCTTTTTTTAATTTCAGGTTTCCTTTATTATGTTGATATTTTTAATTATCCCAGGACAAGCAGGCAGGTATTCTCACTAGTGGGTGATGTCATCCGACAGAGCCCCGACACGGACATCTTGAAAGCATGTCTTGCTTGAAGAAACTTAGAAGTTTCGAGATGCCCGCACCGCGCATGCGCCAGTGCCTTCCCGCCCGATGTACCGGGCGTGTCTCCTCAGTTCTTTTCTTTCCGCGGAGCTGAGAAGTTTGTACTTCATTCTGCGCTGACTGAAATTCAGTTTTTGCCTTCTTTACCCGCGTTTCTGTTTATTTCTTTGACTTTATTTCAATTTGACTTTATTTTTCTAAAAAAAAAAAAAAAAACTTAAAATTATTTCTTCCGGCGGTTCGGCCGGGCCGGCCTCGTGGCTGCGGCCTAGCGGCTTCGACCTTGCAGCGTCGATTTTCCGGCCTATGTCCCGACCAATCACCGGTTTTAAAAAGTGCAGCAAGTGCCAGCGTGCGATTTCGCTGACGGACCCACACCGACGCTGCCTTCAGTGTCTTGGTCCGGAACACGTTCCGAAATCGTGCCGGCCTTGTTCCACGCTCACTGCGCGCTCGTTTAAGCGGCGCTGCTTGCTCTGGGAGTCGATGTTCAAGATGGAGACTGCCAAGGACATCTCTGCTACTGCGGCTGTTGAGGTTTCGCCGGTCCGTTCGAAACCTGCATCGACGACTCCTGCATCGAGCATCGTGAAGCCCGCATCGTTCGCACCGGCTTCAGCATCGAGTTCAGCATCGGCGCCTGCCTCCGTCTCCTCGGTTCAGGTACCGCCTTCCACTATCCCTCCTGTGGTCATCAAAGTGCCTAAAGCTAGCAAGCAGAAGCACTTGGCCACGAAGGAACGCGAAGACCATGCAGGAGGACCCCCTTTCGGTGCGGATCCCTCCATATCGGCTTCGCTTCGTTCCCTGCTAGAAGCTCAGTTTGTCGAGCTTATGCGCACTATGGGACCCCGGCTTATCGCCAACATTCACGGTGAGCTTCCGACCCCGGTTTCAGAGGGCGGTCCGCCCCCTCCCCCTCCTCCTCGTCGTTCGATCTCTCTGCTCGACGAGGGGGATCGGCGGAGGGCGGCGGAATCCTCCAGGAGGGCTTCCCTTCCTGAGATGCCACCTTTGGAGCCCATCACACCTCCACGCCAACAGGGTGCTAGGGCAGCTCCTGATAATCGTAGTCCTGGGCATACTGCATCGCAGGAGGAGTTCTTCCGCACTCCATACCAGACCTGGGTGGCGCTGCGTGAATCCGCATCTCTGCAACCTCTACGATCCACTGCATCGAGCCCTATCCATTCCTTTGAGGCTTCAAAGGACCAATCGATGCATAGAAGATCTCGTTCTCCGTCCCGTCACCGGGAGGGGCATCGATCTCGGCACTCTTCTCGGCACTCCTCACGTCATTCGGAGGTGTCTCCGCAGAAGAAGATGCAGCGTTTGGGATACTCCTCGTCGGATGTGTCCCAGCCGGAGGGGCCGGAGTATGAGGAACCATCTGCCTCCTATTCTCCCTGCCGATCTCAGCTCTCCCTGGACCCGGAGGCTTCCACGTCTTCTAGCCCGTCTCGTCGGCCGGCCTTGGCAGACCAACTGTCTTTCTCATCCTTTCTCCGACAGATAATAATAATAATAATAATAACTTTATTTTTCTATACCACCATAGTCAGGTGACTTCTAGGCGGTTCACACTGTAAGAAGGCTGGACATTCAGAGAGTAACAAGGTCACAATACAATACAATAAGTCAACATACAATACAAGACAAAACAATACAATACAATACAATACAATACAATGAGTGTATTCAACACAGTACAATATAATACGAGTCTAAATATAATACAATACAATAAGTCTAAAGACAACACCATACATAAGTCTAATACAGTATCGTACAATGAGTCTAAATATAATACAATAGTGAAGAGGGGAAAGTTACAGATTGGGGTTCAATGGGTAATGAGTAACTGAGTATTTCTTTAGAACTTCCATTTGAATTGGAGTACTATGGATAGCGAATATCTGAGTACATGAGGGGCATCTTGAGAAAGAAAGAAAGGCGTTTAAAGGGAGGGGAGTCCTAGTGCGGGAGGGGACGATTTTAGTCCGTGAATTTTTCGAACAGGGCGGTTTTGATCGATTTGCGGAATGCACTGTAAGACAGGTTGGGTTCGTTTATGTAGTTTTTCAGCCAAACTTGCTGTCTGTTCGCTTGGAACTTAAAGGTTCTATCCAGGAATGATTTGTATCTGCAGCCCGTAATCTTTGGGTATGCAAATATGTTTTTGTTTCTGGTCGCTCGTGTGGGGTTGTGTAGGATGAAGTGAGTTTGTAGGTATGAAGGTGCTAGTCCCCAGACTTGCTTGAAACAGGTGCAAGCAAATTTGAATAGTATTCGCGCTTCAATTGGAAGCCAGTGCAGCTTTTTATAGTAGGGGCTGATATGGTCGTTTTTTCTTAGTCCGAAGATTAGTCGAACGGCGGTGTTTTGTATTAATCTCAGTTTTTTTATTGTTTTTTGTGGGATGCCCAGGTAGATGATGTTGCAGTAGTCAAGAATGGATAAGATCAGTGCCTGTACCAGTAACCTGAATGATGTTGGGTCAAAGTATTTTTTTATGGTCCTTAGTTTCCATAGCGTGTAAAAACATTTTTTCACTAGTGAGTTTGTGTGGTCAGTCATAGTTAGGTGTGTGTCTAGGGTGATACCAAGTATTTTTATGTTATTAGAAATTGGGTATTCGTGATTGTTTATTTTTATCGATGTTCTCGTAATTTTGTCATTAGGACTAGCCAGAAAGACTTTTGTTTTTTCTGCGTTTAATTTTAGTTTGAAATTGGTGGTCCATTTATCGATTTCGGTCATTACGTTTGAGAGATTGTCTACAATTTCTTTTGTGATGTCATTTAAGGGGATTAGGATGGATATGTCGTCTGCGTAAATGTAGTGTATTAAGTTTAGTTTTTGTAGGAGGTGGCCTAAGGAGGCGATATAGATGTTGAAAAGTGTGGGCGATAGGGGGGAACCTTGAGGCACGCCTGATGGGTTTTTCCATGGTTTGGAATAATTTCCATTGCTGATTACTCGGTAGGATCTGTTTGATAGAAATTCTTGGAACCATTTCTTTGCCTTTTGGCGGATGACTTGGATGTGACTTTGGACACTGGGTCCAAATATTCTAAAGAGTATTTGGACACCATGCATTTACCTCACCCTCCGGCGGAGACACTTCGGCTTCCTCTACACAAGCTGCTGGACCAGACTTTCATGCGCTGTTTTGAGACACCGTATTCCTTACCTGCAGTTCCCAGTAAACTGGATGCTCGATACCGCATCGTTCACCACAAGGGGTTTGAGGGAGCTCAACTTTCTCATCAGTCCCTTCTAGTCGAGTCCTCTCTCAAACGTTCTCATCCCTCCCAAGTCTATGCTTCCGTGCCTCCGGGCAGAGAGGGGAGAACGATGGATAAGTTTGGTAGACGTATCTATCAGAACTCGATGGTGGCGACTCGAGTACTCAACTACAACTTTTTCTTCTCTTCATACTTGGATTTTTTCTTGCCGGTGCTCCGCAAGTTCATTCCTTTCATCGATGCTCAGGCTCGTTTCCAGTTTGAAGAGGTGGTGGCGACCCTGTCCCAATTACGCCTTCAACTGATGCAATCCTCCTACGATGCCTTTGAGCTCTCAGCTCGAGCTGCGGCATGTTCGGTTGCCATGCGTCGCCTGGCATGGCTTCGAACCATCGATATGGATCCGAACCTCCAAGACAGACTTGCAAATGTTCCTTGTGCAGGAGCGGATCTATTTGATGAGTCTATCGAAACTGTTACTAAAAAGCTGTCGGACCATGAAAAGTCTTTTCAGTCTATTCTACGTCCTAAACCGAAGCCTCAGCAGTCTCATCCATCTAGACCGCATCAAATTTACCAGCGGCGTTATCAACCGAGGCAGACTCCTCCTGCGAGACAGCCTGCGAAGAGACAGCCTCCGCAAAAGATTCAGCAGAAGCCTCAGATGCCGGCTGCACCCAAGGCTACTCAGCCTTTTTGACTCTCTTCCAGGGAGCATAACCGACGTTCTGTCTTCCCCTGTTTTTCCCATAGGGGGTCGTCTCCATCATTTTTATCATCGATGGGAGTCAATCACCACAGACCTTTGGGTCCTTACCATCGTAAGAGAGGGATACTCTCTTCATTTCCACCGGGTCCCCCCGGACCACCCTCCAAGAGAGTATCCTTCCAACTTAACGCAGACCGCCCTTCTTCTCCAGGAGGCTCAGGCCTTGCTTCGGCTTCGGGCTGTCGAGCCAGTCCCGTTAGATCAGCAGAACCAAGGGTTTTACTCCCGATATTTCCTGGTTCCGAAGAAGACGGGCGATCTGCGGCCCATTTTGGACCTTCGAGTCCTCAACAAGTTTTTGGTCAGGGAGCGGTTCCGTATGCTGACCCTTGCCTCTCTCTATCCCCTCCTCGAGCAGAATGATTGGTTATGCTCTCTGGACCTCAAGGAGGCCTACACTCACATCCCGATTCATCCGGCCTCCCGCAAGTTCCTCAGATTTCGGGTGGGACATCTACATCTGCAGTATCGAGTGCTTCCATTTGGCCTTTCCTCTTCGCCCAGAGTCTTCACGAAGTGTCTGGTGGTGGTGGCCGCTGCACTCCGGAACATGGGTCTCCAGGTGTTTCCATACCTCGACGACTGGCTCATCAAGGCCCCGTCGGCCCCAGAGGTCATTTCGGCGACCTTGACTACAATTTGTTTTCTGCAGAACTTGGGCTTCGAGATCAACTTTCCCAAGTCACATCTTCAGCCCACCCAGACTCTCCCCTTCATCGGGGCGGTCCTGGATACCATCCAACTTCGAGCGTTCCTTCCTCCTCAGCGCATGGATGCTCTTCTTCTACTCTGCCAGTCGGTGTCTTCTCGCCCGTCCATCTCAGCGAGACACATGATGGTCCTCTTGGGTCACATGGCATCCACAGTTCATGTGACGCCTTTTGCCAGACTACATCTCAGAATTCCTCAATGGACCTTGGCATCTCAGTGGACTCAGGTGTCCGACCCATTGTCCCGCCACATTGTAGTCACTCCTGCTCTACGGCAATCTCTTCTCTGGTGGATGACCTCTTCGAATCTATCCAGAGGTTTGCTGTTTCACTCTCCTCCCCACCAGAAAGTTCTCACGACCGATTCATCGAACTATGCATGGGGAGCTCATCTGGATGGTCTTCGCACTCAGGGGTTCTGGACCAGTGCGGAACGACTCCATCAAATCAATCTTCTGGAGCTCAGAGCCATCTTCAATGCTCTTCAGGCTTTTCAACATCTGCTTCACGACATGGTGGTCCTAATTCGCACCGACAATCAGGTCGCCATGTATTATGTAAACAAGCAAGGGGGCACGGGCTCGGCCTCCCTCTGCCAGGAAGCTCTTCGAGTCTGGGATTGGGCGGTCCGCCACAACACCTTCCTCAGGGCTGTCTACATTCAGGGGAAGGACAATGTCTTGGCAGACAAATTGAGTCGTCTTCTCCAACCTCACGAATGGACGCTCAATTCCAAACCCCTTCATCAGATATTTGCACAGTGGGGGACACCTCAGATAGACCTCTTTGCAGCCCCCCACAACTTCAAGCTGCCTCAGTTTTGCTCCAGGATCTACACTCCTCTCCGCCTCGAGGCAGACGCTTTTCTGCTGGGTTGGGGGAATCGCTTCCTATATGCGTTTCCTCCTTTTCCTCTCATTCAGAAGACTCTGGTCAAGTTGAGAACAGACCATGCCACCATGATTCTGATTGCTCCTCGGTGGCCCAGACAACCCTGGTTCTCCCTTCTACTTCAACTCAGCAGCAGGGAGCCCATACTTCTTCCAGTGTTTCCTTCACTACTCACTCAACATCAAGGTTCACTACTTCATCCCAATCTGCAGTCCCTCCACCTGACAGCTTGGTTCCTTTCAACATAACTCCTCACCAGTTTTCTCAAGCAGTGAGGGAGGTCTTGGAGGCTTCCAGGAAGCCTGCTACTCGACAATGCTACTCCCAAAAATGGACTAGATTCTCCTCCTGGTGTATTTCCAATGCCACGGAACCTCAACGAGCTTCCCTTTCTTCTGTATTGGACTACCTTCTACACCTATCTCAGTCTGGTCTCAAGTCTACCTCCATACGAGTCCACCTGAGTGCTATTGCGGCTTTCCATCAGCCTCTACAGGGGAAACCTTTGTCTGCTCATCCTGTGGTTTCCAGATTTATGAAAGGTCTTTTTCATGTCAACCCTCCTATCAAACCTCCTCCTGTGGTTTGGGATCTCAATGTTGTCCTGTCTCATCTCATGAAGCCTCCGTTTGAACCTCTCAACAAGGCTCCACTTAAGTATCTCACCTGGAAGGTGGTTTTTCTGGTGGCCCTCACGTCTGCTCGCCGCGTCAGTGAGCTTCAGGCCCTAGTGGCGGATCCACCGTTCACTGTATTCCATCATGACAAGGTGGTTCTTCGTACTCATCCGAAATTCCTGCCTAAAGTGGTCTCTGAATTTCACATCAACCAATCCATCGTGCTTCCAGTGTTCTTTCCAAAGCCTCATTCTCATCCTGGGGAAGCTGCTTTGCACACTCTGGACTGTAAACGTGCTTTAGCTTTCTACTTGGATCGCACAAAGCCTCACAGAACTGCTCCTCAACTTTTCGTCTCCTTTGATCCAAACAAGTTGGGACGACCTGTATCGAAGCGCACCATCTCTAACTGGATGGCGGCTTGTATCTCTTCCTGCTATGCCCAGGCTGGATTATCCCTTCCCTGTAAGGTCACAGCCCATAAGGTCAGAGCAATAGCAGCCTCTGTAGCCTTCCTCAGATCGACACCGATTGAGGAGATTTGTAAGGCTGCCACTTGGTCCTCGGTTCATACATTCACCTCTCATTATTGTCTGGACACTTTTTCCAGACGGGATGGACAGTTTGGCCAAACAGTGTTACAAAATTTATTCTCTTGAAATTGCCAACTCTCCCACCATCCCATTGGGGTTAGCTTGGAGGTCACCCACTAGTGAGAATACCTGCCTGCTTGTCCTGGGATAAAGCAATGTTACTTACCGTAACAGTTGTTATCCAGGGACAGCAGGCAGCTATTCTCACGTCCCACCCACCTCCCCTGGGTTGGCTTCTCAGGCTAGCTACCTGAACTGAGGAGACACGCCCGGTACATCGGGCGGGAAGGCACTGGCGCATGCGCGGTGCGGGCATCTCGAAACTTCTAAGTTTCTTCAAGCAAGACATGCTTTCAAGATGTCCGTGTCGGGGCTCTGTCGGATGACATCACCCACTAGTGAGAATAGCTGCCTGCTGTCCCTGGATAACAACTGTTACGGTAAGTAACATTGCTTTATGGAAAATCAATTTTCAAAACGATTTCCACAGACAAAAAAAACCCCATTTTTAATTGCCCAGCACTGTATAAGCCTTGTTCAAGAACCGTTGCATGCCCCATCCCAAACACCCATATAAGCTAGGTTCATTAAAATGCTGTCAGCGCTCCATCTCTTTGGAATAATATTCCGGTCTACTTACGGGAAGAATCAACTCTTCACCATTTAAAACAAAATTAAACACATTTCTTTTTCTTGATGCTTTCGAGATCTAAATGCCCTTTTTAGGGCTACATAGTTTTATTCTACTTTTAGATACCCTCTCTTTTCTTCTTTCCCTATATGTTCTCTTTCTTACTTGATAAATTGTAGTTCTATCCATCTTCCCTTTTTTGTTCCTGTTTGTTTTTGTATTGTTTTTAAATAATGATTATTGTTTTAAAGGTTGTATAGTTACCCCATATATGTTTTTAACATAATGCTCACCGCCTAGAATAATAATAATAATCTAATCTAATCTAATCTAAATCTTGGGTTTATATACCGCATCATCTCCAACAGGTGGAGCTCGACACGGTTTACATGGTTAGGAAGCAGCGGAACTCCAGTGGGTTTATAAAAGTAAGTAAGAGAGAGGTTAGGTGTGATAATAATAGGGAGGGGACGGGTTACGTTTTGGAGAAGAGCCAAGTCTTCAGAAGCTTACGGAATGGTAGAAGGGGGCTCAAGTTGCGGAGAGGGGAAGGGAGACTATTCCAGAGCTGAGCGATTCTGAAGTGGAGGGAGGACCCGAGTTTACTGACGAGGGAGATACCCTTTGAGGAGGGGAAGGATAGTTTTAATTTTTGCATGGATCTGGTGGAGAATGGATTTGAGGAATTCCAGGATAGAGGAATAAGAGGTGGAAGGATGCCGTGGAGCATCTTGAAGGTTAAGCAGGCACATTTAAAATGGACCCTGGAGATGACAGGAAGCCAGTGCAGCTTGGACAGGAGTGGAGAGGCATGGTCAAATTTGCTTTTTGAGAAGATAAGTTTGGCCGCGGTGTTCTGGATTAGTTGGAGTCTGTGGAGGCTTTTCTTTGTTAAGCTAAGGTAGATGGAATTGCAATAGTCCAATCTGGAGAGGATGATGGACTGTACGAGCACGGCAAAGTGTTTTTGGTGGAAGCAGGACCTCACTTTCCTCAGCATGTGAAGGCTGTGAAAGCATGTTTTTATCATATAATTTATTTCTTATATACCGCTATATCATGAAGTTCGAAGCGGTTTACAATAAAGATACATTTGACAGTACATGGGATAGAAACGGTTTACAATAAAGATACGTTTAGTCAGTACATGGGATACAAGTGGGTTACAATACAAGTGGTTTACTATCAAGGTGCATTTTGTCATTGTAAGGGATACAGGTGGGTTACCATAAAGGCCGATTGGGCAGTTTATAAAATTTTAAATAAACTTGAAACTATATGAGAACCAATAATCTGTTGCAGATAATCAAACAAAGACCTCTAGAAAGCCTTGGTTTTCTACAGTTCCCAAATTGCATGAAAAAGTATTATCCCGAGTATGACATTTTAAACAAAGTGGCTTGGTGACACATCCTGAACAAAAACTATAGCACTTTGATAACACAATATCCACACCTCACCCCATCCCAAGTGTGACTATATGCCACTTAGCTTCAGAAAAAAATGATGCTAAAGAAGAGCAAATCGATGTCCTTATGCACTGGCAAATCATCCCTCCTACCTGCCAAAGCATCCCGATAAAGCTGCACAAAATGATGGAAGATATCTCTGGGCAAACACTTCTCATCTGGTAAACACTGTAGTAGAACCACAATCTCAGACTGTCCCACTGCATGCATTCCCTTTGTAGTGAAACACCAACACTTCCTGTTCACATCTGCAAGAAAAAAAAGAGCAAAACTCAAAGCAGGCCAAAAAGAAGTGGAGATAATGCAGAGCATGATTCATTGAATTCTTTCCAACTCATCTGCCCCCGTGTGTGTGTGTGTGTGTACTGGGAAGGGGGAAGGAGAGAGTGTAGGTAGGTATGCACGCTTGCATGTATCTACATTGCCTGTCCACGCGTGTCTTGTGTGATGTGCTTGTACTATGTAAGTCTAGCTGGAAAGTAAGTCAGGGGATGTAGTTTTGGGAGATGGTTGCAGAAACAGTTCTTTACTGTTGTGGAAAGAACTCTATGTCCTCATGATGTGCGCATGGAAGGAGAGAGGCCCCGTTGCGCTAAGCTTACCGTGCCTTTAACAGTCAAGGCTAAACCAGATCTATTCGGTTTAGCGTTGAAATATTTTAGCTACCAATGCACAAATTGGCTAAATATGGTCTTTTCCGTGTATTGTAGCAGCCTCCGATAATCATTTTGAAATGTATTAAAATGAGTTCATCAATATTAAAATAAGCACTCCGGGTGATGCTCTAAACATTTTGCTCACTTTTTAAGGGCAAAATTTTCCAGAAGATCTGAGCCATCGTACCCTTACTTTCCTGCTCTTTGTGACCCTGGGCAAGTCACTTAATTCCTAGGTCCAATATCTTTCTCAAAATAGTTTCAAAATTTTAACATAGACACTGTCTCATTGAACATTTCATTTGCATCAAAAATATCGCTGTTACTTGTGTGCTTCAAATGAAATGTTCAATGAGGCAGTGTCTATGTTAAAATTTTGAAACTATTTTGAGAAAGGTATTGGACCTAGAATTTGATCGTTTCCTTTCTGATTCCTGTATATGGACTTTTTGGTGATACAAGTCACTTAATTCCCCCATTGCTCCAGGTACATTAGATAGATTGTGAGTATACTGGGACAGACAGGGAAAAATGCTTAAGTACCTAAATAAATTTATGTAGACCATTCTGAGCTCCTCTTGAAGAACGGTATAGAAAATTTTGAATAAATAAATTTCTCTCTTGCACAAAGCTCTTGTGTACCTGGTGCCCAGAAAACAATATAAGCAAATTTTGGCAGCTTGGACATCAGAGTTACAGATGAGTATCTCAGAACCTGAGTTGGTATCTGTAATAGAGAATGGACCCCCGACAGTTCACAATGCTAACTACAGACCGTACAATTCTCAGAGCATAACTTTGGCAGCTGGAAGGGATAACAACGTCTGTGTGTCTCAAATGTGGTAAACGGGTGAATATTTTATCTCATTCCATCTGGACTTGTATTCACACGCAAGTTTTTGCCTACATAGGGGGCGCTGTTGAAGCGAATACTACCACCCGCACCATTATGTGTTATATTTGGGAAATTTTATTTAGAGACAGAATATCAACAGGTAATCAACTTTTTATACAAAAAGCATGTGTTGTTGGGAAGAAATGTATTTTACAAATGTGGGTAAAAGACACCCCCCCCCCATACTTTTGGTAATGGAAAAACCTGATGCATCAGTTAATGACATGTGAAGCTAGAGATGGCTGTGCAACATATAAATGGAATAAACCATTTTTGGTCTATTTGAAAATCTTACATTACTGCCCTACCTGCCAGAGCTCATAGCTTGATTCTCAATAAATTAACCTTATGATAACTAGAATGTGATGACCTCCAAAGATATACACTCTCATCATTAAGTTGCTCCAAGATATATTGGATAGAACTGTTTATTGTTAGATGGGGAGAATGGGGGAGGTTATATAGGGTGAGTTAGATAATTGGAGAATGAGAAGGCTCTATATTTTACAGATTCGACCAGAAACACAAAAGGAAGGTCTCTGGTCTTGTTCTGACTTCAGAATTTGAATGCTATGGAATCATTGAGGAGGACTTGCATTCTTCTCGGATTCAGATCATAGTTGAGAGCTGGGGGGAGGGCTGTTTCATAGTTTAACTTTCTATAAGACATCAATAATTGTTTCTATTTCTTTATTCTGTATTTTTTGTCTTATCATCAATAAAATTGTTGAAACAAATTTGCTATCTATTAGTTTCATGGTGCGTCCCCATGTCTTTATGCTGTCTGAAAGGGTTACAATCATTCCCTCTATCATATCCCCTGGGTCACATCTTCTACAAACTGAAAAACCCTGTTTACCTTTCTTCAGAAGGGAGCTGTTTCACCCCTATTATCAGTTCTTTTCCACTTATCTGTACAAGTTCTGCTATAAAGAACTCCACAATACAAGTACAAAAAAGTAAGTCCGATACAAAGGCTCTATGATGGCAACAATTTTAGTATCCATTCCGATTCAAATGTGTATTGATTTGAATGGGAACAGAGAATAGGATGGAGCAATGTTGGAAGTCTTCATACATTATGGGCTCCTTTTGCTAAGCTGCGACAGCGGTTTTAGCGCACGCTAGACACTAATGCCAGCATTGAGCTGGCGTTAGTTCTAGCTGCATAGCGCAGGTTTAGCACGAGCGGCAATTCTACCCCCGCTAAAAACGCTTTCGCAGCTTAGTAAAAGGAGCCCTATGTTTGATATTTGCCATTTTCATTGTTCAATAATAAAACAAACAAAAATGCAGGAACACGTCTGATAGGAAACATTAATCGCGCTATTTAAGAGGGTTACAGGATCATGATTTGAAAAGTATGTTATATGAAGGATAAACTATTAGCCAACAGCAGAATGATCAAAGCACCTACCATATACCATATGATATTTGCTAATTGGTTTATTATTAATGGATGGGGTGGGTGGGGAGGGATTCTTTTATACTTTAATGATTATAAGTAAGAATGTCAAGTGATTTGTAAAAAATTTTTTGATTGAATATTATACACTTGTTGTAAAATATGAAAATGAATAAAGATTAAAAAAAAAAAAGAATGATCAAAGCAAAATCTCAAGAGAAATTACATGAGCACAGCCTGCGAGTGTCTAAAAGGCATTCGAAATATAAACACGTGGATTCATGTCACAAACTGTGACAAGACAGCACGGTGCAAGGCAGCCCCTGACTAATCCGGCCACATCAAACAAAAAAAAAATGCATAAGCAAAAACCAGCCCTCCTCCGGTCATATTAAATGTTGCAGACTACCACATTGTTTTTGCTTGCAGCTACTTACAGTTTACAATTTTAACCATGGCCAGAAGATTCGCATTTAAAACAAAGACAAGGGGGTCAGGTCCTCCGTCCTCCAACTGCTGCATCACTGACATCTGGGATGGCCTCTCTTCTACTGCATAGTCTGCAAGAAGGACAGGAGGTGAGCCCAGGGCAGTTACGCTTACTACTGAATACTTTCAGACGCAGGCCAACTCCAGCTGGCTGCATTTCTAGTCATTTTAAACAATTTAGGGCCGATATGCAAAGCAATTTACTGTAGCTGGCTGCTGACCAGTTCGATTGCTTGATCAGGACTAGCTGCTAATTTTCAGCAGATAAGTGCTGCTGAAATTTGCAGTTTGCTAGGTATATTGGAGGCATTCCAGGGGTGAAGTCAGCACTTGGCCACTTAAGTGCTGATATCAACCCTTAAGCGGCCGGGTTTAGTACATAATGGGACCGCGTAAAAGTCTGTCTTATTTTATGTGATAGCCCACAGTCGTTTTAGAATCAAATTAAGCGGCTACAGGTTAACCAGCTGAAAAATAACCAGATATTCAAAGCCAAAAGCCCAGACAGGTTCCAACTTTGAATATCCAGGAATAACTCAGTCAGCAGCTGAATATCAGACCCTATATTTTCAATGAAAGGAGGCATAAAGCCTAAAAACAGCACCAACCATTTACTGCAAGTGCAGAGCTAAACAAAAGACTGTTACTATTAATTATTTCTATAGCGCTACCAGATGCATACAGCGCTGTACAGAGTCAGTTCTGGGCTCCTTAAAGCTTCTCCCTGAACACTGGTGCATTTAGCACTTTATTTCATAAACTCTTATTTGGAATTTAGAGAAGCTGCAATGAGCAAATGATTTTTGTGGCTATGGCACTCGTGAAGGCCTCTTGCATTCCATGTTCTAGCCAGCTATAGAGGGCCGCCGCATGAGCGGACTTCTGGGCACGATGGACCACTGGTCTGACCCAGCAGCGGCAATTCTTATGTTCCTATGACTTTCAGCCTTTTCTCTAAATGTAATACTTTTGAGGACATTATTTTTCCTGATGATTTCTTGAAGTTTAAGAAAATTAAACCCCTGGGCAGAAGATACACAATTTCAAACCTGTGCCAGCAAACTGACCTGCAGACTTCTCTTACCTACTCACATGAATAGCTTTGAGCAAAAAGAGTAACTTAATCATCATTAGATTAATAAACCCCTAGATATAGTTAGAGAGAGATAGTAAATTAGTTGGATCATTACCATCTCAAGCTCTGCTTTCTGATACAAAAACACCATCCTGATTTTCCCTTCTCCCTCAACCAAGGGTAAAGAAATGAAACTTCTACTGAAATAAAAACTGTCATCTAGTTACCTGCATTCCTCTGAATCAATATAAAGTACCTGTATCTAATAATATGTGAACTGCTTTGATCCCTTCCTCTTTCACTATACAGCTTACCTCCTTTCACTCCAGTAGAGATAAGGATTGGGGGGAGGCCATCTTCAGGGATTAGGTTCATTGCACTACCAACTGGGCTCCCAACCTGAGGTATATTGCCAGAAAATCCAGAAGAGTTTCCAGTCTTTAAAACATAAGAAACAGTAAGAAAATAAAGACACACCATCACCATGAAATACAAACAGCTCTGTACGTTCAAAAAACAGTGAAAGGGGATGACTCAGAATTTCTGGAAAGCTCACAAACTTTCCAGAGTTTTCTTTTCAGAAAAATCTGGTAACATTTGCTGCACAACTGACCTGAAAAAGGATAACAGATTAGATTCTTATCTCGGTAATCTGGGTTCTGTTAGGATATACAGGAGTCCATACTTAAGCTGTTGATTCCCATTTTCTGCGAACTGCAGAAGGATATCCCTTTAAGAACTTGAGAACTCCTCCCCTTCTGCAGTGGAGCATATATCCTCCTCAGTTGGTACCAAAGCAATCAACTCCACTGAAACACAAAAAAAAGAGAAGGAGAGGCAGGGGGAACTTCCCCAAGCAAGAAACACATTCTGTTCTGCTCCTAAACTTAGAAATAGAACAATCAAACATTTAACAAGTAAACAGAGAATAACAAACACTCACATGAGTAACTCAGAGCTAACATGCTAAGGATAACAAGAAGGAACTATGGGACCCTTCCAAGAGGAAAGAAAAAGGGAAACTCCCAGTACCTGAAACGTATCTTTTATTTATCTTAGGTATAACAGCAGATATTATATTACATTGGTGGCTTCTATCCCGCCAATACCTTTCAGTTCTAGGCGGTTTACAAAGGAATTGGCCTGGGCATTCCCAGGGAGATTACAAGGTTGATAGCCGCCCTCAATTAAGAGGAGGATCGGCCTCCTGGCGTTATTTCTGCTTCTTGGAGGCTGAGCCACTCCAGGAACCTGAGGATTGCTGGCATCGATAACTACCAAATCTCTGTTTAAACCCATGAAAAGGCCTCTGAGAAGAATAAACAGAGGAAAATTGGTGAGCTCTCCTGGAGGTACGAAAATTGCTTCTATTGCCTCTGGGCAGGTCGACAGCTTCTACTATCAGGGAGGAATTTGGAGCGGCGATCCACCACACTGGCCATGAGGTCATCAAGGCATTGCCAAACGGCATCTGCTCACTGAAGGGTAATCTGCTGAGAATGGCCTTGAAGGCTGAGTAGCCCGCCCACTGTCTGATCCAGAGCATCTGGCAGGCCTAAATAGAATAAGCTGAAACCTTACCCAGGAGGCAGCTACTGCAGCTTTGATACCCAAAGCCAGTGTTTCAAATCGTCTTTTCAGGACTGCATCCACTCTATGGTCCTGACCATCTTTCAGCATCACTCCATCTTCACTAAGAAAGGAGGTGTGCATGGTCACTTGCGCCACTGTGGAGTTCACCTTCAGTTGGATAAATAGTTGCTGGAAACCAGAGTCATAGGATAGAGCCAAGACATAGCTTTGGCTACCTTAAGTGAGCCTTCAGGATTCTCCCACTGGTCAGTGACCAAAGAGATAAGATCCAGGTGAGCCAGAACATGCCAAACATGATGGAGCACTATGAGGTAGAAGGTTGCTGGGCATTGATCTTCAGTATAGACAGGATGTCAGAAATGAAATGGGAGACTGAAGTTGACCTGAAAAGGTGACACATGGAGGGATCATCATTGTGATCTGCTGCCACACCTGCCCTCTGGATACCAAAGGGAATCCCATATCATCCACTGTTGCAGAAGAGCCCTCTGGATACCGAAGGGAATCCCATATCATCCACTGTTTCAGAAGAGCCCAGAAAAAACAAAGGCATGGAAATGGACTTCCAAACATCCCAATCCTGCTCTGAAGGATCACTAACACTGGAAGCCGGCATGGTATGAGGCAGAGGGACACCTGTTTGGGAGAAGGATCCCCTTGGGCAGAGAAGGATCGCCCATAAGCAGCGCCGCGCTTCCTGGTCCCATTAAAAAGGCTTTCCATTCAAGGCTGACAAATCTGAGAAGCCTTGCATCAGGGGACTTGAGGCAAACTGGAGAAGAGAAGATGCATCTTCCACCACCACTTGCTTGCGTTTTGCCCTATTGCTGCTCGGTTCATCTGAGCAGGATCTCTTCAAGTTTCAAGTTTAATTAATTTTAATATACCGACCATCGACGTGCACCTGGCCGGTTTACAATGCTAAAAATGAAAGGTTAAAATAAATTATTATTGGGGGAGGGGCAATGTGAACATTGAATGGACAAATTACAGATACGAACATGAGTTTGAGGGTGAAGGACGAGGGGAAAGTTAATAATTACATCACTAAAAACAAATTTTAAAAAGGGGAAGAGGGGGAGGATATATCATCAGGAAAGGGGATCGCTTCTTGAAAGCAATTCAAATTTATTTTGTTGGCTGTTGGAGAGGAAATATTTAAATGCTATGGTATGCATCTTGGAATAAAAACGCTTTTAGTTTAATCTTGAATTTGTCGAGTTTTTCAAGGCGGAGTTGAGGTGGCATGGTATTCCACAGAGTTGGAGCTACAACGGAAAAGTTAGTTTTTCTAGTGTAATAGAATTCTTTGATGGAAGGTATGGTCAGTAAATTCTGATCAGCTGATCTAAGGGTCCGGGAAGGGCAAAAAGGGATGATGAATTTATCAAGAAAAGATGGAAGACGCAAAAGTTTGATTTTGATGATCAGCATTAAAGTTTTATAGGCGATATGGTGGGTAATGGGTAGCCAGTGGGCTTCTCGACTGGTTCTTCTGGGATTTCAAATGTAATCAAGGAGAACTGACTGAGGGCTGAGCCCAAAGTTTCCGCCCCTTCCTCCCATGTCTGGTGAAACACGGTCGCTCCTCAATCAGCAACTCTGCACAACCGATGCAGGATCTGGGACTAGAATGACCTGATGCATTCATCTGAGGCAGTCACCTTGTCATAATGAGCGGTTTTGAAATAGAAAAAAAGGAGTTTAAATCAGATCGCTAAAAATCCAAGATGGTTGCCATAAAAAAAATCATGCCAAATAAAGGCCATTGGCATTACATAATGAGAGAGAAAAAGACCCTTAGGAGACCCTCAGGAGGGGCATTGTGTTACTGAATCAAACCTACCATAAGGTCTATGAACTGTGCAAAAAGTGCATATTTTCCTGTCAGCACAAATAATACTTTTGCAAGAGGACTTCAATGCCCTAGAAGCTGGCAAACACCTGCTGACTGTGACAGCATTAGTCTGGGACTTTCAAGAAAGTGCTTGGGTCACAAGAAAAAAACCAAACCACATGAATCTAGGTCAAGATGACTTACCAGAAGTCATTTTAACCGCAGATGAAAAGAGCCGACAGATCTACAATCAAGCCTAGGAGGGAGGGGGGGCTCACTCTCAGGAGTTATTGACCTTAGTATTAAGAATGCATTGTCAGGGGAAATAGAGAAGTCATATTTGGCACCAGATGACATCATGCTTCAATATGACTCAATGACCAATATGTATTCCATCCAATCAACAGAAATGGCAAATATGATAATCCAATAGAAAGTGAGTATGTGATTTGTAACCAGGTAGTATTCTTGACTTTAGGCTACTGTACTAGAGTAAAAAAGTAGCATACTTGGTGACTTATGCTTCAGAACGGATTGGGCAACACAAGACATACCGATACCATACACCATTCCAGGATTTAAGGGCAAGTTGGATGCATATCTTCTTGAAAGACACATTGAGTAACTAAAGTATTCGCCAGGGTAGACCTGGCTGGGCCTCCGCGTGTGCGGATCGCCGGACTAGATGGACCCATGGTCTGATCCGGTGCAGGCATTTCTTATGTTATGTTCTTATGTACTCTGTGTAAGCTCCTCTGTTAGCCTAACTTGCTGATACTATATCCTATTTTTATAGAAGCTATCTTTTATTTATTACTATTAAACATATATTATATACAGCAATTGGGTTGTCGGTGTGATGTCATTCAAATTACATTGGAGGTTTAGCAGCGCCTTCAATTCAAAAATAAAAAATAGAAATTTTAGGGTTTTAGAGAGGAGGACCTGAATACTAACCCCAGAAACCACTTAAACTACAAATTTTACCTCCCTCCCTCCCCCCCACCAATGTCCCTATAGGGAATAATGGGAGTACTCACTGCGACTTCAGGTGCCTGTTTGTCTGAATCAGCCTGGCTGCAGGGAAAGGATTTCTGCCTCAGAAATGGCTCGGATCCTCATCCATCAAAGGAAAATCTACTGGCTGCTGGGTGAATGGACTGCAACCACTGACTCCCACCCCAGGTTTCTTGACGTATGACAGGGCCTTGCTTCCACAGTAAAAAAAATGATTGCCACAAGCCGACCCTTCCATGCCTCTCTCCCTACCTTCCTGCGCTATCAGTATCTTAGGACTGGAGCTTCAGCGACCGAAGAAAGAACTTTGCAAGCCTACTCCGG
Organism: Geotrypetes seraphini; assembly: GCF_902459505.1. Taxonomy (NCBI): domain Eukaryota; kingdom Metazoa; phylum Chordata; class Amphibia; order Gymnophiona; family Dermophiidae; genus Geotrypetes; species Geotrypetes seraphini. The sequence continues at coordinate 59,054,491 of NC_047095.1, forward strand.
GGCCTTCCTTCAGAACAAAATAGCACAAGTTTTACACCCTAGAGACTCTAAAAACAGCTTCTCAGGTCTACGAAAAATTGATGGTCCCGTGAGCTGATGTCAGATGGGAAAGCACCTGCGTGCGCCATGGTACGGGCGGTCTTAGAGTTTTAAAGTGAAAGAACACTTTTTGACTATCTGTGCCAGGTTCCATGGATGATGTCACCCAAATGTGAGAATATACCTCCCGCTTGTCCTCAGATATATATATTTTTAACATAATATTAAGCTTTTGCATATTTTTGATGTCCCTTATACCTCTCCATTAGTCCCAGGAATGGTTTGTACTCATTTTCAAGAGACAATGCCCCATGAAACATTCCTTTGAAAATCTGATAAGGAGTATACACAAATGCAAAGAAGAATTAAAATTGCTGTTATGTACCCCCATCCAACTTGTCATACACTGTTTCTTAATGACAGCACTGTGAAGGAGAGTCCAATTATCAAACCATGTTTTTACATGAATAAACATGCATATATGCATGTAAACATGTCTATTGCCCCCTTATTGTCTCAAGTCTCTGTCTATTCAGTAACAGCCATTAACTATGCTCTTTGTAAAGGCAGTTTATTCACAATTTCTCCACAGTTAAGCAATACTTCATTAACCTTGGTTTAAGAAATATAAAATGGAAGTGAGATAAAAAGGAAGCATCTATGAAATAACTGTGTGAAAAGTAAGACCCAGAGCAATTTCAAACATTCTTAACTAAAGATTTTCAAAAAGCAAAGGAAGGGGGATTGTTTTAGATCAAATGCTGGCCGCTTAGGAAGAGGAAGGATCTCTTAGAGCACAGCCTGGTTGTAAATGTTTATCTTTTGTTTTGTGCATTCAGCACAGTCACTGCTGCAATAGAGACTACGTGACATGTGCCTAGCACGGCAACTACCAAAGTGTCATGGACCTTTGCGACTACTTCAACTCAACGCTGTTGTGTGCACGGAAAATAAAACATTGTGCAAGCTGTTTCATCGCTATTAAAAATGAACTTCTGTCTTTTCCCCGTGATGCTTATATTTTAAAGTTTTTCTTTTATTATAAATTTTGAACCGCTTTGGTAATTAAAGTGGTATATCAAGCTTAAATAAACTTGAAACTTATTCAGTAAAATCATTGTTTAGTGGCACAAAATGACAAGAGATGTGTCTCGCTAAATTTTTTTAATTAAGTATGGAATCTTTTTTGCCTACTTTCCCTCTCACTGTTCTGTTTTTGACTAAGGTTCTGTGCATTTACTTTGCAGAAATACTAAGGAAAATAATTTGAACAATGTTTTGTTTTGTAGTAGCAAAGGGTCACCTGCTCTTCTCCATTTCAGTGACAACCTCAGAACTGGATGAGACTGGCTAAGTGGCTCAGTGGTTGCGCTGTATGCTACTATGGGGGACCTGGTTAGATTTCTGGCTCCAGGCTTCTGCTTCCTGAGATCACACAGGGTCAAGGATGCTAAAGAAGCCTTGTTCAAAGTCAGGCAGAGAAGAAAGGGGGAGGAGGGAGAATATGGAAACCCCTAGTGGTTGTATCCGTGGCCCATGATTACAGGGTCCAGGAAGCAGCCTGGAACATGACCCCTAGCTGAAACAGTTGCTGCAAAGTTTCTCAGATAGCTGAAAAAGAAGGCTTAAAGCACCAGATCCCAGCCAAAGTTTCAACTGAGCTTGAAATAAAAAAATAATTTAAAAAGAACTCTATAAAACTCAAGGGACCGGAGCTGCATGCTCACATATCAATGCAGACAAAGATGCATGCAATGGGCATTAGATTCTCCAACTGATGGAATGTTGGGGAACTTTAGGTCTACATTTTGATTTAGGCTATGTTGAAATGCTTCTCCAATTATTATAGTACAGGTTACTACATTCTGAGCAATTAAGCCAAACTTTCATTACCTCTTCTGATGAAGTGTTAGTAGCAGGTTTGCCCTGGTCACGTGACACTGCCAATGTTCCTGTGCAGGACGTTCCATTTACTGTTAGTTTTGCTGCATCTGCAACTTCTCCGTTGGGTAAGATCCCATCAGCAAACCAAACTCGCCTCTGTTCTCTGGGCTGAGTCACTTCAAAGGCAAGAGGGTAAAAATCTAAGTTATCAGCAGCTGTGGAGGTTTCTTCCAGTAAAAAAAATAGTCACTTAATCTTTACTCATAGTACTCTGCATAAATCATTGGTAAAGACAAAAGGAATTTTATCCTCTATATAAAAGGTTAAAAATTACTGAAATGGATTACAACCAATCTCCTGTTTCTCCTTCTGTTAAAATATATACAGTCATCTAGTTCAACACAGCTCAAAAGCTACAATAAATGTTAAGCTAACCAATTTGAGATATATCTCAAAGATAATATTGGAAGGAAGATTCAAAGGTTCAAAATCTCTTAAAGTTTAATACACTGTATATGGAAAAAGTATATCTTACCTGATAATTTTCTTTCCTTCAGATGCATCAAATGAATCCAGAGTCCATCTACCAGCAGGTGAAGATAAAGTACTGAGCAGTGTGTGGTGCAGTGGTTAGAACTATAGCCTTGGCACCCTGAGGCTGTGGGTTCAAATCCCGCACTGCTCCTTGTGACCATGGGCAAGTCACTTAATCCCCATTGCCCCAGGTACATTAGATAGAATAGGAGCTCACTGGGACAGTTAGGGAAAAATGCTTGAGTACCTGAATAATTGTAAACTGCAAAGAATTGTAGGATATGTGGAATACAAATTATTTTTTTTTAAACCTCAGTCTTATTGGATGTACAGCCTCCTGGTCAAATAGTATCACTTTTCACAAAGCATCAGGAAAGTGGTTCCAGTAAACTCCTTTCCCACACAGCCGATTCATGATCACAAAACAAGTACCTGAAATGGAACAAACACTGCCCAAAAAGGTATTCCAAAATCCACGCATAACACCGAAAATCTGAGACAAGGTGAGACCCTGGATTCATCTGCTGCATCTAAAGGAAAGAAAATTATCAGGTAAGACAATTATTCCTTCCTTGGCATCAGCAGCAGATGAATTCAGAGACTAGTGGAATGTAGTAAAACAGTCCTCTAGTAGGGAGGGAAACATCCATCGCTGCTGAGAGCACCGAAAACCCCAACAGAGGCCTCTCTTCCCGCGCCATTACATCCATTCAATAATGCCTAGAAAAGGTATGTTGAGGATTAGCATTTTAGGCTCAGAAGAACCCACAAAGCTCTAGATACCATCAAATGAGGAGGTTTCCATAAAATGCAAGACTGGAAGAATCCCAAACAAATGAACAAATAAAATATGCTCATTAAGAAACCTAGATTCATATAAGGTACCACTGAAGGAGGGGCCCTTAAGAGCCAGAATGAAGTTAAAAGAGCATATTCAAGCAAAAATGCTGGAACCATGGTACCCAGAACTATCACCAAACACATAGCAAAGGCTGCTGAACTAGTATCACAGAAATAGATAAGGCATCCTGTAGAGAAGGCCTGGAACCAAATAAACTTAGTGATGCTTAGATGGCCACACAATCGAGAAGTAAAGCAAGAGCCAGACAGATTCCAACAGTCTGTGCCTTGACAGTGGCTGAACAGAAAGGCAAGAGATGATCAGATTTCCAGGGTCTGAGACCTGAAATTGGTAAGGACAAAATATGATCCAGTATGCATACAAAGTAACCCATAAAACCTTATAAGTTTACCCTGTTGAGTAGAATGACGGACCATGCAAATCTTTATCTGTCGCTATCTACAGTACTATGAACTTTACGAATATGATGTTGTGATAGGTACAGCTTATGCAGAGAAAGGTGAAGCTGCCCTGAAACATACAGGGAGATTTCAATACTTTTAAGAAACTATTGAAACAATACCTTTTTTGAAACCTGAAATATGAGCGTTGCGCACTTATATTTTTATCTTGGGGCTGAATGATGTGTTTATGAGGAGACTTTTGTAATTGTCTTTTATTTATGGATGTTTGTAATGATTAATGTGTGTGTACTTTTGTGGCCCACCTTGTTAAAAGTGGGCAATAAATAAACTATGAGGCGATGCCAATGTGGCAAAAGCGGTTCCTGGAAATGTCCAGATAGACATTTAGGGGTCCTTTTATCAAGCTGCGGTAGGAGTTTAATGCGCGTAATACCGCGCATTAAACCGCCTGCCACGCTAGCCGCTAACGCCTGCAGGTGTTAATTTTTTTAGCCAGCCAAGGGCTTAGCGTGTGATGAAATGTCCGACACGCTAACCCCGCTAGCGCGGCTTGATAAAAGGACCCCTTAGTGTTCCAAGGAAATAGGCGTGTTAGGTGATGCTGTATGCAAGGTATTGATGCAAAAATATGCACCCAACATTACTGCAGCTGAAAAAAACAGCCCAGAGTTTGAAAAGAATAGGCCAGTGTGTTGCAAACTTTCCAGTCAGCGGCACACTAAATCTAGTGCCCTGGCCGGAAGTCGATGTGGTGTCATCACACTGACATACGCACGCACACGGAGGCCATGACCCCGCCGGTGGAGGGATCCGGGAGATGCAGGGAGATGAGGGGAGATGCGGCCAGGAGAAGAGTCATCTGCACCAGCTGACTTCCTACAGGACATGCCTCTCGTCGCAAGAGGCATGTCCTGTAGGCAAGCAGCCAGTGTGGGCGACATTCCTCCTCGCCAGTGTGTCGGCACACCAGAAATCTCAGGAGGCATACTGGTGTGCCACGGTACACAGTTTGCGATACACTGGAATGGCTGTGAAACTAAGTAGAAACATAGAAACATAGAAAGATGATGGCAGAAAAGGGCTATAGCCCATCAAGTCTGCCCACACTACTGACCCATCCTCTTAAGTCTATACCTAGTGACCAATTCTTTAGTTCGACCCTCATAGGGATCCCACATAGGCATCCCATTTATGCTTAAAGTCCAGCTGCTGGCCTCGATCACCTGCATTGGAAGCTTATTCCAACGGTCAACCACTCTTTCTGTGAAGAAATACTTCCTGATGTCGCCATGAAATTTCCCGCCCCTGAGTTTGAGCGGATGCCCTCTTGTGGCCGAGGGTCCTTTGAGAGGGAAGATATCATCTTCCGCCTCGATACATCCTGTGATGTATTTAAATGTCTCAATCATGTCTCCCCTCTCCCTACGTTCCTCTAGTGTGTAGAGCTGCAATTTGTTTAGTCTCTCTTCATACGAGAGACCCTTGAGCCCCGAGATCATCCTGGTGGCCATCCGCTGAACCGATTCGACTCGGAGCACATCTTTACGGTAATGTGGCCTCCAGAATTGTACACAGTATTCCAGATGAGGTCTCACCATGGTTCTGTACAATGGCATTATGACTTCAGGCTTCCTGCTGACGAAACTTCTATTGATACATCCCATCATCTGCCTTGCCTTAGATGAGGCCTTCTCTACTTGATTGGCAGTTTTCATGTCTGCACTGATGATTACTCCTAAGTAGGCTGCAGCCAAGGCCTTTCCAGTAAACTCAACTGCCCAGACATGCCTGTTCTTGTATATACAGCCCCCTTCACAGCCCCTGAACGTGGAAGCGTCTGCAGCTGCTGTTGTTCAAAACCAGAAATGCAGACAACACCAATGAAACCAAGCATACAGACCTCATATAACTGCCACATCTGTGTGTATGCCATCACCAAAGCTACAGTTCGGGAAAGAAGAACTGAAACCAGTCCATTCTTAGCAGGAAGCCACAGATGAAGAAGGTACTTACTCCCCAAATAATTCTCTCTCACATAGGAGTGTTATGCACAAGAACTGGATCTGCATTTTCCTAGAAACTTCACAGTTTGGCAATGCCAAAGTAAATCACATTGCCGCTAAACTAAAAAGCAAAGAAGAAAACTTGCTAAAAGCACCCCAGAAACTCCTGTAATAATAATAAATAATAATAACTTTATTTTTGTAAATCGCAGTACCATAACAGTTCAGAGCGGTTAACAGAGTAAGTGACTGTACATATACAGTGATGTTACAAATAAGTCAATCAGCATAGTTTAGCGAGTAGGGAGTGGTCAGGGAATCCGGAGGTATGTCGGAGATACAAGGCAGGGGGGAGTCAGAGGAATTTGTCAAAGAGATAGGATTTGATTGATTTCCTGAAAGTTTGGTAGGAGGGTGAGCTAGAGAGGAAAGGGGTAAGACATTTATTCCATTTGCCAGGGATCTATCGAGGAACCTCTTGTAGACACAGCCCTTTAGGGACGGGAAGGTAAACAGGTGGGCATGACGAGTGCGGGTGAGGCCTGAACGTTCAAAGTGATCCGATAGGTAGATTGGAGACCAGCCTGTTAAGGTTTTAAAGCAGAGGCAAGCAAATTTGAAGATGATCCTTGTCTACATCGGCAGCCAGTGTAGTTTTTTGTAGTCATGCTGAAACATGTCCCAGGCAAGAAATAAGCGTTAGTGGAACAGCAGTGAAAGTCCTGAAAAACAGAACCACAATACAAAAGAGGCAGATTCCTACAAGTGAAAGGTAGAATTGCAGTGTACAATCGCGCAACACAGGAGGATAGTAGTTCCAACGTTCTCCAATGTTATCTATTTAAGCTAAACCTCTCTGGGCGGCACCCTTTCAAACTGGGCCTCTGCCTATAAACGGCCTCCTCTGTCCTCCAGCAACTGGTTAGTCACATTCTATAAGCTTTTCTGTTCTTTTCATCTCTTGGACCTGTTCCCCTTTGGCCCAGGCTGCACTCTAAACTAATTTCTTTCCTCTGCTTTGTTTCAAGAAGGACTGCAAATTCACCTCTCCATCCCCCATCTCTTGCTGCCTACTAGAGAATAACACGGTGAAAAAATATGTCCCTGTCACTGCACTGTCACCGTGAGCTCCATCCCCGTCACAACGAACTCCATCTAGGTCATTGATAAATATGTTAAAAAGCAGAGGTCTCAGGCTCAGCATAAACACCTGTGTGAAGCAGGTGATGCCCTAACATCAATATATGCAGTCTCAATTGTATTTTTTTTTTTTTTTTTTATGTGAGTGGAGCACCCCTCAGCTCAAATGAACAAGGCCTGGACAGGAGCTAACAAGCAGAGAACAGGAGCTGTGAGAAGCACATCCATCAGCCTACTGGAAATAGAGTATACTAGTTGACCAGGAGGTTTTGCATCCAATAAGGCTAAGTTCAACTCGGTACTCTCTATCTCCACCTGCAGATGGACTCAACCCACTAGTCTCTGATCACCAAACCTAGGAAGATTACACTTTATAAATACACAACCATAAAAAGGAACAAAAAAAATACAATAGCATAAAAAGTAACAGCCAACAAAAGCATCAAAGGAGTTCAGGTAGCACCCCTCTAGATGCTAAAACATATTAAACAGTATTCTTCAGGGCCCAAAAGGCTGACTGGCATCTAAGTTACAACCTGGACAAGCATAAACAGAATGAGACAGTAAGCAGGCGTGAGAAGAGCAGAGTGAGAGTCTAGAATGATACACCTATCTACTGGGGAAAAATATTATCAAGGTAAAGACAATGTCTTTTTCCAGTGCAAGCAGGATGTATAAAAGCAGTCCCAGGAATCTGCAACACAGAGGACCTCTCTTGCCGCAATGGCCAACCTGTAAATTTTGCAAACATGCGTAGAGTGGACCAAGTCACCACTCTACAAAGCTCCTCTGGAGAGACTGCCCTAGCTTCTGCCCACAACGAAGCTGCACTTTTAGTCGAATGCACCTTAACCGAAACAGGGGACTTTTTCCCACAGATAATGTAGGCTGACAAAATGGCCTTATGGATAAATCTGGAGAACGAGGCCTTCGAAGCAGGCACGCCATGCTTAGACAAATGAATCAGCGCAAACAGACGGTCAGAGAGCCTAAACTCATTGATGACCTCTATATAGCGAAGAAGCACTCCTTCCACATGCAACTTCTTCAAAATGTGGTCCCATTTCCTAGAGCCTGTAGGTTGGAATAAAGGCAAACGGACCCCCTGATTATCATGAAATGCCAAAACCATCTTTGGCAGAAAAAGAAGGAACAGTGCGTAGGGAGATTCCAGTCTCTGAAATTCTAAGCAAAGGGGGAACACAGGGGCACATGCAGGGACCCTCAAACACCTGAAATTCAGACACCCCTGATTCACCTCAGAGACTGTAAGAGTCTTACTCATTGTGACCTGTGTTGCAATGTGCTGTAGCCTGCCTCAGCTCTCTTAAAGTAGCTGGAATGGAGAAGAATCACTGCCTCATGCTATATATGCCTCTGTCATGATGATATTCAGGCTGGCGGTCAGACACGATATCTGACCGCTCCCTCACCCCAGTGGACTGACGGATTCGCTACCAGAAAGGGGGAGGGAAGACAAAAAATGCAGCTGGCACCCTGCGAGACACCAGACCTCCGACTGAAGCCCAACAGCCTGCGCTCAAACCCCTACAGAGCAGTAAGGGAAGAAAACAAACAGGGACGGCCCTGGGCTCCAAAAACACTAAAGCAGGCTGGCTAATAAGTACCACCAGGGATTGGCCTGTTAGCTGCAGACCACAGTCTGCTTCTTCTCTACGCAAGCAGAGCTATGCTAAGAATAAAAGCTCCACGCACTGAAGAAACAGAAAACATTAAAAAAACACCAAATAAAATAAGAAAAAGGGAGAGCAGAACTAAAACACACTCCGTCCGGCTCGCATTCAGAAGGGAAAACTGCAGGTGGCAGTAGGGCTCCCAGGGAAGTAGGAGGAACACAGAAAAAAATCCGGAGTGGATTCCTTCTGCATATGGCGATAATCCGCTTGTCTAGAATGACATACCTATTGCACTGGAAGTCAAATTATCCAGTTCTTCCAGATACCTTTATATAGTTCAGGCCTTTCTCTTGACCGATGAAATGATGTCCATCCTCACTCAATGATGTCCATCCTGTCTGCAGGATCCCTTACCTCACCATTAAGTACTGACAAGCATGGCTTCCCATGCTTACCCAGAAAACTGCTTAGAAAATTACAGCTCTTAAGTAGCAGTATTCCCTGAAAATTGAAGCATTTACTATATAATAAGTGAATGGAGTCATCAGGCATCCTCCCCTGTAATACATTTCCAGAATTAGTTAGCATTTGAAAAGCATGCTTTTAAAGCAGCCTCCTATAAATGATTAAGAACATGAGAGATGAGAAGAAGAGGGGATGGGTATCACAGGGATTCTGCATATTTTTTGATAGTTCATAGGCCTTCTGCATAGTTTTGCCCAAACCTTAAACCTAACCCTAAATCTCTGTCCATATACATGAAACTATGTGAAGGGGATCAGGGCTGGGACTCACCTTCAGTCCCAGGGTGCTTCAGAACTCCCACAGGTACCATGACAGTGGGAGGTGGGGAGCTGAGAGCTCCAGAGGCCTGAGCCTGTTGCAGGGGAGGGATAGTTGAACAGTACTCGGCAGGATTATTAGGGTTCGGGCTCTGGCTTGATGCACTCATCATGTTTTCCCAGGCTTGAACTGCAGCAAACACAGGAGCAACAAAAGTAAAATAAAAAGAGGAATGTTTGACTCAAACTTTGATCATCTCTAACTTTTTTTATGTTTAAATCTTTTTATTAGAAAACAGAGCAACAATACAAAAGCGAAATCAGAAGTCCAACTGGTTTCTTGTTACAACAGTATCAACCCACTATGGAGGACTGTACTCTTATATCCCCCATAGGGACAACAAGGTACTAGTATCCCATCCCAGAACCCCTCCCTAACACCCCCCCAAGACCCCCCCCCACCCAAAATAGTTTACAGACCGGTAACAGAACCTAAACAGGTAGGGCAGTATACAATTGAAGTCTATTCAAAATACGATCTCTACTCTCTGCAGACAAAATGTTCAAATATGGAGTTCAGGTGGTAACAAAGTCCCTGCTCCGCCGTCTGGAGGAATGAGTCAATCTATCTTCCCAACCCATCAGCTCATGTAAGCGATTCCACCAATACCAAAATGATGGGGGCTCAGGAGAAAACCAACAAGTCAGGATACATTTCTTCCCCAAAATATAACATTTACTGAGAAACAATTTTTCTGCAGAAGTATATCCAGAAAGCAGCGAGAAATGAGCAAAGAGCATAGAAAGCGCTGAAAACAGAAACGGGCTCCCGAAGGAGCTCCCGCAAAAAGGATTCCACAGCTTTCCAAAATGCCCAAACCTCCGCACAGCTCTAAACAGCATGAAAATAGGAGTTCACCGCAGCATTGCAGGGTCCACAGAGCTGAGTATCAACACATCCCAGGTAATAAGTTTGACTTTGGAGAACATAAGCTCTCAGAACTGTACGATAGTTGCATTCTCGCAAGTCGGCACCATGGACCAGGCTCATAGTGCGTTTCAACATGCCGAGCAAAAAATTCCCTCCAAGGTCCCTTCCCAAATCTCGCTGCTAGGCCTCCAAAACAGAAGGAAAAATCCTAGGCGGACCGAGGGCCAAAAGCTGTTTATGAAAATAAGAGATCGAGACCTTGGTCTCCGGGTCTGCCTCCAAGAAGGCGTGGAAGCGAAGTCCAAAATCCCCCCTCAAGGAGTCCCCTGGGAGGGAGCCCACATAATGCTGTAATTGACAATACGCAAAAGGAAGTCCAGTCCCAGGGACACCCCTTTGTATCAGGTCCTCACATGAAAAAGAGTCCCAGTTTCCTGCAGAACATGCCTTAACTGTTCAACTCCCCGAGCCCACCACCCACCAAAGACTGAAGGGCCAACCCCTGGAGGAAAAGCCAAGTTCCCTACCAACGGCAGCAGAACACTCACATGTGGATCCTGATTCCACAATCGAAGAATCCGCTGCCATGTTAACCATGAAGGCCGCAAAAGGACACTACTCCAGCACGGGTGCAGCAGCATCGCCAAGGGTGCATAGAGAAGATAGATAAGGTGAAGCGGGGAAAAGTAATCCCGCTCCAGTGAATTATCAGTATATAGGGAAGTACCTAATACCCAATCACTGATATGACGTAGCAAACAGGCCCAATTATACATCTGGATGTCGGGTATATCTAACCCGCCTCCAGAGGCTAGACCCACTAAGAAAGACCATCGCAGTTTAGGTCGCCATCCTCCCCAACAAAACCTGGATAACAGAGAATATAAAGCTTTCACATCCTTTTGCAGCAAAGACAATGGGAGCGTTTGGAGAACATAAAGCCATTTTGGGAATAAAACCATGGGAAAGAGATGGATCTTACCCGACAGGGAGAGCGGGAGTGCCTGCCAGTGAACCAAGAGCCGTTTAGTCTCAGCTAGAAGTTTATCTATATTAAGACGATATAAGCAAGACAGATCCATAGTCAGCCAAACCCCCAGGTACTGACTGGAAAGAGGACCCAGCCCAGTGTAAGGGGAAGCCCTCCCTCCAAAGTCCCCAAAGCTGTTCCGATGAAGCCAAGTCCTCCAACTTCCCCAAGTTCAATGTAAAACCAGAGAAACCTCTGGATTCACAGAAACTCTCTAGTAGTGTGAGCAGCGATGTCCTGGGGTCAGTTAAAAAAACTAAGAAGTCATCAGCAAATGCGCCAATTTTAAAGTGAGTAGCACCAAGAGACAACTTACAGATATCAGGATTTAATTGGATGTCGCGAACCAAAGGGTCTAGAGAGGACAAACAGGAGCGGCGACAAGGGGCACCCCTGTCATGTACCATGACAGATCCGAAAAGAACTCAATTCACCTGAATCTGTGCTATAGGATCACTGTTTAAGGCTCGCATGGCATTAAAAAAGAATGGGCCAAACCCATATGAGCGAAGCACTGCAAAGAGGTAACCCTACCGCACTAGATCAAATGCCTTTTCGGCGTCAAAGCTAATAAGCAAGTAGGGGCTATTCTCCACGCGCACCCGCTCCAATGCCAACAGAATTCTCTGAATGTTCTTAGTGACTAGTCGATCCCGCACAAAGCCGACCTTTTGGTCCAAGATTACCGAGGGTAATACAAGCGCCATCGAATTAGCAAGAATTTTAGCCATAAGCTTAGCCTCATAATTCAACAGGGAGATCGGTCTATATGACTCAGGTAAAAGAAGGTCCTTGCCAGGTTTTAAAAGGACAATAATTTGTGCTAAATTTAAATACCGGGGGAGGAAGCCCCTGGCTTCACTAAGAATGTAAACCTCCGCTAACACCGGAGCAATCTCCGCCACCAGCAGTTTATAAAACTCACCCCTATAGCCGTCCGGTCCCGGCGCTTTGCCCAAAGGACTAGCCTGTATCGCCCACTCCACCTCATCGGCGGTAATAGGATGGTCTAGGGTCTCAGAGTCCCTAGGAGACAAGCTAAGTAAATTCACACTGTCAAGATACACTTGCCCATCCAGAACCTCCGACCCCGGATCTGCATATAGATCTGCAAAAAATGACCACAGGAGCTCACAGATCTCTCACAGAGAGTAGAAATGACCTCATGTCCCCTATACGTAGAGACAGCCGACTACTTTTATTTGCAAAGCGAAACAGTTGGAATTTAAAAGTCTCTCACACCTGCATCACTCCCCAATGTAATAATTTGTTTAGTTCGTGTTGTACCTCCAATAACTGCTTCCGAAGCATAAAGGAGGCCCGATTACTATACTGTCGCCTTAATTCCGACGCTCGGCACTTCAAGGCGAGAATAGATCGATAGCACAGTTTGGTCCCTCTGGCCACATAAGCGATCACCTCTCCACGTAATACCGCCTTGGCGGTTTCCCAATAAAGAATGGGATCATCACGATGCTGCTGATTGGTGAGCTGAAAATCCTTCCACTGCCGCATCAGAAAATCCTCAAAGCATAGTTGCAGTAAAGATAGCACAGGAATCACCATCCCCCTCCTATTGCTCCGGAGTTCTTCCCATGTCCAACGAAGGTTGACCCAAGTGTGGTCAGAGATTTCAATGGATCACATCTCCACCTCCTGCACCCTGGGGAGAAGCGCATGTGAAATAAGAATCAAGTCGATGCGGGAGAGCATATCATGGGCCCGAGGCAAATGAGAATGGTCCCGCTCTAAAGGGTGCAACACTCTCCAGACATCCAGCAACCCCAATGAGGATTCCAAGGATTGGGCCCCTGTACAAGGTAGGGTAGTCTCTCTACCGACAGACTTAGAACGATCCAGCTTGGGATTGGGGACTTCATTATAGTCCCAGCCACTACCCTTCCAGAGCCAACCATAACCCAAAGGATAGCTCAAGCCCCCACCGGCCTGTACCAAGGGTCTTTCCCCCCACCCCCTCCCAACCTCCCCCTAGCCCATACCCCACACCACCCTCCCCCAACCCCAATCCTCCCACTCCCCATCCCCTCTACACACCCAACATGGTGTCACTTCCAAGAAGCTGTGTACACCCCCCCATGGGATCCGTGTACTACTACCTTAAGACAGCAGTTACAACCCCCCCCCCCCCCCGCATTCCCATGAAGCCCCAAATAGACAAAAGGCCAAAAAGGGAAGACCCAAGAAATGGCACAAAGACCTCGAGCTCCACTCCCCAATACGCAATGGATACCTCACCAGCCAAGAGATACAATCCCCAGGATCGCCATCTCCCCCCCCCCCCCGGAGGTTCAATTATCCCACCTCCCCGAAGGCCCCCAGCACTCCCTCAGAAAAAGAACCCAGAGAGCACAAGTGCAGAGAGAGAAAAAGACAAGGTCAACAAAGAAGCAGCCCCTCGAAGTCCCCCTGGGGAGCAACACCCCAGAGCAGACTGGTCATTGCTCCCCCAACTACCAAACAGGTACCCTAGGTCCAGAGCACCCAATCAAACCCACTCCAGAACGGGATAACCAAGTCCACAAGAACAATCAAACTAAACTAGGTACTCTCTTTATTGATAAACCAAACTCCTCTTGTAAAGTATCCCAAGGTATTATGCCCTGGTCCATCCATAGCTGACCCAAATAACACAGGAAGGCCTTTGCCGACCAAAGATAAATATTCCATGAGTTCTCCCTATGCAGTCCCAGAGTGCAGTGAGGCCAAAATACTACCTTTCTGGGAACATTTTCATATGTATGTTTAACCAGGATTGCAAAAGATAACGCATAAGATGGGGTAAGTTGTCGAAACAACATAAGTAACTGTTGCCTAGGAAACCACGGAATAGCCCATGATGACACTGCAGGAAACAACTTTTGCTCCAGCTGTAGCCAAGGTTTAGCTATACTAGTCATCCATGCCATTAAAATTTGCAACTGTGCAGCTCTATAATATAATTCAAAACTTATTCCCCCTTAATTCTTCAACTGGTATAGTACCTGACTGGGCAACCTAGACAGTTTCTTTCACCAGATGTAACGAAATACCTTTTTATTCAGCTCCTTAAAGAAAGATTTTGGTGTATGAATTGGTAGAGCCATATACAAATAAGAGGAGTTTAGGCAGCAGTTTCACCTTTACTGCTACAACTCATCCCAACCAGGTATGGTCTACATATCCCCAATATTCATATATGAAAAAGCTCCTGAAGGCACTTAGGGAAATTACAAGCATATAATTGTTCGATCCGCTGAGGAAGATTTAATCCCTAAATTTAGGGATTAAATCTTCCTCAGTGGATATAATTGTTCGATCCGCTGAGGAAGATTTAATCCCTAAATTTAGGGATTAAATCTTCCTCAGTGGATCAAACAATTATATGCTTGTAATTTCCCTAAGTGCCTTCAGGAGCTTTTTCATATATGAATATTGGGGATATGTAGACCATACCTGGTTGGGATGAGTTGTAGCAGTAAAGGTGAAACACATTTATATCTAATGTGTTTGATCACCCATGTAAAGGGATATTTATGTTGCAACAATTTAACCATCTCTGAGGGTGTTGTCGAATTTAGGATCTCCAACTTAGACATATTAACCTTAAAGCCAGAAACCTCTCCATAGAACTGGAAAAGGGATATCAGCTGCTGGAGAGTATCATCAGGTTTAATTAAGAACAACAGATCATCATCTGTAAACAGTGCGATTTTATGGACAAAACCCCGAAAAGATACAATATAACTTTATTCTTCTATACTGCCATAATCAGACAATTTCTAGACGGTTTACACAGAAGAAAGCTGGACAATCAGGGAAATACAATTAATTGAATGGTTAGTTGTATTAGACCTCACCATTTGTGCTCAAGGCTCAACGGATAATGCAAACAAAGGCGGAAAGCCTCAGGCCTGTCTGGTAACCCTAAACACTTCAAATTCTGATGTATAGCCCCCATTAATATGTAGACTAGCAAGAGGTTTATTATACAAAGAACTAATCCAGCCTATAAATTGTTGAGGTAAAAGCACCTTTTCTAGTACTGCAAAAAGAAAGGGCCAACAGACCCAACTGAAGGCTTTTTCAGCATCCACAGCAAATAATAAAGTTGGCTCAATAGTGCGACTCGCCTCATAAATAATATGTAACGCTCTTCTAATATTATCATGGGTCTGCCTACCTGTTATAAAACCAGATTGACCCATATGTATCAACTTAGGTAATACTGTTTGAAGAGATTAGCTAATGTTTTAGTGAATATTTTATAATCCATGCCCAGTAACGATATGGGCCTATAAGAGGCACATTACATGGAATTCTTATCCAGTTTCAAGATCAGTGAGACTCCAGCTATGGTAACCTCCAAGAGTGTGGTAGCACTGTATTTTCTACAATATCATTATATACCCTAGCTAATATGGGAGCTAATAATGGCCAAAGATTTTATAGAACTTATTATTATAGCCATCAAGGCCAGGTGCTTCACCCTGATAATAGTTTATAAACTTTCTAAAGAAGAAATTATTTGTTCTAACATTGTCATCTCTGACTATTAATTGGGATAGAGTAATTCCATCCAGAAATTGTGAAATTGTTTCTCTAGATGGCTGTGTATCAGGCATATATGAAGTCTTATAAAATTTTAAAAATTCTGCGTGTTATTTCACTATCATCATATAATATAGAACCCTCTGTAGACTCCAATTTTATAATATGATTTCTTAATTATTTTTCCTTAACTGATGAGCCAATAATCTGCTAGAGCGGTTATTAAATGCAAAGTACCGGTAATGTTGTTGAGTACACTGCAACTTCTCTTGTATGTCTGCCAATTCCAAGCCATACAACTGAAGCTGAATATCATGCAATGCTTGATCTAAAGTCAGGGTCTACTTTTTTATCATGCTGTAACTTAACCAAGCTAGCTCTTAACTGCCCTTCCTTTCTGATATGTGCATGCATAGAGATTAAGTGTCCTTGAATGACGCTTTTAAGCCTTCCCACAACATAGCAGAACACAATTCAGGAAGGTCATTTAACTCTATGTACTGCAATATTTGCTTACCAATCTGATCAACATGTGCTGCATTCTGAAATGTCCAATATTTATGGCCTGTACATTCCACCCAGGGAAACATAATGAAAACTAGAGGTGAACAGTCTGACCAGGTATAGGGATAAATATTTATTCATTCATTTTTCTATACCGTTCTCCCAAGGGAGCCCAGAACAGTTTACATGAATTTATCTGATCACCCAGCCACATATCAATGCAGGAGTACATTTGATATAGCAAGAAATAATAAATATAATCTCTCTTTTGTGTAGAATTCTCTCAAAGGACTACTAAGCCTCATTGCTGAATAAACCTTTGTAAGCTGAGTCTCTCAGCCTGGGCATACTGAGCTATATTGGTAGAGTTATCAAGGGAAGGATTTAATGAGATGACCCGCTTTATGTGCCAAAAGCACCTCAGCCAAACAGTCATAGAAGGCGCCTTGATTAATATTAGACGCATAAATATTAAGGAGCAAAATCCCCAGTTCATAGAAACATGGCGGCAGATAAAGGGCAAATGGCCCATCTAGTCTGCCCATCCACAGTAATCATTCTCTCTTCCTCTCTCTACCATTAACAAAAATATCCCTGCTTGATCACTGATAACTTTCATCACTCTCCACGACAGAAAGGTAGAAAGCAAGATGCCCACTCCATTTACTATTTTCTGGGATATTTTGTTTGCTGCTAGATACACTCCATTATACTTTGTGTGTCAAAAGGTAACAAATGAGTCTCCTGTATAAAATATATCCACCTTCAAACACTATCATTTCTCTAAATAAAGATCGTCTCTTATTTGGGACATTCAATCCTCTAACATTAAGGGACAGTCATATTGTTTCCATATTTTATCCATTAAGTATCATAAAGAAATATATAACTATAAAGTTCCCTATATGACTGGCACAATCATCCAATACAGAACCATATGATACAGTATTGTCATCACAAAAGTGAACTAAAAAACCCCACCCCCCCAGTAGTTAGAGCTATAGCCTCAGCACACTGAGGTTATGGGTTCAAATCCCTGTGATCCTGTTCAAGTCACTTAACCCCAGGTACATTAGATAGAGTGTGAGCCCACTGGGACAGATAGGGAAAAATGCTAGAGTACCTGCATGTAAACCACTTAGGCTATAAGTGTTATATAAATAAATAAATGCCCCAAACCATAAGGCTTGGACTAAAAGATGATTTTTCCATGCCTATTGGAGGAAGTGAAGTCCACCCAGAAAAGCCTCTCTTTATTTTCATACGACTCAGTGTAGATACTATCCTATGTATTTCCCCCTCCTCTATTGTAGTAATCCAGTAACTCAGCAAACCGTTACCAAAATAGCTTCTCGGTTCAGAAGCCTGACTCAGTCTTGAGTTATCTCAAACCTTATCATCCTCAGGGAGCGGTACCCTGCCCATAGTGTCAAAGTATCCATAGTCATCCGCTTTCAAGTCAAATTCTCAGAAGGCTGTTTTTGCCTTGTCAGTCGCTTTTTCCTTGCTCCCACTCAATGCCATTTTGGGCAGGGTTTTAAAGTAGGCAATGACTGATCTGGTGAAGGCACCAATGAAGAATCCTCCTGCTTTTCCAAAATTTGTTGCACTTCAGCGCAGGTTTTAACCGAATAAAGCTTCCCTTGATAATAATACCTTCATTTGTACTTATTGTTTAATTCTTTCTGTGTGATAGGTTTCAAATCTTTTCTATGCTTATGCGTCACAACTGCTAAGTCCTGCCATATTTCTATCAGATATGTGTCACATATTAATTGCTCCCTTGATCTCACTCTTCGCCAATATGATTTCTTTTACTTTAAATTCTGTAAAGCAAGCTATAATGTCTTCAGCCTCTATCAATCTTTATAGTCTCAAGGGCTATAGCCGAGTCGACCTCAGATAAAATGTAGCTCACCAGCTTTTTTACGACTTCCTCTGCCTTACGATATTCAGGTATTTCTGGAATTCCACAAAATCTCAAGTTCGCCCGTCTGCTTCTATTTTCTAAGTCCTACAACTTTTCTGCTAGTTTTGCTCGAGTAGTATTGAATGTCTTCATTTTTGCATCCAAAGTCATTAATGCTGAACGTTGTTCATCTAAATTCAGCTCCTCTTCCTCTACCCGGGAGCCCATTCTTTAATCTCAGTTCAGAGACCTGTTGCCAGAACAGTTAATTCAATTCAAATCGCCTCCAAATCAGTGCAAATTTCCTGCATCCACAGACACATTTCATCAAGCGGCTCGGGGATTAGGGTCCAGCTTTCCCAGAAGAGTCACTACGGTGATCCGCTGGTCTCTCCAGTTCAGACGCCGGTATTTTGGATTCCAGATGAGATGAAGACTTTGTCAAATGAAAAGCAAATTCTTGTAGATTTATATGAGTGTCTGGGTCAGACTGCATCTTCAATTTAGCAGCCGAGGGCAGCACTTATGATAGGGAGCCTATCTGTTGTTTTTAAACACACTGTTTAAGCTGATTATAGCCAGGCCAGCACAGAGCTCCTTTTTCAAGCAGGGAAGCAGAACCAGAGATGCATAATGAGATGATTAAAAAGATAAAATCACCAGACAACAAATGTAAGATAAATGATTTTATTTTTAGTTTAGTAAGGGGGGTAAATGGGATTTGTTATACCATCTTTCTATGGGTCAACTGAATTGAAATATGTCAGTTTTGAGAATTTATGTCTGCTAAGTATATATTGCTCTATACATTAGCGTCTAGTGCGCGCGCGGCATTATAGCATACACTATTCCGCACGTTAAAGCCCTAATACAGCTTAGTAAAAGGAGCCCTAGGCCTCCAGGTGGTCAAAGGGGTGAAGGAGAGTACTATGAAAGAGTAAACTAATCTATGTACCTGTAATAATGAATCTATTTTTATGTATTCATGTGATCCCTTTGTGTTTAAGCTGCCAAATTCCTTATACAAGGGGCTGGCTTTTGTTCAGAGTTTAGACAGAACATACTATGTCGGCCTTTAAGACTTATCTGTTCTCATATATCGACATATTAATAAACAATTGTTAAACTGAGCACAAGCTAGTGTTTATTTCCACCTGGGTGTTTCTGGTTCGGGCACTAAGGACAGCAGTCTATTGGAAAGGGCAGAGAGCCCCATCCAAGGGCTGGTAAGCCAACGTTTTACTCATGATCCCAAAAGAGAAACCAGGAGTTGAAAATATTGGTTCATTTTAAAAATTGATGAGATGACCCAAGTCATAAGGGGAAGTTGTGGATCAACAAGCCTGTGATCTAGGTGTCAGACCAGCATCTTTATTTAGTATAAACAAAAAAGGAAGCTAATGACTTGGTTTGTTCTTCATTTATTTGTTTTATTGTCATAAAATGGTTAAAATCGATGAAGATATGTCTCAGAAAACTAAGCGACTGAAAAGTCGGAATTGTCAGACACTCGTATAAATCAGCTGCTGTAGCACTTACCGTTCATGAGCACAGAATGGCAGATCACACATACTCGAGCCTCCTTCCTCTCCATGTAGAGTAGCCGGCATTTAAGGCTGCAACATGCAGCACAGAAGACCTGACGAAAAGAACAAAATCAGAATCGCTATTGTTTCATTGAAACTAGAAGAACAAAGAAAAGAATCTGTAAAAATCTCTTTAGAAAAGAAGAATGTATGGGAACATGCCCACATTGAGTACAAGCAGCCCTGCAAATGATATAACTTTACGTACAACCACTCAAACCAAGCTTTAGTTATACAGTTGGGTGGTCACTGCATGTGTTCTGGCAGTATCGTCCATGAATATATAAGGATAACACAAAGTTGCAGACTTAGGTTATAAGCAGAATAGAAATGTTTAAAACAAATAATTAAATATTTCAGGGCTGGCTCTAGCAAAGTGATGTAAAACTCCAGAGTTTCATGGGACTTTACGAGACAGTATGACCTGTTAGATTTAACTTTTTAAGATCTAAAACCAGCTGTGATAACCTGGGTCTACAATGAAGAACAAATATTTAATTTGTAACTAATTTCTCTAAGCTCTGCATAAAAATTAAGTACAATACACATTGATGAATAATGTCATGCATTTGAGATGTTAATCTTTACTTTCTTGTGCAGACGAAGTTCAATCAAAATCTAATTTCACAAGTAGAAACTGACTGCTCAAAAACTGGAATATTGTCTAATTTTTCACAGTTTTACTCAGACGTACTAACACAACATGCACAGACAATTCTATTTTTTGAAACCACACAACAAATGAATGGAACTTCCAAAGTAGACTATCCAATGAAAAGATTAATTAAGCTGGAGGATGATTAAGAAACATGGAAAAAAATCAACGTCCTCAATCAGAAACTAAAAACAGCCTAGCGATAGGCAAAAGCGTGGAAGGAGTGAGTGACTTTTTTTCTTTTTAATTTTTTTTTTTAATTGGGGTTGGTGAGTAAGTTTTTAAGAGATTTGATTTCAATGATTTTATTTGTTTAACTTTTCATAATTGTATGTATGTTTTATTTTTGTTATTATATATGTCATTTGGTCACCTGCCTAGAATTGTTGGATAAGCAAGCTATAAATATTTTAAATAAATAATTCTTATCACTGTGTTCTTCAATGTTGTGAGACAATGGAGGCCAATGGGATCTCTTGGGCAGCCCACAGTCCCTTTTTTTTTGGCTGCTGCATAAGAATATAAAAATTGCTATACTTGGACAAACTGAAGACTATCAAGCCCAATATCCTGTTTCCAACAGTGGCCAACCCCGATTCCAAATTAGAGGTCTGCACGGGAACGGGGATCACGGGAATCTCCCCCTAACCCACAGGACTCCCACAAGAACCCCCCTCTGGCCCACGGGACTCCCACAGGGACCCCCCTCTAACCAATGGGACTCCCACAGGGATGGAAGGCTTTAGAAGCAGGGTTCGTCCATATAATATAATGGACACGTCAGCCTTAGTAAAAGAGGGGGTTTATAAGTTAATTACCTGAACAGAAAACAAAAAAAGGGTTCCACTAAAGAGATTCCACAAGGAAAACAGCAGCGCAAACACAAAATAAACTGTGGAATTGATGATCCTGTCCGAAGTAATTGCTGCTTTTTATGGGGACAGCCGGGGATGGAGGTAATTCCTTGCGGGGACGGGTGGGGACGGAGAGGATCCTGGCAGGGACGGAGAGGATACTGACGGGGATGGAGAGGATACTGGCGGGGACGGGTGGGGATGGGTGGGATTTCTGTCCCCGCGCTACTCTCTATTCCAAATACCTAGCCTCATAGCGGCAGGGGAATTTAAGTATAGGTGAGGGAGACACCATAAAGATTCAAGAAGAAAAGAATAAAGGGATACTTGCAAATATATGTATATGGACAACAGTCCAACAAGAACAGTTGAAGCCAGGAAGCCAGTCTCAGGAAGACACAGATGGGTAGTGAAAGGGAATTTTGCCAAGAAAATGAAAACATGGTTCCTATCGACTAGAATAGTTTTATAGAAAAAAGGGAAAAAACCACCCTAGTAAGGAGAGAAAAGTCGTTACTATGAATTATAGAATGTAAATGGAAAGAAACAGTGGTGGACTGGGTCAAAGCCACCTGTTAAAAAAATGTCCATTAAAGGCTGTGAAAGAGCACTGGTATGTCACGAAGAGAGAAAAAAGTCAGTGCAAGGATAGTAAAAGAGAAGTAGTACTTCTCAAGAGATACGCTGGAAAAAAGGAAACCAGCAAAGATGTTTTGTAATTTTAGAAATGGCGCCCGGGGAATGAAAATATTGAATATCCTCATAAGTAAGGAAAACAAAGATATGCAAATTTAGATGCAGAGATTGACCTCATCTGCTACTGAAAAGAAGAGGAGAGTAGTGAGCTCAGAAACCTGAGGATCAAGTAAGAGGGAGATAGGACCATTTCTTAATTAAAGGAAGGAATGGTGGAAAGAACAGCTACCAGGAATCTGGTTGCAAAGAGAAGTACAGCAAGAAAAAAACACGTGTACCAATGCAGATCCAGTCTCCTAATTTTATTTTATTTAGATGAAAATAGAATAAACCAGACAGTAAAGGCAAAATCTGTTGGATGTGAAATCAGTTGACTTACAACTTGAGTTTGGATGTTTGCTAGATACTTGTTGATGGTCGATATATTAAAATTTAATAAAACTTGAACTTGAATTTACTCGAGAGTCAAGAAAAATCAACCAAAAGTGATGTAACACTGTAGAGTTGAGGCTGAGGATACATATGGAGAAGATGAAAAAGAGAGGGTAGTTTGCTTTTCTCCTGTATTTTTTTTTTAGCCCCGGACTCAGACCCAACAGGAGAGGACGATATCGATATGACATAAAAAGAAGGCTGAAAAGCCATCGACGCTGTCAGCAGATACAAAGGCTTTAAAATAGCTGAAAGGCCCGTTCTCACTAAAACTTATTTTGTTATAAAGAAAATAAGATGAAAAGAAAATTAATGGACAAAACGAAGCGGGAAGGCAACTCGAGGGAACGAAGTTCAGATATGTCTTCATTTCATGGAAAACGAAAACCCAATGAGCTTGCGAGCCAGTGTCAGGCAGGAAGGCACTCGCTCATGAGCAGTGCAGGCAGTCGAAGTTTTGCAAAAGCTTAAGTGACAGTACACTTTACCACTGTCCATACTGGGCTCTGTAGATGACGTCACCCACATATGCAAGAATATGCTGCCTGCTTGTCGAAGGATAATAGTGTGTCGTAATAGAAACTGTTCTGGCTGAACTCATTTTCTTTGAAAACTGCAGACTGAAGCTTATGTCTAAGCAAATCTCAAACACAGTACAAGAGATTGTGAGAGATCATTTGTTTAATAAAGACATTCAACTCTATTTTAAGTAAAACCAGCCTGTAGCTTTGAGTTCTGCCATGTTTACAATCATTGTCCAATACAATAAGCCACTTTCCCAGTGTACAATAGTCTGCTGATTCAGTGAGCTGCTCTGTATAAGGAAGCAGCTGAGGTTAACCACTTGTTCAAGTAATCTGATGTTGACACTGCAATTCCAATTATTTATGTCACTTGCCCTGAGACCTTGTTCTCAGTTTTTATTTCCTACCCCACACAAATTTATTACAACAAAAAGAGGAGAAAAGTAGAACAACGATTTCACTGGGTAAATATTTTATATTAGTGGAGAGAACTAGACCAAAAGAAGGACTTTAAGGCATATTAAGCTGATTTTGTTCTCTTTTTTCAGATCCAACTGCTCACTCTCATTGAAACATGATGGCAGATAAAGGCCAAATGGCCCATCCAGTCTGCCCATCCGCAGTAACTGTGTGGCTCAAACTTCCTGAGAAGAAAACAAAACAAAGAACTGGGAGCACACAACCACATGGCATGCTGCACTTTTCAACTGTCTAAAATTAACAGGTTGGGGGGAACCTATGGTGAAAATCAGTTTAAAATAGAATGATAATGAAGGACGATAGACAAGACTCATGTGTTGTAAGAAATAAGGACAGAGGCATAGTAATTTCTATATGTTGAGCCACCTGGAGCAATGCAAATACACACATATTAAGCACCTCACAAAATGATGCAACCTGAAGGTTATATGATGTGCCAAAGTTGATTTCAAAATGGAACTTCTAAAGCCTCTCATTCCAAAAGAAGCTTTACAAAATTTGGAAATTCTTACAATCACCACTGTAGGGGCTGAGAAGGAGGAAAAATGCTGATGGTACTTCCACTTCAATTTTCCTCTTGAAATCCTGACCTTCACATAAATGTTGGGTGCTATTTTGATACAGATACCAGCATACGTGAGGCTTATATTTCTGATATCATGATGGAAGTCAGGCTCCTTGGAACTACTGGAGTGCTTCTGACGTAATTATACATATTGGTTTTAAGCCATTTTGAATTTTCTACCACGCTCCATTAGCTCTACAAGGACTCTGAAGACACCAAAGATGTCAGAGAAACGATCAGCTTCGGAGTTAAGCTGGGAGCAGTTTCAGAAGAGTCCCCGACATGCATTTGTAAAACAGGACTTTAGAAGTGGCATTAGATACAAAG
This sequence comes from Geotrypetes seraphini, assembly GCF_902459505.1. Classification (NCBI taxonomy): domain Eukaryota; kingdom Metazoa; phylum Chordata; class Amphibia; order Gymnophiona; family Dermophiidae; genus Geotrypetes; species Geotrypetes seraphini. Next base: position 59,078,817 of record NC_047095.1, read on the forward strand.
AAAGCCCTGAAAAAAATTTTCCTGGCTCTTAAAAAATTATTTTGGGTTGGTACCCAAGTTTGCTGAATATTTGTTTTAATTATGTATGTAATGCTATTACCCGCATAGATGCTGGATATGCGGGCTATAAGTGTTTTAAATAAATAAATTTGTATACTGATACATAATGGGTAACAAAGAAACTGATGGTAAGTTTCCTCATCTACCAAATGCATTACCTGACTTCTATTTTTCTTTTTATCTTCTTAACCACTAAAACTGTGTATACACGTATTCAGTGCCTCATTACTAAGACACCAGACCTTGCACTTTTTCTATGAGGAAGCTACATTATGCAATATCATCATCTATTCTCTCAGAACTCATGAATACTTATCCTAAAACCTCTCTGCCACTGAAAAATGCAAGCTTACTTGAGAATATTTTTACCCTATATGTTGTAACTCCAAAAATCAGTCTGAATTTTGTAACTTTGGTTGTACTCCCCACATGAATCAAATCTGTGTGCTTGTAGTTAAGAATGTTCTTACCTTGCCACAGGCCCTGCAGTGATGCCTTCTTTTGGTGAATGTAAATCTGGCCTCGCATTTCATGCAGTTTGGCGCTTGGGAGTCTGGAACCCACACCGGAGGCACCTCACCCAGAGTAGTAAACGGCTTTCTATTGGAAATGCCAAACTGACCTATACAGAGGTCATTATCAGGATTATCTGGAGATATTCCAAGGCACAAATTATCAGACACCCCAACCTGATACTCTTCTGAATGCTCCCCATTTGTAATAGATGGGCTGTATAACTTCTCATTATGTAACCCATCAGCCACCAAGCTGTCTTCCAGTTTTGCCTTGCAAAAGGCATCATTTTTATTTTTAAGATTGGATCCACTGTTCTGGGATCCAAGATCGTTATGCAATTGGTCCGATAATGGCCTTGGGATTTGCAGTTTAAGATTTGAAGGTTGTTTGGGGCGTGCACCACCGAAAGGAACACTGAGGGGTTGGAGATTGGCTGCCAAGTGCAACAACTGCCCTTGCACACTTGGCCCCTGATTGCACAGATTGTGAAAATAACCTTTCTTTGTTTGATCACCATTGCTGTTTAGAAGTTCATTTCCTTCTATGGCCTCGGTGCCTCTCTGCTGTTCATATACAGTATAGCACTCAGACTTGCTTTCCTCTATTTCCTTCTCTTCAGTCACTGAATCTTCCTTGGATGGTAAAGTTTTTGGGATATGAGCAACCGCTGGATTTTGCATTCCACAGGAATCACAACCATTAGACAGAACATTTGGTGTTGGTATGCCCAGGACCCCAGACACACTGTCAACTTCCAGCTCTTCTGTACAAGTCCCTTTCAAGTCAACACCTGCTTTTATCAAATTTTCCTCAGAATCAATGTTGCTGAAAGTTTTCCTGCAGTTTACCAGTGTGCATCTTTCATTCTCTTCCTGTTTCTGTTTATTAGCCATCTCACCGAGGTTCTTCAGTTCTCCATTCATCATTTTCTGAGGTTCAAAGAAGCATTCCATCACCCCAGTTGATCCGGCTGTACTACATACACTTTCATCCTTAGTAATATCACTTTGACAAGCGCCAGGTTTTTCCACGTCTGTGTGTTTTGAAAAGCGCTGGCTGGCATCACCGCTGCCAGACATAGCAGATGGACTTTTCTCAGGAAGCAGGGGTACCCTGGATTGCCACCACTCTCCCTCTGTTGATTCTCCACACATCAAGCTTGTACTACTTGAATGAGGCACATGGTTTTTAGTTTCAAGGTCTTCTTTACTAGCACAGTCTCCAACTGATGAGCAGCCATCTTGCATTTTAGCAGCATCAATAACTATTCGCTGCGATAAGGAAACAGCAGTAGTCTCTTCAATTGTAGATTTTGATAACTGACTCATTTTGCTTTCTGTAAAATTAGGCTTCACTGGAGAGGGGGAACATGTCCTGGTTATATTGTCCGCTAGAGCATTAATCAAACAATCAGCGGAGCCCTCTTTACCATACAATGGATTTAACTGTAGGTCTCTGGCTTCTGAGTTCTTATGTTTCAGAACGGACCCATTTACACTAATACTCAGTTCATCATTTGGTCTATCTTCATTATCCAGTGCGATACTTACGGAATCCACCAGGGACCGACTATTTGAATTATTACAGTCCGGTAAATCCCCACATGGTAATGTCCCGGGGTCACAGTTATGCATAACTGCTACAACAAGAACATTTTTTTCTTCTGGATAGCAAGTTATATTTCCACAAATTCTCTCTCCCACATCAAAAGAGTTATTATAAGGAGCATAGTGTCTAGTGCTTTTGTTGCTTAACTGATCATTTGCCACAGTCTCATCACTTGTCCACAAGGCAGGGGTCTCTGGCTTTATATGCCAGTCTTTATCATTGGCACAAGAGTCCCCTTCTCCAGTCGCCATGGCAAAAGCAGAAGCCAGGGAAAAAGGTTTGATGATTCTATGTTCCGCCTCATTAGGCATCTTGGTTTCATTCATGTTGGCTAAGGCTGGATTGCATGACAGCCAAAGAGAGGGAGGGTCTAGAATCTGACTCCACTTGGGATCTGATAGCCGGGATGTTTCAGTCTCATCTGAAAAATAAATGATTAAATGATGAGAAGTGAAGAATGTTTGTCAGAGTTTATTTTAACAAAACTGTGCAATGCTACCATAACGCCAAATTAAACCTCTTATCAACAGCAAACATTCCCATTATTTCCGATGCATCTTACCTGCAGCTAAAAGGGGCAGATTAAAAAATTAAACTGTGAAAACCAGAAGAGACATATTTGAGGATAGCTCAGAGTTTACTCCCTTTTGGGGAAAATTACTGAAGAAATTACAGAACAAAAATACCAGGTTTAGCTAACCAAAATACCTCTCAGGTCTTGTGAAGAATGAACACAAAACAGGCTGTTAATAGTAGCAGCAAAAAGTATAAACAGAGTAATTGGACAAAATTACACAAGAAGCAAAAGGAAAATGCTCAGATACATGATATATCATGAAATGTGGACATGTTTGAGAATAACTAGCAGACTTGTAACTCAGAACTGGTTTATATAATGAAAGCAGCACAGTGGTAAAACAAAACATGGCTTCTTTTTCCTTGCAACTAATATGGTAGCTTACCACAGAAAAGACAATACACTTACCCCCAAATTTCATAAATGGCGTCTAAAGTTGTGAACGTACATCGGTTCACATAGCCAATGTACATGTACAACTTAATTGGCACTGATTGGCAATTAACACCTTGTAATTGATGCTAATTGGGACTAATTAAAATTTACATGCACAACTCGGAATGCACAATTCTGTAAAAAGTATGTGCCAGGTCCAGTGCGTGCACCTGAGAAGAGGGTGTTGTTTTATGCATAACTGCACACAACTTAGGTTGATAAACCCATTATTCCAAGGAAAACAAAGCATTCATTTTAGCCCAAAATAACTATAAAACTGGATTTTTGTATTTGCTTATATTTTCAAATGAATGCCATAAATGTTTACAGTTAAAACCCAATTTAAGTCACAAAATTTTGGACTTGAGACACATCAGTGTCAGCATTCTACCTGTTTAGAGATGAGAGAATTGAATTACACTTCTCCCTCCATATTTGTGGGGATTAGGGGCAGAGCCGGCCCGCAAATATGGAAAAATCGCAAATAACTTTTATCGCCGACTCTGACCCACCCCTGCCTCACTCCTGCCTCCCGGAGCTCTCCACACCTTACCTGGTGGTCTTCCTACGCTCCTGCCCCATGCAGAGCAATCAACAAAAATGGCTGCCGTGAGTTCCGTGGTCTCATGAGACTACAGTGGGAACTCACAGCAGCCATTTTTGTTGATGGCTCTGCAAGGGGCAGGAACGTAGGAAGATCGCTCCTGCCCCGCTTCACCACTAGGCCACCAGGTACGACATGGAGAGGTCTGGGAGGCAGGGGTGGGTCAGGGTTTAGAAACTCGCAAATAATCAAAGTTGCAAGTCCTAAACCCGCGAATTTGGACGGAGAAGTGTACTTCTATTCCATGAAGTCACATTATGCATTCAGTTTGAAACATTTGAAGAGAGTTTATATTCTTACCTTGATAATATATTTTCCAGTAGATAGATGTGTCATTCTGGACAAGCAGATAATTTCCTCATTGCCACAAGCTCTGCAGAAGGAATCCACTCTGGATTTTTTCTGTATCTCTCTTACTTCACTGGGAACTCTACTGCCACCTACAGTTAGTTTCCAAGCATGCAAGAGCTCCTCTAAGAAAAAGTGAAGTAAGGAATTGGGATATCCCAAACAAATAAACAGTTCTGTTCTAACAAAACAATACTTGAACAATCAAAGATCAACCGACGCCAACAAAAAGCATCAAAGGAACTCAGGCAGTACTCCTGTGGCTGCTAGAACTATATTATACACAATTCTGCACACCCTAAAGGGTTGACTGGCATCCAAGATACATACTTGGAGAAGATCAATCAGAACGAGACAGGTGCAGAAAGGACAGGGCGGGGGTCCAGAATGACACACCTATCTACTGGAAAAAATATTATTACGCTAAGAACATAATCTCTTTTTCCAGTGCTATAGGTGTGTCATTCTGGACAGGAGGGATGTACAAAAGCAGTCACAGAACTCTAGGGTGGGCTGACCGCGCCACCATGTAATACTGAGGACTAAAGGCAGAGTCCTCTCGTCACCATATCCACTCTGTAAAGCTTAGCAAATGTATGTAGAGTGGACTAAGTCACAGTCCTACAAATCTCCTTCGGAGAGACTGCCCTATCTTAAGCCCATGACAAAGCCACACTTCTTTTCGAATATGCCTTGACAGAAACAGGAGACTGTTTCCTGCAGATAATATAGGCTGACAAAATAGCCTTAACCTTTTCCTATCGTAATAAATTTTACGTTACGCTGGTTCCAATCGTAATTATTTTAGCAAAGTTTTGTATTATTCACCGTTATCATTTACGGCTATTGTAAACATAATGTAAATAAGTCATAAGTCTGTAAATTCAAATATTTTGTGTTCCTGGCTCTTTATAAGTCCATACAGACTGTTTATCCACTGTCTATGTCATTTTTGGAATGTCCCGTCATCCGGAACACACGATAGGAAAAGGTTAAGGATCCATCTGGAAATCATGGCCTTGGAGGCTGACACACCTCACTTAGCTGAATGAGTCAGCACAAATAGATGGTCAGAAAGCCACCGCTGTAGCATTGTTGGAGAAAACACTGACCATTTGACCTTCTAGAGTCTTTTGCAGGGAAGAACAAAGAGTGCACCTCTTGAGTCTGGAGGTCCGCATGCTCTTCAACTGGGAGGAACAACATCATTTGTATCTCCTGCAAATAGATCTCCCAAGTCCTGGACAATGGCATACTCCAAAGCAAATGTCCCTTCAAGGGCTAAGCCCTGGCGTGTCGAGTCCGACATGCAGCTGGTCTGCGCAGTGGGAGCACAGCTCTTCTGAAAGGCTTTCCACATTAAATTGATTCAGAAGAGAAAGCTATATCAGGGAGCGAGGATTCACCCTGACATGACTCTAATTTGCGTTTCTTGGGCTGCAGGGCGTCCGCATCCTGTCGTGTAGAACACTCACTGTTTTCAGGCCCTGAGAAAAATAAAAGACCACCCCAGCAGGTTAGCCACCCTTTCTGCTAATTGAGAATGCATAGGAGAGGTTAAGCTGGCCACTCCCGTCTCTCTGTTCCATGCTGCATGACACGTGACACAAGGATGCTTCTGAGGCGCAGAATTTGTACAATCCTGATTTTGGATTTGGTGTAAAAGAGCGAGCCCAAGGACTCCATCCCAACAAGTTTTGAGGCAAAAGGAGAAGATTTGGAGCTGCAGGAAACTTTTGAAAAAAAAAGATCACTAAAAATCCAAGATGGTCACCGTCGGGATTTTGGCACCTAAAAACAGTAGCTGGAATGGAGAAGTCATACTGAAAGTCCTTCTTCAATGCTGATCTTCGGGCTGCCAGCCGGACACAGTGTCTGACTGAACCCCCTCCCCCGCAGACTGACAGATGTGCTACCAGAAGGGAGGAGGCAAAAAATGCAGCCGGCACCCTGAGAGACACTGCTGAGCCTCCTACAGATGGCTGATAGCTTGCTCTCAAACCCCTGCTAAGCAGTAGGTAAGCGGGGATGGCCCCAAGCTCCAAAAATACTTATGCAGGCTGGCTAACAGGTTCTACAAGCTGCACAACTCAATCTGCTTCTTCTGACACTGAAATTGGTACGCTCCGAGCACTGACAATACCAAATATAAACTGAAAAACACCAAGTAAAATGCAAAAAAAAAGGAGAGCAAAACAGAAATACTTCTTCTGGCTCTAGGTGGCAGTAGGGCTCCCAGTGAAGTAAGAGATATAGATATAGAAAAAAAATCCAGAGTGGATTCCTTCTGCAGAACTCACAGTGATGGGGAAATTACCCGCTTGTCCAGAAAGACCCACCTATTGCACTGAAACATATTTTATTTCATATTTCTTAAAGCACTTATCACAAACACATTTATTTACATGTCAGATGTCATTGAAAAAACCAACAGCAGACTTTAGAAACAGGAAGAATATCCCAGAGGTTTGGAAAATGAGTTGCAGTGCAAACAAGTGTAAAATCATGCATTTAAAATACAAAATCTATTAGCGACATGTCAAACTGGAAGGACAAGAACTTAACTATCAAAGAAAGACACCTAAAAGTAATCATCTCAGATAACTTGAAGACATCCCATCAATGTTAAAAAGCAAAATGTCAGGCTGAGGTTATGCTCAGTTACATAAATAAGAGACATCAGCAAGAAAAAGGGGGTAATGTTGCCTTTGTACAAGTCATCTGTGATACCTCACTTCATACACTATATTTAAGACTGGACTCCAGACAGTAAAATAATAAAATGATTCAGACAAGAGCTACTAAAATGATCCAACATAAACCCTACTAAAAAGTTTAAGACACTTAAATTTACATACTTGTTGAGCATAACAGAAACATTAAAATAGAGAAAAGGAAGTTTAAAGCCATCCCAGTTGATCAGTGGCAGAGCTTTACACTGCTATGCATGTACAGTGGTACCTTGGTTTACAAGTGTACCGGTTTGCAAGTGTTTTGCAAGACGAGCAAAACATTTGCAAAATCGGTGCCTCGGAAACCGAGCATGGCTCAATTTACGAGCGCCCCCCCCTTGCAATCCGGCACCCCCCCCCCCGATGCAATTGGGCGCCCCCCCCCCCCGCCACGATCCGGCACCCCCCCCCCCACCGATGTTTCTTACCCTCATCTGGGCACCGGCATGTCCTGTGCTTGGTGCCGGTGCCTGAAGATTGGCCTCGTGAACTCGCAGGTCTTGAGCATGCTCAGATGCTCAAGGCCTAGCAGAAGAGGAGGCCGATCTTCGGGCACCGGCACCAAGCACAGGACATGCCGGTACCCAGATGAGGGTAAGAAGCGTCGGGGGGGGGTGCCGGATCGTAGCGGGGGTGCCCAATCGTGTCGGGGGGGGTGCCGGATCGTGGCGGGGGGGGGGCCCAATCGCGTGGTGGGGTGCCAGATCGCAGGGGGGGCTTTCGGGGGGAGCAATGCCGGTTCTCGTGGGGGGGGGAAACACATCAAAGCGAGTTTCCTTTATTTCCTATGGGGAAACTCGCTTTGATAAACGAGCATTTTGGATTACGAGCATGCTCCTGGAACGGATTATGCTCGTAATCCAAAGTACCACTGTATTACCATAATTCCCAAGTCACCTCAATAGGTGTCAGGTTAGGATAAAATCTTGTACTGAAAAATCTTCCACTATAACTATGACTAATTCAACCTATAAACTGTGTATTAAGGATATTGGTATTAGATCCCTGGTACGTGCGGAGTTAGGATAATAACTTGTACCTGAAAAACTTATACTGTAATCTGTTAACTGTATATTGTGTATGTTGACCTGTGACCCATCCTGGGTGGGATAGAAAACAAAACAAATAAATAAATATTTTTGGCTCCCCTTGTTGGAAGAGTGTTATGGTAAAAGTAAAGAACCTGTTGCCTAAATCTGGAACCTGCAATATACAGTTCTGACGTCATGGGGCATGGCTCCCGGCCTTAAGACAAGTGGAGGAGTGACCTAGTGGTTCAGCTGCCTCAGCACCCTGAGTTGCAAGTTCGATTCCCACTGCAGCTCTTTGTAACTCTAGGCAAATCACTTAACACTTCATTGCCCCAGGTACAAAATAAGTCTAAAATATGTAAACCGCTTTGATTGCAACCACACAGAAAAAGCGGTAAATCAAGTCTCATCCCCTTTCACCTTTAGATAAGAAGTGTGGCAATGATGGTTGATTAAAACAGAGGGGAAAGTCTTAATTATGAATGAAAGATCATGGCACAAGAATCCTAACCCTGGTTCCAATTGAGCTAGAAAAATAAAAAAGAGGAGACTGGAGAAATGCAAAAGTATGATACATACACATACAGGATAGATTAGATAGATAGAAGGTGGTGTCATATGAGGGGCAATTTTCAAAAGGGTTTTACGCAGGTAAACCAGTTTACCCAAATAAAAAGAAAACCCCACACACAATACAGTTTGAAAATGCTCCTATAACTTTTGTGCAAGTAAAAACATGCTGTTTTGCAGCATGAGTACTTTTATCTGCATTATAAAGAAAGCAGACACTGGGTAGCAGAGGGATAGTACATAATTTCTACCTGCCTCAATGAGGATGTACAGCATTGTTCAAAAGTACACAGTAGATCTTGTATAATACTGACCCTGGGATCCACTATATTCTGGCCACATTATAAGTGAATCTGCATTATATGGTATCTACAATATTAAAAATAAACGAGGTCCAGCCCTTGACTGTGTTCTAAATGATCCCATGTTATTTCAGGACTACAATGTACCTGCATTCCCCAGCCAGCATGGAGTTTCCCTTTAAAAATCAACTTGTAGGCCCTTGGATGTAAAGTACTTGCCAGTCCAGCAAGCACCATGAAACTGTAGAAAGGAAGACAAAAGAAACATGAGAACAATTCTTTTCTAAGAGGGTAGATGCTAAATGCCTGGAATAGCCTATGAGCAGAAGCAGTGGCAACCCAAACAACAAAACATAAATATGCTTTGGACAAGCAAAAATACTGAAATAGTAGATATGGGGAAGGTGAAGGTGTATGAAGTAAAAAATGAAAGGGGTTTGAGCCTTTGATAAATCATATGAAAACTTTAGAAAGCCAAAGAGAGTCAATGAGCAAAGTGCAGTCCTGGTATGTTTGAGAAATCAGCATCGACTTTTTGTTCTTTAGTAAAGAATGAAGTTAACAAATGGCATGGTCATTCTGGACCATTACCACTCTTCCGGAAGAGTCTGATACAATCAGTGAAAGCATCCACTTCCTATTTCTGACCATGCCACTTGCCTTTAAGAAACAAATGAGAGCCTCCATACCCAGGACTGTGGATAACAAATGAGATGGTACAAAGCAAGTATAGAAAATACTTGCAAAACAGATGTAGAGTCTATAGAAAAAGCTGGAAATGGTTACTCGTCTCATAGCAAGCTGCTAGGTTCTGATGGAAGAAAATTCTAAATAAAAAGGAATAAAGGTGGCACATCTCATCTGCTGCTGCACCAGAAAAACAATGGGATCATGACCCCAAAAGCACCATGCAAAATGAGACTGTGATCACACAGGACATTCTCATGCCAATCGATAAGAAGCTTGATGTAAGGAACCGGAGAAAACCACAAAGGTGCACTGGATAAGAGATGACAGAGTCAAGTGATTGATTGTGAAATCACGTGGAAAGGGAGAAGAAGATCCTCAAGAACTAAGAAAATGTGGCAGAAAGATACAAAAATACTTCCCGCTGTATTGGATGCCACAAGCATAATTAAAAGTAATTTCCAAGCACACCTTGAAAAATTGCCTGTACATCCTATGAACTCCAGAACAATGTCAGTATGAGTCAATTTAAGAGACAGATCATACACCACACACTCTGTCATGGAGACATTACCCAAGTGAACCCTTCTGACCAAAATCAAGAGGAGTATAAAGGTTGGTTTGTTTGTTTTTTAAACTGAACTGCTTACATCTGAATGCTTGCAGAGTTACGAGAAATAGAACAAGGTCTGTAGTATGCAAATCATGTTTTCACTTAGATTATTACAATCATGTTTACAAGCAAATTGAAGCAAGGGCATTACAATCCTTTAAACATTAAATTTCAAAATAAAACCAGGGACACTATATCTGAGAACAACAATGAACGGACTTCAATTATGACACTCAAATTGTGAGCAGCAAATACCTAAGAACTGCCTTGTTTTGATATGGGATACGGAGGAGCCGAGGGCAGCACCAGCACCTATAAAGTCAGCTCTGTGCGGTTTCTCTCCGAGTCCATCTGCTAGCAGAGACAAATAGCCCACTCATCTGGACTGATCTCCCATGACCAGAAAGCACTCGTACCTTCATACAGATTTTTTTTTTAAGATAATCCAGAGTCATTAAAATGAACAAAATTATTACAATTCCTTAATTTTACTGAGGTTTTATTCTCTTCCAAGAAGACCACTCAGAGAAAGTACCTCTAATTTCGTTGCTCCTAACTAGGATGCTTCCTTACTATCCTGATTAGAAGCTCATGCAAACATCACACCTGAAGGTTAGGTCAAATGGCCGCAGTCCCAGACTGCTTAAGTCCTATGGATAATACTGAGGTTCAGCTATAAGACATTGTCAGAAGACAGTTTCTTTTACCCAAAACTGTGATTATTGTATTCACACCAGCTACCTCTGGTCTGTAGCCCTTGATTATGGATGGAGTAGACAAAGTGGATTGGGATGGAATGGAATGGAATAAAAATACTTCATACAAAACTGCTCTCTTCCTAGTCGAATTACAGAAGGGATAACCCACATCACATAACCAGCCTTCCAATCAATGTGATAACTCCCCTCCCCCAAAAAGTGATACAATCATTTCTAAATATACAACAGGACTCGGAGATGATTTATGAGGAAAGCTTTTATTCTAAAAACAATTTACAAATTTTGCCTGCTGAGACACTTATCAGCTCTCAATTTTGTTAAGAGTAACAGAAGTTTAACTTCCTTGAACATCTTCCCTAGAAATATTTTCACTCTGGTAACTATGCTGTGCATTTTATGATGTCTGTATGTAATGGAAACCACACTGTAATCCCACAGTACTGAAAAGCTTTTACTAAACATTTTAGGTGTCTTTGTGACATTTCTAATTGTAAGCTGTGACCTGTTTTAAAACATTGTTTTCATAGGCTGCACTAATCCGTTTATTGTGAAGCTTGATATCTCGGTAAAGTTTGTCGCACATATACATTTTAATGGCTTCTCTTGCATGTGAACTTTTCTGTGTGCTGTTAAGTTTAGTTTTCTTAGGGCCTCTTGTCTCACATCAGCACATTCATTTATTCTCCTGGATAACTGTAACTTAACTTCTCAGTGAACTTGTTCTCACATTAAATTACACTTTGGTGCTCACTGAAACATGAATTGGTGATAAATTCTTCCAGAGTATCAGCACTTTAGCAATCCTGAGATTATACAAACTCTGAACAGTGCTTAAGGCTTACTTCTTGTCCTATGCATGTATTCCATTATCTACCTTATCACAGAGGAATTCAAAAGGTGTAACCCCACAAATTCTCACCTTCATTTTGTTCAAATTCATCTAAGACCTTGTCCAGGTTGTAGGCCTCCTCTTGGAAATAGTTCTCCATTGGTTAGGCAACATTCAGTTTCATGTCTCAACCTGCCAAGCAGAAATCAGCATTATTGAGGCATCATTCAAATTAGTCTGTTTGTGAATCTTCACCAAGGCAAACTGGTTTACAAGCTTTAAAAAAAAAAAAAACATTACTAGGAAAACCATATTTACATCTATGCTTTTCAAAAGTCTACTGTAGCACTTCAGCAGTTCATGGGGCAAGGCCATTGCAAAAGGCTGTCATTTTCTATCCCCAGACTGCAACAGAGGCCAAAGAGAGAAGCAAGGTCATCACTCCTTGTCTCCCAACATGCCATCAAATCACTTCCTGTCCTTGCTACAGGTATGGGAAACCGGCAGATCAGAAACAGCAGAAGCCCACGTGGGTTAAGGGAGGAGTGATGAATCAGCAACAGCACCCACATCAAAACATGAGTGATGGGTCAGAAGCACTGGCCTGTGCAGACAAATCAGCAACACTGCATCAGACAGGAATGAGTAAAAATAAGGGATGACAGGAAAAAACAAAAGGTGACCAAGGTATGCCTGGCAGGAGGGAGAGGAAAAGAAGGGGGCTGGGGGATATTAACTGTTAGACTCAGAGTCTGGCAAGCCAATCAGGGGGAAGGAAAGAGGTGATTGGTTGGCTGGATTAGGGGATGACTGAAGGCTAGATATAGAGAATGACACGGGAACTCATTTTCCCATCCTTGTCTCATTCCTGCAAGCTCCATCCTCATCTGCACAAGCCTCAAACACTTTAAAATCATAAGTGTTTGAGGCTTATGTGATTAAGACAGCGCTTACAGGAATGGGGCAGGGACATGGACAGCGACAAAACTTGCGAGGACGGGAAAATTGAGTTCTTGCGAGGACAAGGACAAATTTGTTCACATGTCATTCTCTAGCTAGATGCACGTAAGTCTCTGATCGTCACTAATCTGGTTTGATATTTGTTGAACTCACTACACTACACTACACTAAAGTCCCCTAATGGGAAAATTTTGACAAAATAATATTACTCACACTATTCCCATATATATGAAAGAGTGTATTCAACTTATTCATTCAAAATGTGTATAGGAAGAGGCCTCAGTACCGGAGCCCACGCATAGTCGTATTCAGTCTGTGAATACGACTGTGCGTGGGCTCCGGTACTGAGGCCTCTTCCTATACACATTTTGAATGAATAAGTTGAATACACTCTTTCATATATATGGGAATAGTGTGAGTAATATTAATTTAATATTTGTTGACCCTATGCACAAAACGGCTCACTCTATGTTCTTCCCTGCGATCGCTCATTCTCCAATCCAGCCATGCAAATAAGGTCATTAATATTAAAATGCCATGCAAACTAGCCGACCGATCAATGCTCTAACATGGCACAAAAAATAGTGATTGCTCCTACCAATCTGAAAAAACTGACCGGTCTGCCTGTTTTTCTTTTCTTTTTTATGGCACAGAGGTGCGCGTGTTACACATGCACAATATCTGCCCTATTAAAATTAAAATGCCAGGCCGCCTGGTCCCTCCTGCTCAGAGGCCTGCTACTCCAAAATGGCAGGCCTTCCCCTTCCCAGTGCATTATGTGATGCAAGGGAGGCCTCCTTTATCCTCTCCCAGGAACCTAAGGCAGAGCTTAGATGCCCAAGGCCTCTCCCCTTGTGCATATAGTCCCAAATGGTAGTCTATATAATTTGGGGAAATGAGTCAGTCAAACATCTGGTATGAAAAAAGGCTGTGAAACACTGTACTAGACTAGATCATTCAAATTAACAGTAAAAAGAAAAGAAGCACCAAGACCTAATTTTTTGTTGTGTATTTTTCATTCCTGAGGAGATATCATTACTTCCAATAGTTCTATATACTGGACCACTTTCCCCTCTCCCTATACAAATCTAAGCAGTACAATGCTGGGGTCAAACCAATAGTTAAACCCAAGGGTCAATCTGGGTCATTTGGACTATCTAGAACAGGGATGTCAAAGTCCCTCCTCGAGGTTGTCTGGATTCCCACAATGAATACGCATGAGATCTATTTGCATGCACTGCTTTCATTGTATGCCAATAGATTCGGAAATCCTGAAAACCTGACTGGATTGTGGCCCTCAAGGAGAGACTTTGACACCCCTGATCTAAAAGATCTCTTTGCAGTTCCTCTTTCCAAGAAATCAAAAATAGGGAATTCTAGTGTGCTTAACTAATAAACTGTTACTGGACTTGTTCACTAGAACCATGTGAAAACCACATTCTCTATGACAAATTCCACAGCTTGAATTTGGGGAAAAACCTCTCCAATTTGTTTCAAATCTTCTGCTAGTTAGATTCATGTACTAACCCCTATTCCTGTGTCATTATGGATGGGTTAAGCACCTCAACTTGCAAGTCTTCTCTCTGCCCCCTTATCTCTCTGGGCAGCACCCACTCTCCTCAGTCTTAACTTCTGCAAGTGAGTTGAGAAGATGTGTTTATAAAAGATTCCTGGATAAAACTCTATACTATTAGGCTGGTATTTGGGGTAAAACCATAAGTGAATTGTTGCTAAACTCTTCTTCATATCATACATTTAGAAGATCTCTGAAAACTTATTTATATGATAAATGTGTTTAAACTATCTTAGTGATGTATTTCAGGCATGTGTTCATGTATGTATCTTCACTGTGTTTGGCAGCTAGATGTCAGGAGAGTTCTTCATTATCTTGACGTGACAAATGAGTTCTGTCTGACAGACCACCTATTTGTCTTGACCAATGCTAGTTTTCAGGGCAGACCAGCTTCTATTTCCCGATGGATCCGCATGGTTATTTCCTCAGCATACATTAGCTATGGAAGCTCACTACCAGAAGCATGACATCTTCCTGGGCAGATGCTACGGCAGTACCGCCCAATGAAATCTGTAGGGCAGTCATATGGTCTACACTCCATACCTTTACAAACTCTTACAGAGTGGACGTGGCAGCACAAATGGACAGGGTCTTCATGCCCTTTATGCCGGTCGCAGGCTCATCTGTCCCGCCTAGACTCAAGGGACTGCTCTGGTACGTCCCATCTGTAAGGGATCGTATGCTGTTTGTTCAGAAGGAAAAGTTCTCCAGTATATTATGAATGTTCCCTTAATCCACTGTCTCCAATATATTGTGAATGTACTGCTGTACTGGAAGCCTTGAATATGTATACCCTAGAGCAGGCATGTCCAACTTTGAACAGGTTGTGATCTACTTTTACCACCATGAAAATTAAGTTTCACATTAGTTTCAAATTAAATTTTAACCCAATAAAGTTGGAGGTTCCCCCCACAACACACATTTTTAATGAACCTTCTGTCAATTACTTGGATGAAATTAGCTGTTAAGCAAATTAAGCAAAAACAAGACAGATCCAGTAAGAACTGCGAGGGGAAATGGAAAGTACATTTTTTCTTAAAGTTTTATTGAGTAATAACTTTCTTTAACTTTTATTGAGTAATTTGTGTTAAATTTAGGTTGCGTATTGATCCAGGCTGATCTTGCACAATTTTTAATATTTCGCTCCTGCTCATTAGTGAAACGTCTGAGCCTGCATTTCATCCACCAGCTTTTTGAAGTTGGGTAAATATTGTGTGACGGCCAGTTTCAGGGAATCCTGGAGATGTTCATCTGTCATGTTGGAACGTTGTGTACTCTGTCATTTTCAGATGGGAAAACGCAGATTCACACAAATAAGTTGAACTGCAACAGGAGTGTACAGCGTCACTGAATCTTCTCAAGTTGGGAAATTTGTCTCTAGGCACTAGCTTCCAAAACGATTCTTGCTCAGCAAGGGTCTTGAGAAAAATGTAATTTTTAAGGGTTAATATTTCGTTTTCAAGAGATGGCTTGCTCAATGAGTAATTTTTACTAATTGCAGCCGCAGTTTCTTCAATGTCCACATCCACTTTGAATGGATATGACAAGTACTCTACAACTGTTCCAATTTTTTGGAAGTCACAGAATCTATTTTCAAATTTCTGGATAACAGAACAGATTTCTGTCACATATTTCTCGTTCTGAGAAACAAAATTTGGATATTGTCCTAAGGTCCTGTGTATTAGGAAAATAATATATAATATCATATTATTATTTATAACAAGGATAAGAAGAGGTGGAAAAATTGTTTAAGGTAATAATTGTAATGATAATAAAGTATTTTCATATAGTTTTTCTGATTCTTTCAATTGTATACATTATAAAAGTTTGAAATGTCAATAAAGATTAACCAAAAAAAAAGTGTTGTTTGCAAGATCAGTCCTAATTAGCTCAAATTTGATCTTGTAAGATGAAACTGTACTCATCATCTTGCCAATGCATTTATTTTTACCTTGTAGTTCAAGGTTCATATCACTTAGTTCACCTGTAAAGTCGGCGAGAAATGCCAGATCACATAACCACTCCTCATCTTCCAACTCTGCTTGGTCATCTCCCCTCTCCTTCAAAAAACTTCTTATTTCATTCAGCAAATCATGAAATCTTTGCAGAAATTTGTGCCTACACAGCCACCTTACATCTGTGTACAAAATTATTTCTTCTGCCCCTTCATCAAGAGTAAGATTGAAAAGCTGTCTTTGAAGTGATCTTCCACAAACTGAATTTACAATTTTGAAAGTCTTTGTATTGAGTCTCTTGCTTGCCAAAACTTATTGGTGAATGATGCAGTGGTAAGAAAGGAAATCTGGGAAGTCATCATGCTGTCTACAGAGAGCTATGAAACCCTTAATCTCACCTGTCATTGCTCTTGCTCCATCAGTAGTGATGGAAACAAGTCTATGCAATGGAAGATTGTACTTTGTCACAAAAGAATGGAAAGAACTGAATATTTCCTGACTGGTAGTTCTCCCTTTTAAAGTAATCATTCCAAGTAGTAGTTCTTTAACACTGAAGTCTTAAAAACCATCCGGATAAAGACTACTGTATTTTCGCGCGTTATACGCGTTTTTACCTACCGCGCATACCCCTCGCGCGTTATATGCGTGAGCGCGGTATACAAAAGTTTTAAAACATAGTTCCCACCCCGCCCGATTCACCCCCCCCAGCAGGACCGCTCGCACCCCCACCCCGAACGACCGCTCGCACGCGCTCCCACCCGCACCCGCATCCACGATCGGAGCAAGAGGAAGCCCAAGCCCTCTTGCCCGGTCGACTCCCCGACGTCCGATACATCCCCCTCCCCCCGGCAGGACCGCCGACTTCCTGACAATATCGGGCCAGAAGGGAGCCCAAACCCTCCTGGCCACGGCGACCCCCTAACCCCACCCCGCACTACATTACGGGCAGGAGGGATCCCAGGCCCTCCTGCCCTCGACGCAAACCGCCAGGGGGGTCGCGGGTCGGCTGGGGGGCGGGGGGTTTGCGTCGAGGGCAGGAGGGCCTGGGATCCCTCCTGCCCGTAATGTAGTGCGGGGTGGGGTTAGGGGGTCGCCGTGGCCAGGAGGGTTTGGCTCCCTTCTGGTCCAACTACCAAAGGTACGGGGAAGGGGGGTGGGGGGGTCGTGGGGGTCACCAGGGGGGTCGTGGGTCAGCTGGGGGGGCGGTCGGAGGTTCTTGGGGGGGGGCGGTCGTTGGGGGGAGGGGGGTTTGCGTCGAGGGCAGGAGGGCCTGGGATCCCTCCTGCCCGTAATGTAGTGCGGGGTGGGGTTAGGGGGTCGCCGTGGCCAGGAGGATTTGGGCTCCCTCCTGGCCCAATATTGTTGGGGAGTCGGCGGTCCTTCGGGGGGAGGGATGTATCGGACGTCGGGGGGGGGCATCAGGCTTTCAGGATGGGGACAGACCTTCAAGGGGGGACAGTGCACGGAAGTCAGGGGGGGTGAACGGAGAGTCGGGACAGCGCACGGAAAGTCAGGGCGGGCGAAAGGAGCGTCGGGCAGCATGCGCGGTATACCCGTGAGCGCGGTATACCAAAGTTTTTGTACATATCATCGTGATTTCTGCGCGCTATACCCGTGTGCGCGTTTTATACGGGTGCGCGTTATTTGCGTGAAAATACGGTAGTAACTGGGCTATGTCTCTTATGTTTGTAGATTCATCCAGTTGGAGTGAGAAAGCAACACAATTTGAAACATCCTCCAACAATTATTCAGTTGTCTCTCCACACATCTTTTCTATTCGCCGCACGATGGTGTTTCTTGACAATTGTACATCTTGAATAGCAGCTATGATCTCTTTCTTATTTTTAAATCCTTCAAAAAGATTGGCAGTTGCTTCAAGAAAACAATCTTTTACAAATTCCCCTTCAGTGAAAGGTTTGCAATTCTTTGCGATCAGGTTGCTGACCTTGAAGGATGCTATGGTTGCATTGACCAAATGTGACCTTGGCTTCGCCATCAACTGTTGCTGAGTAGCCAATTTCGATTTAAGTTCTTTGAGCTTCAGTTTACGAATTTCACTTTTGGGTGGAAAATCAGCATCAAACTTATTGCTATGCAGAGCCTTATAAAGACATTCCTGATAGCACAGTTACTTACCGTAACAGGTGTTATCCAGGGACAGCAGGCATATATTCTCACATGTGGGTGACGTCATCTACGGAGCCCCGGCGCGGACAGCTTTTCAAGCAAACTTGATTGAAGTTTCAAGTTTGCACACTGCACCACGCATGTGCGTGCCTTCTCGCCCACTAGAGGGCGCATCCCACCTCGTGGTCCTCAGTTCCATAACTAGCAAGGAAGCCATCCCCGGGGAGGCGGGCGGGTTGTGAGAATATATGCCTGCTGTCCCTGGATAACACCTGTTACGGTAAGTAACTGTGCTTTATCCCAGGACAAGCAGGCATGATATTCTCACATGTGGGTGACCTCCAAGCTAACCAAAAAAGGGCAGGTGGGAGGATGGCAAATTAGGAAAACAGATTTTGCAAAACTGACTGGCCAAACCGGCCGTCACTCCTGGATAAAGTGTCCAGACAGTAATGAGAGGTGAATGTATGAACCGAAGACCAAGTGGCAGCCTTACATATGTCCTCCATCGGAGTGGATCGGAGGAAAGCTATCGAAGCTGCCATCGCTCGGACCTTGTGCCCCGTGACT
The DNA here is from genome assembly GCF_902459505.1 of Geotrypetes seraphini. Classification (NCBI taxonomy): domain Eukaryota; kingdom Metazoa; phylum Chordata; class Amphibia; order Gymnophiona; family Dermophiidae; genus Geotrypetes; species Geotrypetes seraphini. The sequence goes on from NC_047095.1 coordinate 59,097,633, forward strand.
CGACCCGGGGGAGGAAGGCCAGCCTGAGCGTAGCAAAAGGAAATGCAAGCGGCCAACCAGTTAGACAGAGTGCGCTTGGAAACTGGATGCCCTAATCGATTGGGATCGAAGGACAAAAACAATTGAGGAACCTTCCGATGAGGCCTGGTGCGTTGAAGATAAAATGCCAACGCCCTCTTACAGTCAAGCGTGTGAAGCGCCGTCTCGCCAGGATGGGAGTGGGGCTTCGGGAAGAACACAGGAAGGACAATGGACTGATTGAGGTGGAAGTCAGAAACAACTTTAGGTAAAAACTTAGGATGGGTGCGGAGAACCACCTTGTCGTGATGAAAGACAGTGAAAGGGGGGTCCGCAACCAAGGCTTGCAACTCCCCGATCCGCCTGGCGGAGGTGAGGGCAATTAGAAACACCGCCTTCCAAGTCAGAAATTTCAAGAGGGACTTGTTGAGTGGCTCAAACGGGGGTTTCATCAGTTGAGCCAGAACTACATTCAAATTCCACACGACAGACGGAGGCTTAAGAGGGGGACAAACCCTGAGTAACCCTTTCATGAAGCGTGTCACCAAGGGATGGAGTGACAGAGGGCGTCCCTCCAGAGGTTGGTGGAAAGCAGAAATCGCACTGAGATGAACCCGCACCGAAGTGGTTTTCAAGCCGGAGCGCGACAATTGAAACAAATATTCTAAAACCGAGGATACCGGAACTGATACCGGATCCAGGTGAAAAGACGAGCACCAGGTGGAAAACCTGGTCCATTTCTGCGCATAGCAAAGCCTCGTCGAGATCTTGCGGGAGGCTTCCAACACCTCCTTCACCGATTGAGACAGGTCCGGAGGAGTCAGGGAACAAGAAACCAGGCTGTCAGGTGCAATGACTGCAGATTGGGATGTAACATGGATCCTTGACTCTGAGACAGCAGAGAAGGCGAGACAGGCAGGGGAAGAGGCTCTCTGGCACTGAGCTGGAGCAGCAGGGAGAACCAGTGCTGACGCGGCCACCGAGGTGCTATGAGAATCATCGTGGCCGTGGACGATTTTAGGTGTACCAACGTTCGCATGATCAGAGGGAACGGAGGGAATGCATACAGGAACCTCCCTTCCCAGTCGAGTAGGAAGGCATCCGCTTCCAGACGGTCCTGCGAGTACATCCGAGAACAATATAGTGGTAGTTTGTGTGTCTCCGGAGAGGCAAACAGATCCACCTGTGGCGTTCCCCAGCGAGCGAAGACCTCGCGGAGAACTGCTGAGTGTAGAGTCCACTCGTGCGGTTGCAGAAGTCGACTCAGTTTGTCCGCCAGGCAATTCCGTTCTCCTTGGATGTAGACCGCCCGGAGGAAGATGTTCCGGGAGGCCGCCCACTCCCAGAGGCGAAGAGCTTCGGAGCAGAGGGGCCATGACCCCGTTCCTCCCTGCTTGTTCACATAATACATTGCCACCTGATTGTCCGTGCGGACGAGGACCACCTGGTCCTGCAATATGTGAACGAAGGCTCGAAGTGCTAGGAAGATGGCTCGCAGCTCTAGCACGTTGATATGACACTGACGGTCTTCTGACGACCACAGGCCCTGCGTGCGAAGACCGTCGAGATGGGCTCCCCACGCGTACTCCGAGGAGTCCGTGGTCAGGACCTTGCGAAAAGGCGGAGTGCGAAACAATAGCCCCATGGACAGATTTGAAGAGTCTGTCCACCAGCGCAGCAATTTCCGCAAGGGCGGAGTTACCGAAATGAGGCGAGACACCGGGTCGCACTCCTGGCGCCACTGGGACGCGAGGGTCCACTGAGGGATCCTCAGGTGTAGCCTCGCAAACGGCGTGACATGTACCGTCGAGGCCATATGGCCCAGCAGCATCATCATGCGCTTGGCCGACACCCTCGATAGTTGGGAGACCTGGCGGCTCATCCGTACCAAGGTTTCCACCCGCTGGGTCGGCAGGTAGGAGCGTAGGCGCACCGTGTCCAGCACCGCACCTATGAATTGAAGAGACTGCGACGGTCTCAACTGAGACTTTGGAAAGTTTATCTCGAACCCGAGAGTTTGCAGGAAGGCAATAGACTGTCGGGTCGCTGAGATAACCCCCTCCCTGGTCGGGGCTTTGATGAGCCAATCGTCCAGGTAAGGGAACACATGGAGTCCACGTGACCTGAGGGCTGCTGCAACCACCACCATGCACTTCGTGAATACTCGTGGGGACGCGGCCAGGCCGAAGGGCAGTACCCTGTACTGGAGGTGGAGGTCCCCCACCTGGAATCGTAAGAATCTTCGGCAGGCGGGGTGCACCGGAACATGGGTGTATGCTTCCTTCAGGTCGAGGGAGCACATCCAGTCCCCTTCCCCCAAGAGGGGGTACAAAACCGGGAGAGATAGCATTCGAAACTTCTCCCGGGCCAGGAATTTGTTGAGCTTCCTGAGGTCCAGTATGGGCCGCAGGTCCCCGGTCTTTTTTGGGACCAAAAAGTAGCGGGAGTAAAACCCCGTACCCCACTGGTCCTTGGGGACCGGCTCGACCGCCCGAAGCTTCAAGAGGGCTTTGGCTTCGGTTATAAGGGTCGGTAGCTGCAAACGGTTGCAGGGGACTAAACTTGGGGGATTGTCCGGCGGCGAGGACACAAAGTTGAGCGAGTAGCCCTCGGAGACGATCCGGAGCACCCAAGCGTCTGAGGTAATCCCGGTCCATGCCTCCCGGAAGAACCGAAGACGGCCCCCGATAGGAAGGGGTTCCTGAGAAGGTGCGGAGGGGAACCCGCCCCGTCCGCTCAGCCCGTCAAAAGGAAGGCGCTGGCTTAGAAGGGCCCTGCGCCGGGGCCTGGGGTTGTCCCCCTCTGCCTCGCTGAGACGGACGTCTCGGAGGCGGTCTCGAGAAAGCCGGGGTCGACTTCTGAGGGTATCGGCGCGGCGGAGGCCGAAAGGGTTTCTGCGGCGGGGGCCTAGGTTTGGGGCGGACCAGGGATGCTAGAGAGCGCTCCTGTTCCGACAAGCGCTTGGTCGCCGCATCCAATGACTCGTCGAATAACTCGGACCCCACACAAGGCAAGTCTGCCAGGCGTTCCTGCAGGTTTGGGTCCATGTCGAGGGTGCGAAGCCAGGCCAAGCGGCGCATGGCCACCGCGAGGGCCGACACCCTCGAAACCAGCTCAAAGGCGTCGTACACTGCATGGAATAGGTACAACCGCAATTGAGACAGGTTGGACATAAACTTGTCGAATCCTGCTCTTTGGGAGTCCGGTAACGAGTTTCGATATTGAGGAAGGTCCTTCACCATGCCACGCAAAAAGGAGGAAAAGGTGAAGGCGTAATTTAGAACCCTGGTGGCCATCAGGGAATTTGAATAGAGGCGACGGCCAAACTTGTCCAGGGTCCGCCCCTCCCTGCCTGGTGGAACCGCCGCAGAAACCCGTGAGGGCTGTGATTTTTTAAGAGCAGACTCCACCAGAAGAGACTGGTGTGAGAGCTGCGCCTTATCGAACCCTTTAGGGGGAATCGTCCTATACTTCGATTCCATTTTTGAAGGCACAGACGTGACTGTAAGAGGGTTTGACAAGTTCTTCAGCCAGGTTTGTAGAAGGACACTGTTGAGAGGGAGTCTAGGCACCTCCCTCGGAAGAATGGGGAGGTCCTGTTCCTCCAAAAATTCTTTGGAATACCGAGAGCCTACCATCAGGTCAATCCCCAGGGCTTGGGCCATGTCCTGAACGAAGGATGAAAATGAGGACGGCCTAGCCTGGGGAGAGGGGGTTCTCGACCGCCCCACCGAGGAGAGGGGGGAGGCCTCATGGGAATAATGAGGATCCCTAACCGATCCCGAATCCCAGGATCCCCTCTCGAGGGCCCTCGAGGGGGAAGGGGAAGTTATCCTCCTCGCAGAACCCTTGGGTGAGGACCCCGGGGTTCGTGGGACACTCTCCCGTTTCCTCGGCGAGGCGGCCCGGGAAGACTTCCCATGGGGTGAGCGGAGGAGCCTCGGGTTGTCGAGGCGCAACTCCGACACCTGCAACGCCTCGCCCCCGAACGACGAGGAACGGTCGCGCCGAGGCGAGCCTCGGGGCCGCTTAGACTTCCTCGATCAACGCCCCGTCCGAGGTCGCGTCGAGGGCGAGGCGTGTCTGGAAGACCCGGAGGAAGAGGAGGAAAGACGGCGCACTCTGCGCAACTTTTCTTTGGGCCTTACACTCCGCTCAGGGGGTTCCCCCGAGGTCGAGGTCCGGGGCGGGGCCGAGACCGAGGTGAACGGGGTCCCAGTACCCGAGACCGAGGTCGCCGAGGCCGGGGCTCCCGAGGGAGCCGAGGCCGGGGCCTCCGAGACCGAAGGCGTCCAGGCCGAGGTCGAGGCCGCCGGAACCGCAGCACGCTGCAACACTTCCAGGGCTCCCGACAGCTCCGATGAGATCAGAGCTCGGAGGAGATCCTGGAAGGCCGGAATCCCCACGAAGGTGGGGAGTTCCGAGTCCGGGGCACACTCCCTGGAGGGCGACCTCGGTCTCGAGTATTCCCTCGGGGTGTGCGGAGTCGAGGTCCGATGCGGGGCCGGGGTCGACCCACCCGCCTTGGCCTGACTCGAGGATGGCTTCTTTGCTGAAGGGGATGGAACAGAGGACTTACCCGAAGCTTGCTTCACTGACGATGCCTTTGAGGAAGAGGGCCGAGGCGAGGCCGAGGCCCCCGAGGACGCCGAGGCCGAGGTCAAGGCCGGGGCCGAAGCCGAGGCCGACGTTGAGGCCTTAGGCGGCGCGTCGACGGCGAACAATTCGGCCATTCTTGCCTTACGGCGACGGAGGGCCCTGTTTTGGAAGGTAGCACAGCGATCACACGAGTCTGTCGGATGTTCGGGCCCAAGACAGACAATGCACCACCGGTGAGGGTCAGTGATGGAAAGCAACCTCTCACACCGGCTGCACTTTTTGATTCCCGTAACAGGACGGGACATCCACGAAGAAAAAGAAGAAGGCCGGGAACGTACCGACGTCCCGCGGCCACGGCTTCCGGGAGCCCCCGGAACCCGACGAAAAACGAAAGACTTTTTTTTTTTTTTGAAAGGAAAAGAGTACCGCGAACTAATTCGAAGGGAAAAACAAACTAAACGCGGCAGCTAGAAGGCAAAAACACTGGAGCTCAGATCCACAGGGCTTTCTTGCTCCGCGGAAAAATTTGAACTGAGGACCACGAGGTGGGATGCGCCCTCTAGTGGGCGAGAAGGCACGCACATGCGTGGTGCAGTGTGCAAACTTGAAACTTCAATCAAGTTTGCTTGAAAAGCTGTCCGCGCCGGGGCTCCGTAGATGACGTCACCCACATGTGAGAATATCATGCCTGCTTGTCCTGGGATAATACCCTTTTTGGGCAAGGATACTGGGGCATTAAAAATTAGACAACACCACCTGTCTTTCACCATGATGAAGTAGTCCATTCCCCATTCATCATGAAAGTGGTAGATTTTGCTCTTCTTTGGAACACTCATCTTCGTTATACTGGGGTGGCTGGATGTAAGAAGGCCAAATCTGCTAAGTTAGTATAAACACTGGCTGAATCTGATCCAAAACTGTCACTGTCCCAAAGTATTAAAGATCAACAGGAACTGAAGTTCTCTGGATGATGTGCAATACAAGGACTGGAGATGCCAAAACTACAAATGCAGTTCTAAAAGTAAAAATACGAATTCATCATACTGGCACCAATAATCAAATACCACCAAACAATCATCAAAAAACCTCAAACACCTGTCCAACAAACCAGATAAGATCAAATACCACTAAACAAGTTCAAATATCACCACAAGCAATTTAATAAATTCTGCACACAGTGTAGAATCAATGCAAAGGCTAGGTAAAATAAAATTACAGAGGCAAGCAAAAGTCACAGTGGTTTGAACCAATTTGAAAGCAAGGCAGAGGCATGTTAGAACAAAATTGGAAAAGCCTACCAAAATCACCAAATTCTTGACACTTTGTTGTGTCTGCCCAAAAATATTTAATGAAAGCGAACTATAAAGTGACCGACCAGCACATGACACAACTAATACGGTACGTATATTCAGGTAAAGCCCAAGCGAATGGATACTGCCCAGTATGTAACACACTTCTAAGGGGTGTTGGGGCAGGGGCAGGAATGGGCGATTCCGAGAGGCAGGAGACCAGGTATGACGCCGGGCCTGTGGCGTATCGTCACGAGGCGCAGGCAGCAACCCCCTGGGGTACCCAAACTACTGGCACGAAAACAACAAGCACCCACAATACACCAGAAGCAAGATTCCCACAGGCAGGGAAAAAAGATAGGCAAAGGATCAGCAGCGGCAGCAAACCCTCGGCAGACGACCTGCCGGCACAAGCTCTCTCCTAGCGACGGAGCAAGATGCTGGAGAGATGGAACCAAGTGGGTCCGACGATCTACCACTGACCCCTCCGCGATCTACAGGTAGATCGCAATCTACCTGTTGGACATGCCTGCCCTAGAGGAAAGGAGGGACAGGGGAGATATGATTCAGACATTCAAATACTTGAAAAGTATTAACATTAAAAAAATATTTTCCAGAGAAAGGAAAATAGTAAAATCAGAGGACATAATTTGAGGTTGAGGGGTGGTAGACTCAAAGAGTAATGTTAGGGAATTCTTCTTTAAGGAGAGGGTGGTGGATGCCTGGAATGCACTCCTGAGGGAAGTGGTGGAGAGGAAAATGACAGATTTCGAAAAAGCATGGAATGAACACAGAGGACCTCTAATCAGAAAATAATGGCATATATTGAAGAACTAAGGTTAGTACGGACAGAGCTATAGGTTTCCGACCCAGAAATATCTAGGAAAAAGGACAATTTAAATTAAATCAGTAATTTAAAGAGAGGGTACAGTTGGGCAGACTTGATGGACCATTCTGGTTTTTACTATGTTTTTTAAATGAAACAATTACAGCACTGAGATATTGTTAATCGCTACCACTGATAATAGCATTATCAGCTACAGAAAAAAAGGGATATCATAGTAGTTAACGTTGATATTTCAGCAACCTTTGATATTATTCTGCATTCTATTTTGTTGGAATGGTTTTCATCATATTTACAAGGCTAAATGCAACACGTACAGTTGGCCAGGAAGGTGGTATGGTATCCTTTAGCTTGAGGAGTATCTCAGGGACAGGCATTCTTAGTTAGCCATGCTGTTTAACCTTCATTTTCTTGTCATCAACAGCAGATAAATCCAGAAGGGTAGGTTGTGTCCACCTACCAGCAGAGATAGAAAGCACAAAGTTGAGCTCTGCCATATATACGATGGTCTGCTCACTAGTAATTTAGTATTCTCTATCTCTGCAGGCAGATGGATAGTCTCTCTCTTGCTCCTGGTTTCATCTCTGCTCAGCGTGCCCAATAGGCTCTTTAGCTTGGCTACTACAGTGGAGCAAGAGATAGTGCCATCCCCGGTGCCTCCCTGTGTATTTGCCATGCTCTCCTTTCTTCCTCCTCACATGACTACAAAACCTTCAAAAAAGAAACAAAAACCCTACTCTTCAAAAAAATACATAAAATCAACTTAACACAACCAATAATGTTCCGAACTCCTCCTGCATTACCAACTACTCCTTAGCAAATTAGAAAATGTTCAAACTGTTCCTTAAGTACTTAATATCTTATCAATATGTACTTTTTAATATCATAACAATTCTTATGTAATCCGCCTTGAACCACAAGGTAAAGGCAGAATAGAAATCACTAATATAATGTAATAATAAATAATAGAGCACAGCTCTTAAACCCAGAGGGAGTGGAGTGGTTGGGAGGCATGGCACAGCAAAGAAAACTTTCACTGTGGTCCCAGATGTGCGAGTAGTGTGAATTATTTATTTTTCCCTATATCTCCCTCATTGCCTTCCTGCCCTTGATTATCTCTATAGGCCTATCTATTCCAATGGACTCCCTGCTGGGGTATGTGGTCTCTAGCCACTTCTGCATGGAGGAGTGTTGGTGCATGTTCATACCATGCCATTTCCCCCCGCCGGCATGTGCTGCACCCATTCCCTTTTGTGAGGCTGCATGGGTGGCCTTAGTAGGTTGGTATGATCTCCCGTTCTCATCGACAGTTTGAGTGGTAGCCGCACCCTTATGCTGTTGTGATGCTATTTCTTCCAGTTGAACATATTTATATTCAGTCAGTTTGTCTGTAGTGCAATAGTTAGATGCAAATGATTTAAAGAATAATGTTACCTAAAACATAAGTGACAGCAATTAATCCATGAAGGGAAATAGATGAGCCAGTGAATATGAAATTGGACACCAATTCTATTACAGTAAAATGAGATGATTATTTGGGAGTAATGACTAAAAAGCTTATACAGAGGTCATATAAATTGAGATTATTGTGGCATCCATATGGCAGTAATATGGACTATAGGATTAAGGGAAGAATTCATTAAAGGGTGCTAAGTGTGGTATCGAATGCTAACCGCTAAAGACTGACATAAGAATATAATGAGTGGCATTAGCAGTTAGCGGCCTTTGATGAATTCCCTCCTATATTGCATTATTGAGTTTTAGTACCTATTAATTGCTGCAACATTGTATATTCAGGACAAGAAGTATGCAGAATACAAGCCCTACAGATATAAAATTTCACTGCCTGGTTGGTAGCTAGAACTGAAATCCATGAGCATTTTTCTCCCACTTTTCAGTCATTACGCTGGCTACCAACTGAGTAGCATGTCAGATTCAAGGCAGAATCATTTCTGGATAATTGTTTTCTCTGGTAGTAGAGGTAAAGCTTTATCAGCCTAAAAGATCATTGTGTTCCCACGATGGTAGCAGAGGTGCCATCTTTGCTGATTGCATGACAGGTGAGATGATGTTTTCAATAGCAGCACCAGAATGCTGGAATAGAGAATGACACCAAAACAATTTTTTCCCCATTCCCACAGGAACTCAATTTCCCCGTCCCCACAAATTTTGTCACTGTCCCTGCCCCATTCCTGTAAGCTCTGCTTTAACTGGACAGGCCTTGAATACTTATGATTTTAAAAGTGTTTGAGGCTTGTGCAGATGAGGACAGAGCTTGCAGGAATGGGGCAGGGACAGGAAAAGAACTCACGGGGACAGGACGGAGAAATTTGTTCCCACGGGGATGGGGAAAAATGTGTCTCCTTGTCATTCTCTACTTGGGAAAACAGTATAGAAAACTGAATAAATAAAAAGTGTGAAAAGCTTCAGCCTCTGATCACCAGAGCTGGTATTGTGACATCATAATGCCTCATTCCACCAATATCTAAGAGCTAACCTCATCAGTGATGTCACAATGGCTTCATTGTCCTATACTTGGCACACATCTACTACATTTTGATTTCTAGAGTACCTGAAGTAGTAGCTCAGAAAGGAATCAGTGTGATTTATTTTCATCACCATTTGATGAAACAGTGAGGTGAAGATGTTTATATATTGTAATGCATCAGTCTATGTTATTAATTTTGTATGATTACCTGCACAGAACATTTATGTGTACAAGATAATTTCTGCATCTGTACTGGAGTTAACTGAGCTTCTGCAATGTGTTCATCAGGTTTTGTGTATAGGAGTCTCTCTCAAACTGTGTGCCAAGGCACAGTAGTGTGCCCCAAAGAGATTCCAGGTGTGCCATGAGAGATGCCTGAATTTTACTTTATTTTCTTAAAATTCCCTTCATGTATACACTAGAGTAGATGACATGTATGTCATGTACGCAAGAGTCTGTCAATGTTATGAGCATCTGTGTGCGGTAAGGATACAACCACCCAGACAAGCATCATTACTTGCTGTTAGTTTGGTCCTTGAAAACTAATGGCAAGTAATTTTATTTTTCTTTTTTATGCAGACTTATCCAACTTGAACAACAAAGCAATCAAGGCTTTGTTGCTGTTTGGCTCTTATCTTTGCAAACTTGAATTAGCTCTGACTGAAATTAAATAGACAAAAAGAGAACTGCAGATAATGGATGATGAAATGCATGTTTGCTTATCGACTATCGAACTGCGTTTTGAATTAATTTGCATTCAAAAACAAGCACCTCCATCGCATTGATTAGCAATTCTATTCTATCTAGTTTCACCGTTGTTACAATTTCCCATAGCTTAACGACCTCAGAAAACTCTCAAATTAAATTTTTTTTTTTTGGTTCTGCAATTTTATAATTTCAATTATAATATGCCATGACAAACTTTTGCTCCATTCAGTATGCCGGAGCTAAAAAAGTTCGAGAGATACTGGTATACAGGATTGCAATCAAAAACAGGATATCCCCTTCAAAAAGATGAAAGTTATTTACAAATGACTGTATATCTGCTTAAGAAAGAATTAGCTCTATATTCATTTTAAAATCCAAAACCACTTTCATAAGCCAAGACTACCATATATCAGTAGTGAATTTGCCATGAGTGGAGGATAATGGCTCAAAATTAGTTCTGAACCTCACTCTTAAGGCAGTTATGTTGAGTGTGCCCTCAAACATACTGCAAATGCTCACCTAAAAACTCACCAAACAAAACAAAGAGAGGAAGGGAGCTCAATGGGGCAACAAACCCAAAGTACCAAAAGAAAGTATGTACCCCTAACAGTTCACTAGGTTAGTGATGTCACACATCTCTCTTCAAGGGCGCACACATTTGTACCTTTTTATGTAAGTAATCCAATTAGCATTTGGTAGGGAGTTCCTTTTTATTTTATTTTATTAAGAGTGAAAATCATCCACACCATTTTGGGCACAAATTTTCTCCTGAAAAAGACCAAACAGGCATGCACAATTTTTTAGGGATAATGTCTGAACTGCACATAACACCAAATAGAGCAAGTACCAGTTTTATCACTCCTTCAGACATTTTTCAAAGATTTCAATAATATTTCATCTTTCAGTGATTATTTTTTTTAACTACTACTATCCACTTTGTGTCACAGTATACGGGTAAGTCTGCAAATACATGTATGAGTCATGCTTTTAAGTCTAATCCTAATATAACTTTTCATTTATTTTACTTTTTAATTTATCATCATTATTGTTGTTTTATGTGTATGGGTTTTCTCTGTGCAGACGCAATTTCATTTATTTATTTAACAATTGTCAATAGGTACTTGATAATATATGCCATTCTCCAAGACAGAATCATATCAGAAAGAAGTCAAGAAGGACGTTTTTCTAACATATGCGCCAAGCATGTTTTTACATTGATGCTTATTTTCCACAAATGCAATGTTGATATATTTTCAAACCACTTTACATCTATTTTTCATTTTGCTATTGGACTTTGACTTACTGAGACCTCTTGGATTATAATTACAGCCAGTAAACTGAACAGTTTTTATTCACCGTTTAACTATTTAACATCCAATTACATCGCATTGTACACTGTTTTAATGTTCTGGATCACATCTTCATAACTCTAAGCTAACCCAAATGCAATTTATATGATTTTTTACCAAGTAGGCAATTTTACACAATTTCATTTGTATTTATTTTTAAAATGTACACCCCACCTAAAAATTAAGCAGCTTACAAAAAATAACATATACAAAATAAATTTACATAAAAACATAATCATAAATTATAAAACAATTCTAAAATAATCAAATAAGCTTAAAATAAAGTTATTCTGCGAATGTTTTCTCAGTATTTCAGAATTGGAGACATCTTAGTGCATAGGGCAGGGGTGTCCAACCTTTTGGCTTCGCTGGGCCGCACTGGCCGAAAAAAATGTTTCTGGGGCTGCACAAACACACAAACGCTGCAGCAAGACAGAGGAAGGAGCCGGCAAGACAGTAAACACCCGGGGGCAGCAGAGGAAAACACTGCATTGCCCTCGACCGGGGCTCACAAAATACTTCACTGGGCCGCATGCGGCCCTCGGGCCGCAGGTTGGACACCCCTGACATAGGGCTTAGAAATATTTTCCCCCGGGACACAAAATCTTTTATTTGTAGACTCCTGAAGCAGGAATATGTCGAAAAACTGCCTGTGTCAGATCATTTAATAAAGATTGCTCTTTACATTCATGTCCGAGGCCTACATACTTTCTTCTTTCACCTAAAAACTCACATCATACCACTGTTCACTTTCCACAGTTTTGAGGCATAACATGTACTGCTGGAAGCTAACCTCTATTTTCCCATAGACTCAGCATTTCATTATTCATGATTTTGCAGTTTGTGAACATTTTTGAGAAACATACTACCGTAAATAACGAGAATGGACTGCATCTATTTTCCTGGTCTCCAACTGCATTTCTTGATACTTCAGGGTCTTCTCTCTCTCCACACAATGTATATAATAATCACTTAGACTTTTCATATTAGCAGTGCTATTCAGAATTTATTGCACCAAACTTTTTGTGTTAGAATAGAGATGTCCCAGATGATCCTAATATGTTCATTCCATACCTCTCATTATTTTTCTAGTGCAGCAATGTTATAGTTTTTACATAATTTCCAGTAGATGAGACATGCCATCACATTGTGACTTTCTATAAACTGATTTTCTTTCATCAGAAGTTTGCTGCCAACAATCAAGATGTTCAACCACTTCTAGCTATTTCTTACACAATCTGTGTGTTTTTCTACTTCCTGTGAAACCTCTCACTTGTAATCCACTGTCCTCGACTGCAATTATCAACCTTTCATCTTCAGTTCATCTTTCCATAACCATTCGTGTGTCTGGTTTTGAACAGTAATGCTCACAAAGTGACGTTTGGCATGTCCCTCTGAATTAGTGCAATTTGCCATATATTCCGTTTCATTTGCTAATCTGATTCTTTAATGGATGTTTCTGTTTTGCAAATATTGCTTCCATCTACATAGGTGCTGGTAGAGTCTTCTTCATGCCTTCTATTTTTTTAGAATGCTTTCCCTAGTTTAAAGGGTGCTAGACATTTACTTTTGTATTACAGTACCCACTTATGGATTTGAATCTATTGAGGCTGTTAAATATACCAACAGATTTATGATTTTATTTTCAGTATTTGATACATTGTCTTTCCTAGAAAATACATCAAGACAGTTTATAAAACATGTCAATCAAATTTTTAAAAAGCCATCAAGTAATAAGACAGAAAAACTAAAACTGAGTGGGGTAAAGTTAAAGCAAGAGATATTTTGATAGTTGCAGTTGCTGGTGATCACCAGCATTACTTCAAGCAGGGATATGTGCGATTAAACAGGTACATTCTAGATGAAGTTTTAAATTTGGAAAAGGTATTCTGGACAAAGGGCCTGAGGAAGTGCATTAAAATAGAAAATGATTTGCTGTGTTAAATCTAGATAAGCATGTAAAAGCGGGAAGGGGAATATATAAATGTCCATCATGCATGGAGGAAGGGGTCCCTGTGTGGAGCACTTTATGGGTGAGTGTAAGAATTTTGAATTGGTTACTATGATCCTGTATGTATTTCTGTAAGATCTTATTTATTTATTTTGATTTATATCCCGTTCTCCCAGAAGCTCAGAACAGGTTACAGATTGACATTCACAATCAGTTTTAGGACGGACAATCATGACAAGGAGAGGGATACAGTTAGATAAACACAGATCTTATTCTAGAGCATTGGTGTCAAAGTCCCTCCTCGTGGGCCGCAATCCAGTCAGGGTTTCAGGATTTCCCCAATGAATATGCATGAGAGCTATTAGCATACAATGAAAGCAGTGCATGCAAATAGATCTCATGCATATTCATTGAGGAAATCCTGAAAACCTCACTGGATTGCGGCCCTCGAGAAGGGACTTTGACACCCCTATTCTAGAGCCTTGGTTGGTCAGAAAAAGGAGAGCATAAGAGGAATATTTGAGAAGACTGTTCAATGGTGGCCTGATCTGCCTCCTTCAGCTCTCTGGGTGTACAGTCTTGGCATAAGCCTACCTCATGGATTCCAAAAGCTATATAAAAACATAGGGATTTAAGGTGCTTGCTTTGATCAGGCCTACATCTCTTGGACAGTATCCATTAAGTTTTTCAAGATATTGGCAATCCCAGCTATATGCTCTATTTTGGCCTATCAGGAGGAACAGGCCCGGGAAACGGATATTTTTGCACTATAGGGATGGTGTAACTGAAAGGGCAAAGATCCACAGAATAGTGGTATGGAACCAGGAGATGATCAGGAAGCAAGAAGATAGTATAAAACCAGGTTTTGTTTAAAACAGGGGTCAAATAACCATTTCCAAGGGACTATCTCCAAGAAGACTGCTGGATCAGCAAATAAGCATCTTCCTGAATTTCTTTATATCCTGGTCCAATGAAGAGCTCCTGGAAGCATCTATTTTCCTCAGGTTCTACCAAAATACATCATTGATCAGCACCCTCCATTTTGTTGCAAGTTTCTAGCTTCAGCTCCCCAAGTCATGCCTTCTTCCATCAATCTAAGTTAAAGGACCAAATAAATCAGGACACCTCTGCCAGTCAAGGACTGTCCTCCAAGAATGAGCCTTGACAACCTTTTGGTCTATAGGGGGGGGGGGTCAACTGAAGTGACAGTAATCATACTCCTTTCCATTCGGGAGTAATTCAATCTTAAATGGCATTTTTTTTGGTATACACATTAAGTTAAAAAGGTTTAATACAGAGAAGGACAGGGGAAGGTTTACATTATCAGTTGCACAAAGACTATGGACAGTATGTGAAGTCATTTCAAATGAAAGTAACATCTATAATTATTTTTACTGAAACAAGTCTCATAATTCAAGAAGAATACACTTCTACTGATGAAAACAGGTCAATAAATCAGACCCAAACAATAGAATGAATTAAATGACCATCGCCAAGAAGGTAAAAGGAACAGCATGTGATTTACAGAGCGAATGGGGTTAAGTTGACATTTCAAAGGCACAGCTCAAAATGTTCTCTACCTCAAAACATGAAGCAAGACAAAAAGCAGCAATAAGGACTACTAAGATTTAAAAATCAAAATACTATAGTACAGAATTATATGCTGCCCATGAATATCTTCCAAAACTTTAAAGAGTCCAAATTTACTAGCGTTTATAGTGACTGGCACTAAATGTACAAATGGGTAAGAAACTGCATACATATTTAAACTATGAGCAATAATTCACAAGGTGCCAAACTAGTCTTTTATTCCAGTAACCATGCATAACCATGAGTAGTAGCAATACAATATTATTCCTCAACACATTAGGACATATTTCAGTAGAGATACTGTCTTCTGTGAAATGACATTAAGTCAAGCCTCACAATTAACATTACTTAAGCCAAGAAGAAATGTATCTCCTGCTAACCCTATTCATTCTTATAACAGCTTTGCTGTTTGTGTGTTTCACCAAAGCTGTCCTGTGGCACTGTATTGGTTCTGTCAGGTACGAGTTTGTGGGATCCAATGGAAGGACAGACCAGAGGAATCTGCAGGTCAACTGAGAGGCTGCTATGGGATCATAGTACTGTAGGGGAAATGGAGGGGAGAGGACAGAGGGACAAAGTCTGTCTTCTGCATTACTATTGATGGACTTTACTAGTATTGCAAAATAACACTCATCCATAAATGCCTAGTCAGTATTAAAGCAAAAAAACTGCTCTCAACTCATTATAAAACTTTTTATCCAAAAAGCACACACACACCCCCCCATCTCTTTTTCCATCTTAAACTGAGAAAGCGTACATCAGTTTCTCTCCCCACCCCCACAGCCCGAGACTGCTTGTTTACAAATGGCCCCTTATCTGCTTTGCTTTTCAGCCTCTCCTGACATGCAAATGAGGTTTTACATCCTTTCACATTCTCCATAGATTGACCCTGTAAGGCAGATCCTAGCTAGCAGCAACTTCCTTTTTAGCAATAGTCCCAGTCCCAGCACATATGTTCAGACTCACCTGAGCAAATCACCAACCTCACCTTTGCTTCAAAACCATAACTGGTTCATCCCCAATCTATCTGTCTCACCATTTCAAATTTCCAGGCACAACCTATACACGTAGTACTTACTTGTTCGCCTTTCCATCCTTGAAGGGCTGCATCTACAAGAGATTCCTTGATCGAATACTATCATTCCAAGCAGGCAAATGGAATAAAACATTTAACCAACTTTGGGCTAGATTCACAAAACAAACTGATCGTATACCGATCAGTTTGCGACCCCTTTGCCACCAGATTTCTCTCTGGCCCCATTCACTAACCTCTCCTGCGATCCGCTTCGAATCCTTGCATGCAAATGAGAAAAAACGCATGCAAAGTAGACAGGGACGCGATTCACCAACCAAATCTTTCAAACTGACTGGGCTGGCCGATCATCCCAAGAAGCGACTGCTGGGGACCAGTCAAAAACGTCTTTCCAACTCTCCGAATCCCTGCAGCCCCAAATCTCTCCTGCCTGCCACCCCGATCTCTCCTGCCTGCTGCCCCAAAGCTCTTCCCCTGCCTGCTCTACCCCAAAGCTCTTCTCCTGCCTGCTCTGCCCTGATTTCTCCTGCCTGCCGCCCTGATGCTCTTCTCCTGCCTGCTCTGCCCTGAATCGCCACCCTGATCATCCCTGGTTTTCTCCTGCCTACCCTTCCCCGTACTGCGAGCCCGTGGTTGCGACTCGGACGGGTCTAGATGCATGCGCAGACCATCTACAGATGGTCTGCGCATACGTCGGGATCGCACACCAGCAATCCATGCCGGAAGATGGGGGCGTTCCTCCGATCGTCCCCATCTGCATATTTGAGTTTCGAGAATCCATCGGGCAGGTTCATGAATCTAGCCATTTATTTCAAACGCACTTTCTTATCAAACTTTCAGAAGTCAATCAAAACTTATCTCTTTGACAAATTTCTCTGACTCCACTTCTGCCTCGATGCATTCCCAAAACACTCCCAGATAAATGCGATTTAACCTTAACATGCTAAAGGTCACCCTCAGTCTACACCCAACCTCCTTAAACCCCACCTCTACCCTTCTTTCTCCATTCTAATCTTCTGCCTAAATTTCTGTATAGTCCACTCTCAGCCTATACTCAAATAACTTGAATCTAAACTACTTATATTTAACTTACTGTTCTTAATTTGCTGTATAGTCCCTATATCTAAACTGCTGCACAGTCTCGTATGTCCAAGTATTTAAATCTACTGTATGATCTTGTTATGTCCAATTCACTCCATTGTGAATGTTTACTTGTAAACCGTTCTGAGCTACTGGGAGGACGGAATAAAAATCTAAATAAATAAATAATGTAATTTTGAAAGTTTTTTGTATTATCACAGTCTGTATACAGTCTCTTCCTCTGTAAATCGCTCTGAACTATTTGTGGTATTGCGGTATATAAAAATAATTATTACTACTACTTTGGCCACCATTTACCCCACATTATGACCAGTCCTACCTATGTCGTCAAAACACCAATGCCACAACCTTGATTTTGCACAGAAGAACACTAAAAATATGTCTAGCACATCATTCATTCTATGCAGGCCACTAAGATGAGGCATGGCAAAAATTACAGGCACATTTCCTCCCCTCTGAAATGCCACTGTAAACAAAATGGAACCACTCAGCCTGCGCTCTACCCACTAGTGGACAAACCTGGGGTGAGCAAGCTCCCAAGGGAATGGTCCCTGAGCACCGGTCTCATGTGCAGGCTGTCTACGGGGCTTACTGAGAAGCAGGGAACCCCCTAGAAGCAGGGAACCTCCACAGCACGAGAGCGAAAACCGCAAATGCAAAACACTGAAATAAAACACGAGCAGAAAAGATAGACTCCTACAGCCTGGCTTGTAGGAAGGAAGACTAAGGAGCTGAGGCTTCCTAGGAAAATAACCTACTGGTCCCGGAAAAAGTGGGAATGTACAAGAAGGCAGGGTTCATGCTTAATACTCTCTTATGAACTTTGGTAAATCATGTTATCCCTCATTTAGTAGTATTTAAAAACTTTAACTCTTATGTACTCTCTGAATGAATGAATTAATGAATGGTCTAATTTTTTTCCCATCTTATTTTGATGTTCCTTTCTGTTATATTTTAATTTTTCCTTGCTGAGCGCAGGTCAAAGTTTACAATAAATCTTACCTGCTAATTTTCTTTCCATTAGTCACAGCAGATGAATCCAGATGCATGCTTTAAGTCCATTCACCAGCAGGCAGAGATAGCACCAAATTGCAAAATGTAATATAGTATGGCATACCACCTTGGCAGCTCAGTATTCCTTATAACAAAGCAGAAGGAAGTAGCAAACCAAGTAGAAACAACCGCATAAACAACCACATTCCCTCCTCACATGAAGAAGTGATCAGAAACCAGGAGACTGCGATCTACAAAGAGTAACAGATAATCAAATAATCAGCAGAGAGTCATCAATCAGGACAAGGCTCTGGATTCATTTTATGCAACCAAGGGAAAGAAAATTATCTGGTATAATTTTTCCTACCCTGTCATCAGCAGCAGATGAATCCAGATGCATGAGATGTAGTTAAAGCCTTGGTGGGAATCAGACAACATAGCAGAGAGAATTGACACTTCAAAGGAAGCCTCCACGTGCACTATCACATCCACTCAGTAGTGTTTGAAAAAACTATGCAAAGGCACCCATGTGGCAGATCTACAAATTTCATCTAAAAGAAAAAGCCTGTGCGTGACACAGCCCAAGAGGTAGACAACATGCAAATCAGTGGACCCGTAGAGAAAACAGCAGAACCGTCCCCTGCCAAGACATACACTGAAGCCACAGCCTCGTTGATCCATCTTGCAAACATTGCCTTACTACTACTTATTTCTATAGCAATACCAGATGCATGGAGCGCTGTATTTTAACACGCAAGAGACAGTCCCTGCTCGAGAGAGCTTACAATCTAATTGTGACAAGCAGGACAAAAAGAATGAATCTAACCAAATCAGGCAATTTGATCCAGGCATATGGTACAGTAAAGGAGAAGGGTACAGACAAGAGATTTACCAATGAATGGAGCTCCCAGGGAGAGAAGATATATACTGAGAAGCTGCAGAGTGAATGGGCCATTTGGCCTTTATCTGCCATCATGTTTCTATGGAGGAAGAGAGAATGGTTACTACAGATGGGCCATTTGGCCTTTCATATGGAAAAAGGCTAAAGAGGTTATTTATTTTTTATTTTTTTAGGTATTTATATACCACCTATCAAGGTTATCTAGGCGGTTTACAATCAGGTACTCAAGCATTTTTCCTACCTGTCCCAGAGGGTTCACAACTTATCTAACATACCAGGGGCAATGGAGGATTGAGTGGCTTGCCCAGAGTCACAAGGAGCTCTTCAGTTTGGAAAAGAGGCAGCTGAAGGGAGATATGATCGAGGTCTACAAAATCTTGAGTGGTGAAAAATGGATAAAAGTGAATCATTTTTTTACTCCTTCAAAAATTACTAAGACTAGGGGACATTTCAAGTTACATGGAAATACCTTTAAAACAAATAGGAGGAAATATTTTTCACTCAAGAACAGTTAAGCTCTGGAACTTGTTGCTGGAGGATATGGAAATAGTAGTTAGCGTAGTTGGGTTAAAAAAAATAAATAAATTTGAACAAGTTCTTGGAAGAAAAGTCCATAGTCTGCTATTGAGAATGACATGAAGGAAGCTGCTGCTTGCCCTGGGGTTGGTAGCATGGAATGATGCTACTATTTGGTTTATGCCAGTACTTGTGGCCTGGATTGGGCACTGTGGAAATCAGATACTGGACTAGATGGGCCATTGGTCTGACCCAATATGGCTAGCTTATGTTTCTGGTGGAATCCCACGGCAAATTCTTCCATCCTGGCCAGATCCTGTGAGCCCCATTCCTGTGCAGCTCTCTTCTCAGGAGCAGTGAAGTTCATCAAATAACCCTGCTTCAGGGTATGAATCACTTTGATTGGTACTCCTTGAAAGATGATACACTTCCCCTTTCTAATTTGCGGGTTTAGTACTTGCGACTTCGGTTATTCGCAAGATTTTGCTTCTGATCCATCCCTGCCTCTCTCCTGCATCCTGTCCTGAACCTCCCCAGACCTTACCTGGTGGTCTAGCAGTGATCCATCTTTCAATATTTATAGTATACTAGTGTTTAAGCCCTTTACATTAACGGGTGCTAGAATATATGCCTGTTTGTCTTTCTTTATTTATGTCTCTCTCCCTACTCCTGTCTCTTTCTTCCTTTCTTTCTGTCTCTCTCCCTCCTGCTATTTTTTTCTCTCTCTCCCTGGCACCCTTTGTCTGTCTGTCTTTCTTTCTGTCTGTCTCTCTGGTCCCCTGTCTGTCTCTCTCCCTGGCCTCCTTTGTCTGTCTGTATTTCTTTCTGTCTCTCTCCCCCCCCCTCCACTTTCCTTTGCAGAAGCAGTAGCGGTATTTCCCTTCCCCTCCAGGTCCCTGTGAAGTAGTAGCAGCATTTCCCCCCCCATTCCCTTCTCTCCCCCCCCCACTTTCCTTTGCAGAAGCAGCAGTGATATTTCTCTTCCCCTCCAGATCCCTGTGAAGTAGTAGCAGCATTTTCCCCCACCCCTCCATTCCCTTCTCTCCCCCCCCCACTTTCCTTTGCAGAAGCAGCAGTGGTATTTTCTTTCCCCTCCAGGTCCCCTTGCTGCCACAAATGCAGGACTCTACTTTTTGACGATCGTGGTGACTGATCCTCCTCTAAAGAGCAGCCTGCGATGGTGGCCGGCTTTAGCGAACCTCGCAGGCCGCTCTCCAACTCGGTAACACGTTCCCTCTGACGCGATCCCATGCATCAGAGGGAACATGCTACCGAGGTTGGAGAGCAGCCTGCGAGGTTCACTAAAGCCGGCCACCATCGCAGGCTGCTCCGAAGAGGAGGATCAGCATTAGCAGCTGTGGCGGCGGCAGCAGCAGCGGCGAGTGAGGGTGGGAGGTGTGTTCCCTGCCGAGGACGCGGGCAAGGAGAGAGCTTGCCTGGCTTCCGTGGTGAGTGAGGGCGGGAGGAGGGGAGTGGCCAGAATGTTCCCTGCCGCCAGGTTGGCGGCCACGGATCACACACCACAGTGGCAGGGAACACGAAATCCTAAGTGCGCATGTGCGCTTAGGCTTTTATTATATAGGATATAAAGAGAATCTCGCTCTTTACACCAAAACAGTTCACTCCAGCTTAAATAGTATAATAGCGCTAGGTAATATGTTTTATAAATACTTTCTTAGTCCAGTTTCTTTACAGCAGTACATCTTAGGAATTCAGATATCCACCTTTATCAGATATTCACCCTTATCAATAGATACAGGTGGTGGAAGTCTCCATTATTCCAAGTACTGTTTCCCAACTATTTACTTATTTCAATTATTTTGTATAAATATATAAATAATAGACTTAGCTTATTCAAAGTCCATTCCCCTTCCAATCATGTTCTGACTGGGAGGAAAGCCAGTTGGCAGACCAGATTGGCCACAATGGCTAGGCTTCACACTAGAGAATGACACGGTGGCGGTTTACCCGCGGCTACCGCTTTTAGCCGCGGGTAACCCGCCAAAAACGGGGAATGAAAATTAGCAGCCTCTGCGGGGACGGGGACAAGGCCATCACCGCCCCGTGGAGCGGTGAATGGTCTTGTCACCGCAGTGAGGCATAAAGGATCGTGCGGTCCCCGAAGCCCCCACCCGCACGCCGGCTCGATCATTTAACCAGCTTCCTCTCTCCACCTCACCTTAGTTTGCCGGCTTTCTTTTTCGGCGACCGGAACGCTTTCAAAAGAGCCGTGCATGCGCGGCTGCTCAGTATTCAATCTTCTGCTCTGACCCAACTGGAAACAGGAAGTTGCAGCAGAGCAGAAGATTGAACTTTGAGCAGCCGCATGTGCGCGGCTCTTTGAAAGCGTGCCGGTCGCCGAAAAAGAAAGCCGGCAAACTAAGGAGAGCTGGCGTGCGGGTGGGGGCTGCGGGGACCGCGTGTTCCGGCTCACACAAGGAAGGAGGAGGTGAAAGGGAAAAGTTTCTCTTCCTTGGAAATGTGGAAGGCAGAGTGGGGAGAAGACGCTGGAAGGGAAGAAGAAGACAGATGCCAGACTATGGGGGAGCGGAGGGAAGAAGATGGGTGCTAGACCAATTGTGGGAGGGGGTGAAGGGAGAGGCACAGTAACAGCAAATGGAAGACGCAGAGAGAAGACACACAGTGGATGGAAGGAATTGAATGAGAAGATGTGGAAAGCAGAAAGCAGACAACAAAGGTAGAAAAAAAATTCTATTTATTTATTTTTTGCTTTAGGATAAAGTAGTATATTAGTTGTGTTGATAAAAATTTATAAACAAAGCCCTGCCAGCTGAACATCTCTTTCTCTAGTTCAGCAGCAGGAACTTTGATTTATAAGAAAGGAATAAGCTAAATATTGCAGTACTAAGGCTTATATGGATGCTGCGGGGACGGTGACGGGGCGGTGAATGGGATGGCAGTGGCGATGACGGGGCGGTGAAAGGGATGGCGGTGACGGTGATGGGGCGGTGAAGGGAACGGCGGTGACGGGGCGGTGCAGAGGATGGTGGGCCGGGGACGGTGCAGTGACGGGGGACAGATTTTTTCCCCTTGTCATTCTCTACTTTACACAGCATTGGGACAGCTGGGAAAGTGAGTGCTCCGCTTCCGCTCCAGCTATGGGGCATAGCTTTCCTGTACTTTAGGCTCCAGCAGCCCACGCGCCATATTTAAACTGAGTCGGCCCTAAAAGTTATTCGTGATTTTCTATATTCATGGGCCTGCTCTGCCCCTAACCCCCGCAAATATGGAGGGAGAAGTATATATTAAATACCAATAAAAAATAAACAGCAGATGGATCTAGTCCATAGAACAGCTACTAAAGTAGTCAGTAGTATTCATAAGGCACCATACAGAGGCAAGTTAAAAGATCTAAATATGAGGAGTTAAATGAAAAATAAATGTCTCCACAGCCATAACTCATCAACACTAAACATACTCGCTTGTTCTATGAAATCTTTTCCTTCACTTCAGTTCGCAAGAAGCATCTACATGAAAAGGTTGTTCTGCTATTGCTTGTGAAATGGAAGCTTGCAGTGAACACTTCAGTGCAATTTAAGTAATGTGCCGCGATAGAATTGCTGACTGTTGAAGGAATCCCTCCAACTGAAAAACCACATGCAGGTTGTTTATGGTGATGATTGTGTTGATGCGAGTGCTATGCATTGCTGGGTGACTGTGAACCAGGAAGGGCTTATTTGTGTGATCAAAAACAAAGTAGATGATCCGTGAAAGCAATGGACGAGTCTTACACGAGAACGGTTGATAAACCCGTAAAGGACAATCTGAGGATCACAAAGTATATCAAAATCCTGAAAACTGGTGATTGTCCGGTCGATCCAAGATGGCCGCGTGCTGATGAGAGTGAGTGAGACGCCGCCAGAGATCCTAACGAAATAACATTTACCTTGTGCCCCAGCGATGCCGAAAAGGAGAGGGAAAAGCGCTTCTGGAGCCTCGAGGCGCCTGGAGACTCCCCTTCAGATGTCCATGGAGGATTTTTTGCGGCGCCTGAACCAAGAGGCAGCAGTTGCATCGGGGAGTCGCCCGCTGGAATCGCCGGGAAGGAGTGAGGTCACGGCAAGTTTCCCTGGGCTAGAGTCAACTCTGAGCCCCGACGCTAGAACCCCGCCCCCTCAGCCGCAGCGTGCTAGCTCTCCACGGGAGAGTAGTCAGCCCGAGAGTGCAGACTTCGTTTCCCGGGAGGCTGAAGTGAGTGAAGCACTGGAGGAAGACGAGACTGTGGTGAGAACAACGAGGGGACCTGAAATGGAGCAAGTTTCCCAGAGGGAGAAGACTGCCATTGCTGTGGAAGCTGGGACAATGCAAGCAAGTATATTCTCTGTTCCTAAACCCATGAATGTTACTCTAGACTCTATTTGGGACTTGGTAATTACTCTGGGACAAACATTGTCACCACAAATTAAAGAACTAGAAGAGAAATATTTACAACAAAGAAATGAAATAAATGGACTTAAACAGGAAAATATATCGATGAAAAATAATGTGGAAAAAATAGATAAAAAGATAAGTGAAGTAACTCAAATTCTAACGACAGTGATTAAGGACAATCTTATCCTTAGGAGAAAGGTGGAAATGATGGAAAATAATATGCGGTTGAATAACCTTAGATTTTTGAACTTCCCAAAGATTCCTTCTTTATCAGCAAAAGAAGTTTTGAAAAAGTACTTTTGTGAGGTTCTTAATGTTCCTAATGACGCCTTTCCTCCTTTTTCTAAAATATATTATTTGCCATCAAAAAATTTGGAAGAACAACATCCACTAGAACAACAAGGTCAGGGTGAACAAATGGACATAACATTATTATTGGAATCTTCAATGAAGGAGGTAGCTATTCCAGCTACCCTATTGGCTACAGTGGTTTTATCACCAGATAAAAATTGGATATTACAGCTTTATTTTAAGAATAGACATAAAGAATTTCTTGGATATAAAGTTCAAATATTTCCGGATGTGACAAGGGAATCTCAGAAACGAAGGAAGGAATTTTTGCTTCTTAAGCCTGGGGTCGCTGCAATGGGGGCATCATTTCTTTTACGATATCCTTGCAAATGCATTGTAAAGTATAAATCTTGCAATTATATTTTCTTTGAACCCTCTCAGCTGACAGGATTTCTCTCCAGGAGGGGCCTTGAAGGGGATTAAGAAAATCTCAATGTATAATTTACTCTTGATCCACTCTCATCTGACCGCCTAATTTGTAATTTGAATTTATTCTTTTTCCTTTTAATAGTTTCTCACTCAGGAAAATCTTGGATCTCAATATTGGGACTTTAATTTTGATTGAGTAAATAGTAATTTTGTCATATAGATGTTACTTCAATTGTTTATATTATGTTGACTCAATCATATTCTGTACAAGAAGTTTATTCTTGATAATATGTTCAAAATATAAATAAAGGAAAAAAAAAAAAAAAATCCTGAAAACTTAGAAAGAACTATTAAGAGTTTGGAAGTACACGAAAGAAATGTTGTTGCAACATGACAACGTTAGGCTTCACACAGCATGAACACCACAGAGGCAATCGCTCCATCCACCATATAGCCCAGTCTTGCATGCCATGTGATTTCCATCTTCTTCCAAAACTGAAAGAATATCTTTGGGGGCATAAGCGGTGGAAATATTGTCAGAGCTGGTTGAAGGGGCAAATGGAGCAATTATTACTTTGTGACCGATTTCAAAAACGTATCCATTGTTAGAAGAAGTGTAAGACAAATGGTGGCAACTATGTAGAAAAGTAAATACCTGTAATAAAAGAAGGGTTCAAGCATTATTCACATTTTTTAATTCATTACAATATCTTCATTCATAACAATATCTTCATTCATAACAAAAGTTATGGAGATGGAGGCATTACTTTTCATGTAACTCAAATAATTTCAATATAAAATATTTTTTTTTTAAATCACAATCAGGTTGTGGTATTAGGTGATGCCTTTATACTGGTCTAAATTTAGCATATTCAGCTAACAAAGTGTTTCTTTTTGCCCTGACAGGGTCCCTTCTGCTTCTTTTCGCATCTGGCTGAACTGATCTCTACTGACCGCACTAGGAGCCTTCTTTTGCAGATACCTTGGATTTTTCCTCATTTAATCAATCCCTTTTCTTGTTTAGCCCAGCCAGAGGATGTAAATCACAGACCCTGGGAGATGTGCACCAAAGTCTAACCATTTAATGCCACAATTCTACAATGAGTTGACTCCTGTTCACAGATGCTACGAAAAGCTACCTCAATAGCCAGCATCCCCTCTGTGATCAGAGGCTGGGCTTATGAATTAAATCTAAGTTTCCAAAGCAGTGCATAGCACTCCCACTCAGCCACCAGGCCAGTCCCAGTTAAATGTATTTCTCTGCAACAAGTTTATTACCTAAACTTCTATATAGCTATGCAGACTAATGTCATTGCAGATTTATAAATAAAACTTAAAAATAGCAAATCCTCCCACAAATAGAGCCCACTGATGCTGGAAGATGAAAGGCAGTATAGAAAGTGAAATTATAAACCAAAAACCATAAGGCCAGCTGTGTTACTGCATATTACATAAAGAGAGAAAAGAGTAAAAAGGTAATGAGGCAAAGAACTTCATTCTCATACAACAAATGATCAAGCTGTCCCAGTTCCACAAGAGTGGAAAGGTCACAGATGCAAAGAAAGAGTACCACACTGCACATTCCTTTCCACTAGAACTCTGGGCTCAGACACAGGAGGTCCATTATTTTGGTGATAATTTGACCAAAAACAATAGGATCGAAAGCTATAAAGAAGGGGCTTTCTCTCTTAAAGAGCTTCACCAAGGGATCATTCTACAAATGCTGTGTGGAGTCAAAAATATCAAAAAGGCAACATAAATCATGTGCCACTTCTAAAAAAAAAAAAATACCTGGGATTTATATAACTTATAGAGATACATCTCTGAAAATCCACCATCGAGATTTAGATTTAAAAGATTGAGACTATGGCCATCAAGACCCCTATTACAGAAGTCCCTAGAGTAACCATCATTTCTTTGACAGGAACCAAAACTGAATTTCAGAACAGACCAAGAAAAAATTGAGTGGAACAGAAAAAATGTGATATGCTCTTCCAGAGCTTCTGCTCCAATTCAACCTATATTCTTTCTATTGCACAGATCTTACTGGACGCCTATTAGATCACATTATATACTTTAGATACGTCATTCCACATTCTACATACTTTATATCTTAATCTACATGAATGTTCTTAATTAGACACTTTACTCTTACTAGCTCTTAAAATTCTTTTAAATTATGGAAAGAGTTATCAAAAGTCAATTATGATAAATGGTGGAATTAATATGTTCAAACAAAAG
Source organism: Geotrypetes seraphini (assembly GCF_902459505.1). Classification (NCBI taxonomy): domain Eukaryota; kingdom Metazoa; phylum Chordata; class Amphibia; order Gymnophiona; family Dermophiidae; genus Geotrypetes; species Geotrypetes seraphini. Next base: position 59,124,366 of record NC_047095.1, read on the forward strand.
AGCAGAGTGTGCCTGGTCTTCAAACCCCTCTTTATTAACAAATAAATTAGATAACCAAAAACTAAAACAGTCACGTAAACATATGGCAAATGATAGATTCAAATCATGGACTTGACACGGTCCGGGTTTCGGCTATGGAGCCCAAATGATAAAACAAAATCAAATCTGAATGCTAAAAGATAAAAACAAACCACATGTTGCATCCAAATTCAGGATGACAGCTGCTATCTTATACTGGAGTAGATGCTGAAGTGAAAGCGTCTACTCCAGTGTGAGATAGCAGCCGTCATCCCGAATTTGGATGCAACTTGTGCATATAACTTTTGCATATAACTTGCTACTAGCAAGTGGGAGCCTGAAAATAGACAAAACTAACTAGAAAAAACAAGCTAGTTAGAAAAGAGCCAGACTGACGATCGTTTCGTGGCTTTTAAGCCACTGCTTCAGGGCCGTGACAATGCTCCAGACTATCGATTCTGGAGCATCTGTGTCCTGGAGCAGTGGTTTAAAAGCCACGAAATGATCAGCAACCTGGCCCTTTTTAGGAAGCTTGTGATTTCCATTTTGAGAAGTGTTAATCTCCATTTAAAACAATCACCTCATGCTTGGCCATCTTTTGAAGATGTTATGATTGTTTCTGGTTAGAGGAAATGGGAAGGAAGGGGAGGGAAAATGTCCTTTACATATGAAGACCTAGTTGTATTGTGAAATCTTTATTGTTGATATTTTGCACTGTCATCGATAAAAATTGATTGAACATAAAACAACCATCTAATATAATAAAATGGTAGGACGCGCATGCGCACTAAAAAAACGTGTTCCCTGATCCCGTCGCGTTTTTTTTAGTGCGCATGCGCGGGTTTACGTCACCAAACTCGGCAACTTGGACAACAATCACGCTTATGCTCAAGCCGCCGCCACGAATCCTCTCTCGAACCGCACCAGGATCGAGAGAGGAGCTGCGGCGGGGGCTTGAGCATAAGTGCCATTGTTGTCCCCCTACCTAGCTGCGAGGCTGTGGCGGCCTTCCTCACTGTTTTACGGTGCTTGGTCCGCCAAACAATTCCTGCCGTTGACCAAATTTGCCCCACCGTTCCTTCCCTTCCTCCATCAGGTACAGTTCAGCTCCGCCTATGTTAAAAGCAGCTGCTTTGAAATTGGAGCCCTGCCGCCACCGTAACACGTTCCCTCTGCCGTGGTCCCATATGTCAGAGAAGGGGTGGGACCAAGGCAGAGGGGAAAGTGCTACGGCAGTGGCAGGGCTCCGATTTCGACGCGGCTGCTTTTAACATTGGTGGAGCTGCACTGCACCTGATGGAGGGAGGGAAGGAAAGGTGGTTGTGCGCTGTTGAGCCCCTCTGCACGGGCCCAAACCAAAAAAGGAGCCAGGACTCTTCCCAACCCGGCGCCGCCAGACCCGACAAAACGGCCCTACACTCACAGACCCGCGAGCATGGTTGCCATGGAAACCTAACCGGAATTACATGCAGTCACGCAAGGGTCAGTGAGAAGGGATCAGGAGCTAAAGAGAGATTGAAAAAAACAAACAAACAACAGTGCACAAGTAGAGAGAGACACACAGACAGTCACAGAAGGATAGGGGGCTAAAGACACAGATTGAAAAAATAACAAAACACAGAGGACAAGGAGAGAGAGACACACAGACACTCACAGAAGGACAGGGGGCTAAAGAGACAGATTGAAAAAATAACAAAACACAGAGGACAAGGAGAGAGAGACACAGGAAAAAAAATGACACAGACATACAGCAGCCAAGGAGACAGACATACTTACATACAGCGTCCAAGTAGACAGACAGAGAGACAGCAAAAAAATACAAACAGCCAAGGAGACAAACAGAAAAAAATAAAAAATACAATGCCCAAGGATAAATTCAAGAAAAAAAACCTTCCAGACATACAGTGGCCAAGGAGTTAGACTGACAAAAAGGCATACAGACATATAGCAGCCAATGAGACAGACAGACTGACAGCGACCAAGTAGACAATCAGCAAAAAAACACAAACAAACACACAAAGCAAAAAAATAGAAACATACAGCGGCCAAGGAGACAGGCATGCAACAAATAGGAAAAATAAAAACTTTTAATAAATCAACCATACATGAAGAAGGAATTAAAAAAAAAAAAAAGGGAAAAGACACCTACAGGGAAACACAGGATCAAGAGCATACAGAGAAAACAGAAGTTTGCAGGAATCAGGAACATATAGAGAAAGGAGAGCAGAGACCCCTGCAAGAAGAGAAAAATAGCAAAGAGACTGGGGATGAGAAAGAGAGCAGAGATGCTTGCAGGGAGAAAAAGCTAAGCAGTAATGTTACAGCTTGAGAGTGCAGACTGAGGAAGAAAGCAGAGACAGCGCTACACAGGGAAATGGAGGGAGGAAAGAGACAGAAAGAAAAATACAGACAGACATAAATTCTAGCACCCGTTAATGTAACGGGCTTAACGACTAGTAATAAATAATAATAATAAACTTTATTCTTATATACCGCCCTACCATAAATTCTGAGCGGTTAACAAAGAGCACTGGACATTCAGTAATACAAACAGACAATTGAAACACTCATCAATTTACATAAGAATGAACACTATACATTCAGCAGAGCATATAAACAGTTAATGTTCAAGTTTCATTTTTTCAAATAATTTGGTTTTTAATACCTTCCTAAAAGATTATTTATTTATTCAATTTTCTATACCGTTCTCCCAAGGGAGCTCAGAACGGTTTACATTAATTTATTCAGGTAATCAAATATTTTTCCCTGTCTGTCCCGATAGTCTCACAATCTACCTAATGTACCTGGGGCAATGGGGGAATTAAGTGACTTGCCCAGGGTCACAAGGAGCAGCGTGGGTTTGAACCCAAAACCCCAGGGTCCTGAAGCTGTAGCTTTAACCACTGCGCCACACACTAAAGGACTAAGAGAGCTCAACCAAGCGTTCATTTCCCTGCTTGGAAAGAAATCTCTTATATCGAACAGATTTTAAAGATGGATACATAAACATGTTGTTTCGAGTATTCCTATTTTTTTATTATTATTTTTATTCATTATAATTGAAATACAAGACAAGCAAAAACGCTTGTTTAAGTAAAACGAATAGACACAAAGTTATAAAGAAATACGTTTCACATTAGAAAAATCAATCATTTCTTCTTAGACCCCAATAAGAGTTCTGTGGAGAGGTGGCTCCAAACCATGGAGACTTATTTACTTAAATAATAAAATCATTA